>NW_012118487.1:34353939-34373963 GCF_000951035.1 Colobus angolensis palliatus
GAATGGCGTGAACCCGGCAGGCGGAGCTTGCAGTGAGCTGAGATCCGGCCACAGTACTCCAGCCTGGGCGACAGAGCGAGACTCCGCCTCAAAAACAAACAAACAAACAAACAAAACTTGTGCTCTAAATTCAGTACCCAAGGTTTAATTTTTTTATCTTTTTGTTAAGTGGACTTTCCCTCTTTCCACTGCTTTTTCTAGCTCCATCTCACTAAAAACAATGCATAATTTCTTAGAGCTATTATATAATCTGAAGAATATTATTTCTCTTTGTTTTTAACTTTTAATTTTATCTTTCAATTATTGCTAGTGTTACCCATGCCACCTGAAAAAAAGAAACAGTAATAGTATTTGATTATCTGATTCATTTTTATTAGAATTATAAACTCCATGAAGGAATAACCCCTGTTTTATGCATGTAATATGAATACTGAATTTAAAAGATGCTGACTTTTGGTGTTAAACTTACAGTAAAAATAGCACCTCTATTATTTAAACGGTTCTTATATGCCAGGCACTGACATTTTTAGGGTATATAAAAAATTCCAATGCTCTTAACCAAAGGAACTATATTTCTAAAAGCAAATCAGCAAAATCAAAATGCAGGAAGCCTTTCTTTACATGACGAAGAATTCTAATAACAATTTTGAGTTAAATTTTTTTTTTTTTTTTTTTTTGAGACGGAGTCTCGCTCTGTCACCCAGGCTGGAGTGCAGTGGCGCAATCTCGGCTCACTGCAAGCTCCGCCTCCCGGGTTTACGCCATTCTCCTGCCTCAGCCTCCGGAGTAGCTGGGACTACAGGCGCCCACCATCTCGCCTGGCTAGTTTTTTGTATTTTTTAGTAGAGACGGGGTTTCACCGTGTAGGCCAGGATGGTCTCGATCTCCTGACCTCGTGATCCACCCCTCTCGGCCTCCCTAAGTGCTGGGATTACAGGCTTGAGCCACCGCGCCCGGCCGAGTTAAATTTTAACTCAGTGTTTTCAAGGCACTGATATTAACTATTCTTTTCATCAATGTCATAAATTAACAATAGCAATAATTTCCCTTATCCCAAAATGTATAATATTTCTTGGGAAAAATATTCTGTCATAGATAAAAACTTTTTCCAAATGAGTCGTATCATTTATTCACATCTAAATAGAATATTTAGATTTAAAATAAATGGGCATTTATTTTAAATAGATTTTCATTTAATAGAATTGAAATTTATTCAATTTCAATGAGAATGAGAAATGAGAATTCATTTAATAGAATAGAATTTCAAGATGTCGTGACTGAATACCAGTGAGGCAAGATATCACTTAGTATTTTGGACTAATTATCTTGAATAGCCTTGAAGACCTCCTGGTAGAGAAACCGAGATGGAGAGAGAGGGGCAGGCTCACTAACAAGAGTAAGACCACACCTGGGTGCAAGGCTTCACCCCCCCTCCCCGCACCAATGCTGCCTCAACACGTAAGAAAAGAAAGGAGAGTCTGTGGCAATGGGTTACCTGTGGTCTTCCTCCTTCTGTTATTGAAATTAATCTAGAGCCAACAGTATATTTTTGGAGGGATAAAGATAAAGAAGAAAATACTCAAGGCGCTTAAATGTGTATGTGTAGTAAAAAGAGTTATCTGCATATGTGAGTTTATATGTATATGTATGCATTTTTTGTCAACAGATGTTCTACTTTTGAATTGATATGAAACACAGAATACCTGCAAGGCCAACACTCAGCTAGACACAAATAGCCATGGAATGACTGAGTGGAAACTGAGAAGTAAGGCTGCCAAGTCCCCAGGCAAACAGCATCTTCACCGCATGACATGTTTACTCCTACTCCTAAGTATTTGGGCAAGACCTCATGATTGCCACAGGCTTAAGAATTTTAGAGTAGTCCTTTCTTATAGATAGAGTAAACATCACAGAAATTGGGTGACTTGCTAAAAACAGGAACACAGTTTAGTAAGAAAAGATTTTTTAAAATGTATTTGTTTTTACCTTACCTTGCCTTAAAAAAGAATTTGAGGGCCAAGGAATCAAGAGAATTATAAATTCTGGGGTCTCGAGTTTCATGGTTTTCTACAAAGCTCTGTTCAACTGTTATTTCTTTACTCACATGATTCTAAATCATCAAATTAAAATGATTTAGAGCTAACATAAACCCAGCTCCCATTGCATTAGTTAACTGGAAAAATCTGCTATGCACTGTTAATACCTGGAGAATAAAAATAAAAGAGCCATATATAGTACGTAAAAGACATTTTAGGCCAGGCACGGTGGCTCAAGCCTGTAATCCCAGCACTTTGGGAGGCCGAGATGGGCGGATCACGAGGTCAGGAGATCAAGACCATCCTGGCTAACATGGTGAAACCCCGTCTCTAATAAAAAATACAAAAACTAGCCGGGCGAGGTGGCGGGCGCCTGTAGTCCCAGCTACTCGGGAGGCCGAGGCAGGAGAATGGCATAAACCCGGGAGGCAGAGCTTGCAGTGAGCTGAGATCCGGCCACTGCATTCCAGCCTGGGTGACAGAGCGAGACTCCGTCTCAAAAAAAAAAAAAAAAAAAAAAGACATTTTAAACATAAATCAGTGAGGCCCATATGCTCATGTGTCTAGTTTGTCGGCATTCTTTTTTCTGTGTTAGGATAACATCCTACCAGGTAAGGGCAAGCTTCAGTGAGCTGGAATTCACCAGTTGTGAAATTAATCATCTGCATATCAGTGCCAAACCTATAAGGAAAAAAGTAAATGTTTAAAATAGCACTCACATCTGCCAATAAAAAAGGTTTAATAAGTGTGTGCACACATAGACATTTATACATAGGTGAGTACATGCTTGTGCACACACATACACACAAAATTCATCCCGTCCTGTCACCACTGTGTCCCAGGTCCATCCCACATTCCCACACCCATATCTGCCATACTGTCAGTGATCAATAAATACTGCTAAATGAATGACTTTGGCATCACAGGATATAAGGAAGCAGATGGTGACAGAAGCTCTAAATACAAAGCAATTTTTTTGGAAAAAAAAAATGACTCTCAACCAAAGGCAATTTTATCCCACAGGAAATACTGGGCGACGTCTGGAAACATTTTTGGCTGTCACAGCTGGGGAGGTCCTGCGGGCAACTAGTGGGTAGAAGCCAGGAACAACGCTAAACATCCTTTGACACACAAGATGGCCCCTCCCGCCCCCACCAAACAGAATGGTAGAACCATCTGGTCCAAATACCAATACTGCGGAAGCTGAGAAACCCTGGGATAAGGGTGGATCTTACTAAACGAGAAGCTGGAAACATTCTAAGTAAAACTGTGATTGTGTGAAAATAAGATATAACAGACATGAACTAATTATCATCTCTTCCTGTTTAGTGCTAGACAAGAATATACATTAAACCCTCTGCATCTGCAGGTCCCAAACCAGCAGGTTCAACCAACCAGAGGTGGAGAACCCTCAAATAAGGAGGGCCAATTTTTCCATCAATGGTTTTACAGGACTTGAACATCCTTGGGATTTTAGTATCCGAGGGGTCCTGTGGCCAATTGCCCTGCAGATATGGAGGGCCAACTGGACTAAAACACTAAACTTATTTATGCTGCCCAGAAATCACCATGATTGCGAGTCTAAATGTTAGGAGTATATGTGAAGAAAAAATGATGATATAGGTTCCCTCGCTAAAGAGAAGGATGTTCTGTTGGCTAGTGGACTTCACGCAGTAACACTGAAGATGCCACATAAAACAGAGGGCCAGGTAGTGCCATTAAATCACACGCACAAGGGGCAGGATGCCCAAAGTCCATGAGCTAATGGGTTAATACTGTGTCCACATCCACACACAGGTCCTGGTTGAAATACTGTAGGACATTAAGTAATTCTAAGTCTTCCCAGTACTTCCCAAACTGCCTCTCAGAAAAAAAAAAAAGTCTTCATACCATCTGTGGAGCAGGTGTACTAGGGCTTCGGGTTTAGGGTACAAGGAGAGAGGCAGGAGCTGCAAGGAGACCGGCCAAGAGGACGGGTTCTGCACCACAAAGTACTTTACCTAGGTGTGAGGAAAGAAAAGTTAAAACCCTGAGAGGGACACCGCATCCCTCCTGAGATATTCTGGCCAAAAAAAGCATAACCTAATCACGAGGAAACATCACGTAACTCCAATCAAGAAACATCACAGGAAATAAATGGCCAGCACGCTTCAAAAATGTGTATGTCATAAAAGGCAAAGAACGGCTGGGGAAGATTAAAGGAGACTAAAAAGACCTGCCAATGAAATGAGAAATCCTGGACTGGATTCCGAACTAGAAAAAAAAATGCTGTAAAGTATGACAGTGGGATCTCTGAAAACACTTGATCTACATATACTGTATATATGTAGTATATATACTTATATACTGTGTATTTATATACCATTTATATACCATAGATTAAATAACACCATCATTTTCTGATTTTGATCATTATACTCTGGCTCAGAAAAAAGCCCTTGTTCTTAAATAATTCACACTGAAAGTTAGAGGTAAGAGGGTGTAACGTCTGACACTCAGATGGTTCACAAAGATACGTGTATGCAAAAAGAGAATGTTCAAGCAAGTGTGGCAAACATTAAAAATTGAGAAATGTTTGCAAAAAGATTCTTTTCTTTTTGCAAGCTCCTGATTTTCTCTTTGGGAGCTCCTGATATACTACCCTTGAAACTTTTCTCTAAGTTGAAATCATTTAAAAATAAAAAGTTAAAAACCGGCCTGAGGATGTCATCCCCAAGAAAATCTATGGGCACCTGATATGGCATACATTATAATTCACGTCATGTGTGGTATAGAGTTCTTAGCCAGGAGACACAAATGGAAGTCTGCTGGAGGCACCTCCTTCTCTTTGCCCAGTCTTCCTGCCACCAGCGCTGGACGAGAGAGGCACAGACAAGCACTGAAGCCAACACGCTAAGGATGGACAGTAGACAGGGAGAAAAGCCTCAGTCCCTGATGGCATCCCAGAGAGCACAACCTGACTTCCTCTGGACTTCTGTCCTTTGAGCTTCTTGTTATAAAATGACTCCTAATTAAGCCAGTCAAGATTTTCTCTGTTGTTTGCAGTAGAGTATTTTGTTAATTGACACATTTATGGAGTGTACATTCAATTCAAAGTCTATTTGTTTCATGCGTTTTCAGTCTGCTTAGAGTTTTACTGCTCATCTAGTTCTTTTGACATCTCCTTCATTTTGGCTTTGAAATAGTAGCTCTAGGTGGAAAATCCGGTACTCTGAAAACCCAAGCACTGGGGAGTCACTGACAAAGAGATGGAAAGACACACGGTCCTCACCACGCTGCTCCTAAGGGCAGTTGCGCTGAAGTTTAACACGAGGCCAGGCTCTGCAACCAAACGAGGCAAAAAGAAAACAAAGGACTCTGACTCCTTGGATTTCTTCAAGTGAGCAAATCGAGTGGTTCCCAAAACATTCCTCCTGTTTTAATTGATAAAGAAACTATTATGAAAAATAATTTTGATATTTAAAAATTTAATATTTAATAATTTTGTTATTTAGGGAAATCACTAAATACTATTCCCACTTAAACGAAAAGGGCTCTTGGGGAAATGGTTTACTCTAGGTCTGGGGATGGGAAAGTACAAGATTGACCCTACAAAGCCCTGTTTTACTAGAAAGCAAGGAAGCACTCAAACAACAACAGGAACATTTCAAGGGACCACACAAGCCAGCCGAAGAGCTCCTACCAGCCAAATTTGGAACAATTTATCATCAAAAATTATAGTGATGGTAAGAGAGTACAACACTGCAACTAAAGAATCAGAGTGATGCTTAAAAGCAAGAGAAACACTCTTTTAGAAAAAAAAAAAAATCTGCCAATAAATGTAGAATGAACAAAATAATCAGAAACATCATTCTGCAGCCATTAGTCTAACAACTGATTCCAGCAAGGATTATCAATAAATACTAAAACCATGGGATGAAACATCCTTAGGGAACAGGGCATTTATATGGCAATTTATCAAATTGTCACAGCACAGATTTATTAATTATACAAGGAAAAAGGTATGTACAATGGAGAGTTCTGTCACTCATCACCTAAACCAAGTGACTCAACTTAGCAATGCCAGTAATGGAACAAACTGACATTTATGTACCTCCTGATGAGACGAAATAATACAGACACAAGTTCAACCAGGTAACTCATATTCTTGCAAAAACTTTTAACCAGATCATGAACTTGAGGAAGCAAACAGAAAAATTCAGAGTGTGGAATGTTTTATAAAACAACTGGCCTGAACTTTTGAAAAGTATCAACATGATGAAAGATGATGAAAGGTAGGAACACTAGTCTAAAGAAAACCAAGAAAACATGACAACCAAATGCAATGCGTGGCCTTTAAATGGACTCTGGATTCAAAGAAAAGATAAAGAAAAAAGCAGCTATAATGAACACTACTGGATTAACTAGGGAAAATTTTTAACACAGACTGTATATTAAACAATATAATTATATGAATGTCAAGTTTGTTGGGTATGCAACGGTAGTATAGTTAGATACAAGAAAATATGCTCCTTAGGAAATAAAGAATTTCCTAATAAAGTATTGAGAGTTGAAGTATGACATTTACAGCTCACTTTCAATGACTCGGCAAAAGTCTGTGTGTGTGTGTTTCTATGTGTGTGTGTACACATATAGAGAGAAATAAAGCAAAAGTGATAAGATGTGACCATCTGGTGAACAAAATCTAGATGAGGAATATCTGAGAATTCACTGTACTATCAACTTCTGAGGTTTGAAATTTGTCAAAATTAAAAGTGGAGAGAAGTATCAATCACTAGAAACTAAGGACTGTAATATCAATAAAATACTGTGTGCAGTCGTTGGCCCTTATGCAGAGTTTTGCTTTCTAAAGTTTCAGTTACCTGTGATCAACCGGGGTCTGAAACTATTAAGCAAAAAATTCCAGAAATAATTCCTAACTTTTATATTACACACAGTACTGAGTAGCATGATGAAAGTTCAAGCTGCCCCACTCCATCTTGTCTGGGACATGCAAACCATCCCTCTGCCCAGCATATCCACACTGGATCCACTACCTGCCTGCTAGTCACTTAGTAGCCATCTCAGTCATCAGGTCAACTGTCCTGGCATCACAGTGCTTTTGTTCAAGTAGCCCTTACTTGACTTAATAATGGCTTTAAAGTGCAAGAACAGTGATGCTGACAATTGAAATATGCCAAAGAGAAGCCATAAAATGCTTCCTTTTACCCAAAAAGGTGAAAAGTTGTTGACTTAATAGAAAAAAATTGTATGCTGAGACTGCTAAGATTTACAGTAAGAAAGAATCTTCTATTTGTGAAATTATGATAAAGGAAAAATAAATTCATGCATCGTATATAGGGTTTGCTACAGTTTCAGGCATCCATGGTGGGGTTGGGGGGTGGGGGGTCTTAGAATGTATCCCCACAGGTAAGGAGGGACTACCATAACAGTGTCTCCCCACTACTGAACAAAAAAGAAGACAGTGGAGACATACTTGCAGACGTCATCATTTTTATATTTCTTCCATCTTTCATACAATTTATTTGCAAGTTCAGAATCCACATCCCAAGTAGACTGATCAAGAGAAAGGCTCCCATTCCAATTAGGATTTCCTAAAAATTAGATCAGATTTCATATTTAGATTTACAGAAAACATAATTCACTTAAGTAAATAATGCCAAGGGCTGAATATTAAACTTCTTAAACCGAGAGGACTGTAGGGTTAATAAATGCCACCTGTGTCCTCTGCTGCTTATTAATCAAAAGTCCCTCTAACTCAATGGTAAATGATATCAAATTAAAGAAACATGTCGTAAAACAAAACTAAATCGAATTATGTAAAGGTAATAACGTAAAAGACACATGGCTCATGAATACAGCCTGAAACAAAATTACACTTGGAACATTTTTAACAGCTTTAAATCTAAAATGTGAAACTCCTTCCACACACATGCTAATCATCAACAAGTCCTCCAGGTCACCATCTAGAGTGCTGAGGGAAAACAGTAGTTCTTGAAAGGGGGCACAGACCAGGAGGCGATCCTAGAGAAGGTGCATGTTTATAACTGGTCTATTGTTCACCTCATTCTACCAACAGATTTGTTCTGTCTTGCTAAGGAGGGTATCAGGAAGGAGAGGTGAGAATCTTTAAAAAAAAAAAAAAAAAAAAAAACTATACTTTAAAACTCTCCTTAAATATCTTTATAAATCAAGACAAAAACAAACAAACAAAAAAACACCAAAAAAAACCCCAAAACAAGAAACAGCTTGTACCTCAACACTAAGGCCCTTCAGTCTCAAATCACAACCAGCACCCTCTGCAAGATGTTTACACTCCTATAACTTAAGTCCTCAAATACAATTCCAAGTTATTTTTACTAACTTCTAGTCAGTTCTTTTACAAAAGAATCAGAATCTTCCAATTTTTCCTATGGGTGCTATGATGATCAAACAATGTTATTTGAAAACAAAATCCCTTGCGGAAGTAAAAGCTACTAGATAATAAGGGGGCATTCTTTATACAAGTACCCCAGGTGTTTCTGGAGGGTTCTTAACAATTTTAAGTCATTCTGTTAATGATCATCCTCTCTACAGAATATGATGCAATTACCTTTATAGAACTAATTATTCCATTGACAAATGCTAATTTTCCTCACTACTTCCCATCCCCCAAACTAGAGTTCTACAGAAAGCCTAAGGGCAAAATACTTACCTGCTTTTGATTTTCCCATGAAATAATGCATGCCACAATGTGCTATCACTTCAAAACCCAGACTCCCTTCCTAGATTGAAAAGTAATATATGAATAACTTCAAACACAGCACTAAACATAAAAATCCCAATGCACTAAAATTCAAAGCAGACATTGGGGCCTGCACCTCAGTGAACTTCCCTTTAACCACGAGCCAAAAAGTTACTTTCTAATTTTTTAGAGATTTTCAGAGAAATCCGAACTGTCTCTCCCTAGGAGGGTTACTGAGTGGATTCTGCACACACAATAATCAATGACAAGAATGACCCCTGGGCCCACAAGGCACGAAATTGCCATCTGAATGAAAGATTATGATCACATGGCTGCACTGAGGCCTGGGCAACAGAGACCCTAGCTGTAAAAAAAAAAAAAATTTTTTTTAAAGATTAAATTAGTCTCAGGACATTCTCGGGGTTAGAGGTTTTGTTTTTGTTTTTGTTTTTTAACTGAACCCTAATCTTCTGGGAAACAGTATGCTGATCTATAACTCCTAGCTATTCAGGACATGTAATTTCCCATTTCCTACAGGTATGGAGAGTACAGACACATGACTTCCACATACATCTGAAACCTGCCTGCTGCTCTCACAGTCACTCTGCTGATATGCATCTCTTGAACAGAAAAAAAAAAATTTCTAAGAAACCATCCCTGCTCGAAATATGGATAAATGGAATTAACCTGACACTCTGTTTAATTTTAGAATTCCTAGCTGCACGCTTTCAGCTAGTTAAGCATGAGACATTTCTAACTATGAAAGATCCATACTATAAGTGAGAAAAAAATAAAGATGGTTGCATGAATGTTGCATAGAAAAACCAGAACCCAGAGTTATACAAAATAGCTTGGAGCAAAAAGAAGCAAAAATAATAACCAAATGAAAAGAAATAAATATTAAAGAAAAAAGAGACATATTTAAGACAGTCTAAATTAAATACAATTTACCCAGATTTTAGAAAGCATTTTCTTAATTGTGAATCTTTTCAGGCTTTAGACTTGGCCCACTAAGGAAATTCAAGGATTACGAGCAACTGAGAGTCACTTAGAAGAGATCCAAATAAAGCATTTAACAATCTAATTTATTAAGTCATTACAAGTATGTACTAAAAACCAAACTGTGTTTTCTATCGCTAACACATATTCGTTGCTCTACAAATTTTGGAAATAAATGAAAATGATATCTATTAATCTATTGGTCATGCCTTATTTCATTCAGAACTTCAAATTACTTTATAAAAAAAGAAAACTCTTTCCAAATAAAGATTTCTATGTCTGAACAATTTATCATCCAAGAGTGGCCTGGTAATACCCACCCTTCAGTTTCTTAGCCTTAAAGAACATGAGCTTAACCCAGTTAATAAAACTCAAGCACTAAAGATTAATAAAAAGCAACAGTAATTAAGAAAACTGTAACACACATACAGTATTGTAGAAAATACCTTGGTTGGTGCTGAATAAATCTGTAGAGGTATTGCAAAAATGGCACCTATGTTTGTAGTCAAAAATACATTGGTGAATAGATTTATGGCAATGTCTTTAACAGCAAGTTTCAAAGAAAATATATTCCAACAGCCTGGAGGTAGAAATAAAGGGCCAGTGAAATTCAGAATCTAAAAAGAAAAGAAGCAAGAGAAATTACTTTTCCTAACACTAATTATGATTAAAATCATTATAAAGTATGATGCTAACGTTCTTCTATATTTCAGAAAGTATGACTTTACTCAGTTATTTCCAGATCAAAATTTGCAATATTTTTATAGAAATGATAGGTTACAAATAATGCTTAAAGATGACACTGTTTTAAGTTTCACAAAAATAATCTTGAAATTTCAGTAAGTGATATTTTGCCAAAAAAAACCCTACTATTTTAACATGAACCAGGCTCATTTTAACTAAATATAACCTTTTTAGAACAAACCATATACATAATATTTTTGAATAATGTTAAGAGCAAATATTTTGAAAGGTTATATCCTGGTCCCTTTGAGTTCTTTTAAAAATAGTTTTTTAAAAAGAGAGAAAGACGAATCTCCTAAAAGTAATTCTGAAAATGGCAAAAGAAAAATACATGTTTTAAAAATCGTAAGTTAAAATTAAAGTTTACTTAAATAATTTCATAGCATTGGAATAATTTTTATTATTTTATAGAAATAACTTCACAGCATCTGACCTTAAACAAAGCTTAAAATAAGCTAAAACTTCGGGGAAAAAAATACTACATGTACCTTTAAAATGTGCTTGGTCTCCTTGGAAACAAACACATTATTTAATACAACACCACGGTCAAAATGGTTGCGGTACCATATTGACCAAAGTCCTGATGTGTTCTCACGAGTCTCTATGTGAAACTGGGTTGCAGAAGAGTCCATTCTAAAATACCTGTGAACAGAGGACATGCATGCTATCAGCCCTGAGTGTGGGACAGCAGTCAAGTCAGCCCTCTTATGAGCCTCTAACTGCAAAAACAGGAGCATCATAAAACGTTACTAAATGAAAGCTAGCGCCAGAGACGACCTCCGCAATGACCTCCTTCAATCTTCTGGCTCACATGGGGAGCAACTGGAAGCCAGGGGGAAGCAACCAGGCTGTGTCCAGTACAGCTCACAGAGGTCATCAGGGCCAAACCAGGACCTGAAGTCAACTCACAGACACCACATGAATGTGTACTCTTTTCACACATCTGGGATGCCTGACATTGAACCTATTTCATAAACTGAATTATTTCACTTCCTTTTCCCCATTCAGCTAATATCCCTTTCACTGCCTGTTAGCAGTGCGAACGCAAGGGGCAGCAAGGCCAGAGAGAGAGAGAATCATACAAGTCATATCAGTATATTTTTAAACCATTTCTAGAGGGGAAAACAACAACAACAACGTAAGATTTCAGGGAAAGTGGAAGGAACCTACCCCTGAACCACAGCAGAGAACAGGCACGCTTTTAGTGTTGGAGTGTGTGTTGTTTTCTTCACATCTTCCATAATTCCACTGTCACAGGATGTAGCTGCTTTGTGGTATAAAGAAATAAATGTGAAGCTTAAGTTCCTTTTCTTTCATTAAGCCTGAACAAAAGACCTATGTCTTGTTTATTTATAACTTTTTATTCACTTTTCTGTCTCCATTAAAAGAGCGAATATCAGACATAAAAGGTAACTACTTTCTCAAATGTTCCCGTCATCTTCTTTGTTACCAATTATCCAGAAAGCCACACTTTTTTTTTTTTTTTTTTTTTTTTGAGACGGAGTCTTGCTCTGTCGCCCGGGCTAGAGTGCAGTGGCCGGATCTCAGCTCACTGCAAGCTCCGCCTCCCGGGTTTACGCCATTCTCCTGCCTCAGCCTCCCGAGTAGCTGGGACTACAGGCGCCCGCCACCACGCCCGGCTAGTTTTTTTGTATTTTTAGTAGAGACGGGGTTTCACCGTGTTAGCCAGGATGGTCTCGATCTCCTGACCTCGTGATCCGCCCGTCTCGGCCTCCCAAAGTGCTGGGATTACAGGCTTGAGCCACCGCGCCCGGCCAAGCCACACTTTTTAAAAGCAACTTCTTTACCAGAAATGACAAAAGCGAAAAAAGAAGCTCACTTGGCAGAGTAAGGGGGAATGTGTGGAGGCACGAGCAAGAAAGGAATAAAACCTAAAGAGCAAAAGGGAGCTGACCAGCAGAAAGTGAGCTGTATTTGAAAGCACTGCTGATTGATGAAAATAATACTTTTAAGCTCTCCTTGATTTAGGTCATAATACTAAGTCACTTGTGTTCAATTCTTAACTCTCTGATGCTAATAACCAACTTTTTTAAAGTTATATATATGGTTTTTAAAAATTCTAACACTAACAAAAAATGTGAAAATAAAGTCTACCTTTCTTCACCCTGACTCCCAATTATCTTAGAGGAGGCAGCTGTTAGCAGTTTCTCCAATATCCTTCCTGGTGTTCTGTGCACGTATAAGTACACAGATATCCTCTAAAAAAATTAAATGTACACACACTGCTCACATCACTGTCCATGCATGTTTCTGAACACCCTCTCACATCTGAACACAGATGTTCAGCTCTTCTGTCCTCACAAACACACATTTCTATAGGTACAGTTTTGAATACACACATATCTGGAGGATAAACTCTTAAAACTAGAATTAAGGATGAAAAAGCATATATGTGCATTTTGAATTTTCAGAGATTGCCAACTTTCCCTCAAAAACAGCCTGCATATTTAGACTCCCATCAAAAACATAACAGTGCTTTCCTTCCTAATCATTATCAACAGAGAATATTAAGCTTTAAACTCAAAATCCTACATATGTGGCAGAATAAAAGTGGCATCAACAATAGTTTCTACATCATACTATCTTAGAACCATTAAGGCTGGGACTTCTTGAAATCAAATGCATTCACTTCACTTTTTTGAAACCATGCCTAATCTGTAGTTGTAGAAAGAGTTGCCATGATGACAACAAGATAACAAAAGTCAAATGACAATCTGTTTAAAAATCTGTACCTTTGCAGGTAAAAGAAGCAATTTTTGTAAAGTTTGTTGTAGAAGTAGGTAGTAGTACTGGTTCAAACTGCAGAAACAGAGCATCTCTCTGTGAGAAATGGCGTATATCCTGAAACAGAAGAAAAGTCTCACGTTACTACTCTCAGCTGGGACAGTATTTATCCAGTTTGAATCAACTGTTAGAATAAATAGCACAGACCAGCCATACATAGCAACTGCTCAGCATCTGTGCCATAACCATATGGAGGGGATGCTGACAATCTTCATACAAATAGAGGTTCAAGCAAGGGCAAATGGGCTTACGTTAAAGAAAAAGAGAACACAGACAGTGCTTCTGTCTCTTCTGAGAACAGAAGCACTGTCTCTGCTCCTGAAAAACCCTCATATTTTACAATTAAATGCACACTTGCAATTTCAAAATTTACTTTAGGTAAGCATTTACAATTACCTGTATCCATATAAGGCTGTTTCCTGAATGTAATATATACATATTTACTGCTGAATCATCTGTTCAAAAGAATCAGAGTATTAAAACAGAGTATTTAATTAGAGATTAAAACAGTCATCTCATTCTCACACCTTCATGTAGTAGTAACTAAAATATCACATTACACATTTCTATAAAAAATGTTAACTTATCTCTCAAAACTGAAATCAAAACTAGGAGTTTTTTTTTTTTTTTTTTAATCACAAGAAAAAAGATCCTTATAAAAATGCCTTCCAACTTAAGCCCTCTAAATGATGAGGGACTACCAGGAGCAAAATTCTGAGTTTAGGGTCATACAATGCACTTCTGGATGAAATTAACGAACTGGATGACTTCAAATAAAGCTATGTTCTCCTGTTGATTAGAAAGCCCCTCATTTCCTCATTTAGATAACCACATTTGGAAAGAAGAAAATTCTGAGATCTTGGGTTTCAGGCTTCCTTTTAGCCCTCACCAACAGAAATGATCCCCACGGGTCAGGGATCTGCCCCACATGTATGTTCACCTGGTCGTTATGAGAATCACCAAGCACTGAGGACAGGAGAGCTCTCCTGCTGATCCAGCACTACCACAGCCAGCTCTGAAGACTGAAAGGTAAATGCTGTTTGACCAATTAAGACTGCCAAGGCAGGGCAGGCTGGCTCATGTGCTTGCAATCCCAGAACTTTGGGAGGCCAAGCGGGGAGGATTGTTTGAGCCCAGGAGTTCAAGACCATCCTGAGTAACATAGGGAGACCCTGGCTCTACAAAAAAAAAAAAAAAAAAAAAAGTTTAAAGTAGCCAGGCATAGTGGTGTGCACCTGTGGACCCAGCTACTTGGGAGGCCAAGGTGGCTGGATTGCTTGAGCCTAGGAGTTTGAGGTTGCAGTGAGCCAAGATCACATCTCTGCACTCCCGCCTGGGCTACAGAGCAAAATCCTGTCTAAAAAAAACAAAAACAGAAATAAAACCAAACAACAACAGCAACAAAAAAACAAAGAATAAAAACTATCCTTTCTTTGAATATAAATACATATATATAGTCACACTCAGAAGAGTCGTGATAACCAAAAGATACTAGTATATTCTATGTTACGAATTTCATGGATCACATAAAGTTCTTAGGAAGTTAAACAGATGAATGCATTTATTTCTGATAAGTAGGACACACATTTCCAAAGATAAAATTCATAAAACTGAACACTAAAATTCTACCGAATTTGTCAAGCATCCAGGAACAACCGCAACCTGTTAGCTATTTAAAATACAAAACAGCATGATGTGGTTAACTGAGCTTAGGCAAATCATTAAAAGTGGAACAAGAAACCCAAGACTTCAAATACTTTGTAAATATTTATATTAAACTGTCATGCCCACATAATTTGCTTACTGTCTCCAACCATCAAGAAAAATTCTTCCTAAGGAAACTCAGAGCAGTTTGCAGTTGTTACTTAACTTCTCCCCAAAATAATACAGCCTTCTTAGCAGTTGTAGGTTGAGAACCAGTTACTACTACAATCGCTTAACAATTGAAGCAAAGGTTATTTGTCGTGGTTTGCTACGATACAATCTATACATAAATGCTATATAAAACGATGATGCAGACTCATCAAAATATAATGAAAAATTTTACACATCCCACCTTACCTGAGGTCTCAGATTTATCTATAGCTACGTAAACAATAGAGAGATGATCTAACAAATCTTGTGTGTTTTCTTCAAATTCTTTCGAAGAGTTTTCCATTGTTACCATTATGCTCATTTGTAGACGCAAAACATCATCAGATTCCAGGTAACAACTCTGAGATTGGAGGAAGGAGGAAAAAAGGAAAAAAAAAAAAAAAATGTCAACTTTGTGGTTTCAAACTATAGAGGAAAGGAAAAGCATTTAACGTAATGGCACATGTATGAGAACAGAATATACTGTTTTGTGTTTTATTTTTTTTTGAGACGGAGTCTGGCTCTGTCACCCAGGCTGGAGTGCAGTGGCGCAATCTTGGCTCACTGCAAGCTCCGCCTCCCTAGTTCATGCCATTCTCCTGCCTCAGCCTCCCAAGTAGCTGGGACTACAGGCGCCCGCCACCACGCCTGGCTAAGCTTTTTGGATTTTTAGTAGAGACGGGGTTTCACCAGGTTAGCCAGGATGGTCTCAATCTCCTGACCTTGTGATCCACCCAGCTCGGCCTCCCAAAGTGCTGGGATTACAGGCGTGAGCCACTGCACCTGGCCTTGTGTTTTATTTTTAAGCAAAGAGGAAGGAAGGAGAGCAGAGAGAAAACACTACATATTTTATTTTACCTTTAATTGCTGACACACTTTATTATGTAAACTGCATTCCAGTTGTACTTGCAAGAGGCTAGTATTAGTGGTTTCTGCCTAAAAGAAGAAAAAAGGGGAAAAAGAACTTAAAAGTAAGTAAAAGGCTCAATCTCACACTAATAATAAACAATCTATCATGTATTCAGAAACTACACTTTTTCATTTATTCAATAAATATTTGAGTATGTGCTAAATGCTGGACATTATTCTTTCTAGTGGATATACAACAGTAAGCTAAACAGAGAAATCTGTTCTCAGGACTGTCACTAAGCTTACATTCTAATGAAAATTGTAAGTTCTTCCTCAGGCAACATGAAAATTCCTTATTACACCTATAAGCAGGTGAATATGTTCTAAATATACACAGGAACACTGGAGTTTGGCATTTCTAATGTTTGTTGAAAATTTTGTTTAAACACAGGAGTTTATTGTTATTTTAAAGTAGGTATACAAAGTAACAAAATTCTAAGTGTGCCTTCCGTCAGTACAATGACCTAGAAACCATGACCCTCAACTTAGACCAAAAACAAGAGAGAGAGAGAGAGATGTCCAAAATTCAGTTGACTATCATGTTGAACAGGGAAGAGCTATGGATGAAAGAGACAAAAGTATATAAAAAGAATGCAGGACTCTGTCAAATTCAAAGATCTTAACAGCCACCTGGGATGATGTCAACACATATTTAAGAAAAGGAAAATGAAAAATCCAATCAAGGGATACAACCTTGGGTAGGAGGGTGGGGGCTACAGGCATGTGAATACAGCAAAAACTTAGCGCAGTATGTGAATCTAAAAGACATGGGTTATGAGCCTTCCTCTTTCGTTAAGTTTAATGTCTCTGGCATAGTGATTCCAAAAAGGTACTCCACCCGGGAGCCATAGGCCAAACATCAAATCTCGGCAGGGTAAGAAGGCACTCTCCAAAGCCTAGGCTGGCTTAACAGTGAATATCTACTAAAAAACCCAGGAAAGATGCATTACTAAAAAGAATCACTACAATTACGTTTGTTAGATTTATAAGACTTACCCAAGTACATTATATAAGAATACATTTTAAACTACTTCAATTGTCATTCAGGCAATTAAACTAGAGAAAAAAGGAATAAGTCAGGCACAGTAGTGGTTCACGTCTGTAATCCCGGCACTTTGGGAGGCCAAAGCCGGTGGATCACTGGAGCCCAGGAGTTGGAGACCAGCCTAGGCGACATGGCAAAACCCTGTCTTGACTAGAAAAAATACCAAAATTAGCCAGGCATGGTGATGTGCGCCTGTAGTCCCAGCTACTAGGAAGGCTGTGATGGGAGGACTGATTGAGCCCAGGAGGTCAACGCTGTAGTGAGCCGTGACTCTTTTATTCTTTTTCTTAAAATATATTTTTAATGCAGTAAAAATGTTTAAGGAGTTTAAGTTTGTAAATGGGACCAAACATTAAACATTCTTTTAAAGAAATCATTGTTCATATCTGCTAGTATTCTTAAATAGAATAACATGATTTGTAAAATGAATCTAAAATCTTAACCAGTTTTTTTTTTTTTTGAGACAGCGTCTCACTCTGTTGTCCAGCTGAAGTCAGACAGTGCAATCTCGGCTCGTGCAACCTCCACCTCCCAGGCTCAAGGCAACTTCCCACCTCAGCCTCCCAGGTAGCTGGGACTACAGGCGCGTACCACCACACACGGTTAATTTGTGTATTTTTTGTAGAGATGGAGCTTCACCATGTTGCCCAGGCTGGTTTTGAACTCCTGGGCTCAAGCAATCCACCCACCTCGGCCTCCCAAAGTGCTGGGATTACAGGTGTGCACCAATACACCAGCCTGAAGAACTAGATTTTTAAATTTGTCTGTGAACAAATCCCAATATCAAAGACATAAACAGAAAAAGCCCACTTTCTGAAACTGATTTTTATTTTATTTTTTGAGACAGAGTCTTGCTCTGTCGCCCAGGATGGAGTGCAGTGGCGCGATCTCGGCTCACTGCAAGCTCCGCCTCCTGGGTTCAGGCCATTCTCCTGTCTCAGCCTCCCAATTAGCCAGGACTACAGGTGTTTGTTTTTTTTGTTTTTTTGGTTTTTTTAGTAGAGATGGGATCTCACCGTATTAACCAGGATGGTCTCGATCTCCTGACCTCATGATCCACCCACCTCGGCCTCCCAAAGTGCTGGGATTACAGGCGTGAGCCACCGTGCCCGGCCAAAAACCACTTTCATTTCACCTTCTCACTTTCCTCAAAGAAATCCATAACCAAGTCACACTGATTGTACCTCCTTCGTGAGCCCTTAAACCCACTCACTTCTCCTCTTGCTTAATACCCCAGATATCAGGGGTTGGCAAACTATGCCCGCAGGTTAAATCCAGTTTGTTGCTTGTTTTCGTAAACAAAGTTTTACTGGAACACAGCCATGCCCGTTCCGTTATGGACTGTCTACTGTTGCTTTCATGCTACGATGGCAGAGTTCAGTACTTGCAACAGAGACTGTAAAGCCCACAAAATCAAAGTAAATACTCTAACAACACTAAACTGTAGAAAAAAATTATGGTGCAGTAACTTCCTCCCAGTCTCCCTGCATCCACCTCCGCCCTTTCCTCTCCATTCTCCACACTGCATCAAGAGTGAGTTTGCCCATATATAAATCTGGTCATGCCACTATTTGTTTAAAACTCTTCAAAGACTTCTCACTTGGCAAAAGCCCCAAATCCTCTGCTGTAGCTATAAAACTCCGGCACCTGCCTAGTCTCAACCTCCCTGCGCATGCTCCAACCTCACTGGTCTAGTTTCTGCTCTGCTTGCCTCACCACCTTTGAATTTTCTGTCCCTTTGGCCTTGCACCCACTCCCCCAACCCACCCGCCTCTCCACCTAGCTAAATCTGATTTATGCTTCATGTCCCAGCTTAAATATCCCTTTCAGACACCACAGCAACTTCTACCTGACCTTTTGTAACGCTTCTCACAACAACCTGGTCAAGGTCTATCTTCCCCAGGGGATTCTAAGCATCTTGTGCTTAGAATGCACAACGCCTATCACTTCATCAGCACTCAATAAACAGCTGGTGAATGGACAGAGGCGGGCACACAGTCACAGATGCTACGGAATTGGCTTGAAAAGGGCAAGAAACAGAAAATAGTAAATGGTGCCTACAAACTAAAAGGATAACAAAAACCTGACAGTGTGTATTTCTGATCTGAAACTTTCAAAAAACGTTTGAAGAAAAAATCTCAACACACTTTTAGAGTACACATTTATAAGTTGTTTTTTTTTTTTTTAAAGAAATTGACAACAATTTAACTATGTTAAGGTCTTAACCTGACATGGCAATTCTCTACCCTACAATATTTCTTCAAATGAAAAGATGTTAAAAATTCACCATCATATTAACAGTTTTCGACATAATTAACAACCCTATTTTGCACAGTGATTTACTGTGATTTAAAGCCTAATATTTTCTCATTCTTAGTAAATCTCTGGATGGATGTAGTTATAACTTGCAATTTGAATTAAGATTCTTCTCTTAGTGAGAGGCATTTTTAAAAACCACTATTTTGTTTCATTTGCTGTAGGACATATTTCAGAATCCCACAAGAGGGAGTTCTAGCACCTCCAAACTGCCCTTTAGAAGTATGCTAATTTTTCTAAAGGAAAAAGTTTCAAGTTCATATCTGCCTTTCTCAAAAGAACAAAACAATTGGGCTGGGCGCGGTGGCCCATGCCGGTAATCCCAGCACTCTGGGAGGCCAAGGCGGACGGATCATGAGGTCAGGAGATTAACATCATCCTGGCTAACACGGTGAAACCCCATCTGTACTAAAAATACAAAAAATTAGCCGGGCATGGTGGTGGGCGCCTGTAGTCCCAGCTACTCGAGAGGCTGAGGCAGGAGAATGGCATGAACCCATGAGGCAGAGCTTGCAGTGAGCCGAGATCAGGCCACTGCACTCCAGCCTGGGTGACAGTGTGAGACTCTCCGTCTCCAAAAAAAAAAAAAAAA
>NW_012118487.1:34374013-34393570 GCF_000951035.1 Colobus angolensis palliatus
AAAAAAAAGAAAAAAAAAGAAAAAAACAATAGCAATGTTATCTTGATAAAAAAGAAACTCTAACTAAAATATTAGCCAGGGAGCAACCACACACTAGGGTTACAAGTTCCCCCACGGTCCCCAAATGAGCACACTGTGTGACAACAGGCCACGACCCCATCCAGAGTGAGCCTGGGCTGATTAGACAGGAAAAACAAACAAAAACCTAATTTTCTAGTTTTGAAACCTCCTATACTCCTTTAACAAATCGGATCAGACATTTTATAGAAAAAGGAAAAAGTAACTCTATAAACAACTTTCTCTTCAGTAGTCTTCATTGAAAATACTAATATAGTTTATATATTTCATATTACTTCATATAAAGTATTATTTCCTTTTAGAAGATGGTGGAAATTGTGGCTTGGAGGGGTTAAGAGACTTATCAAAGATCTTGGGGCTAGTTAGTAAAAAAACAGAAAAAAAAATAGCAGGTTTTAAATTGCAGTCAGTACTTACTTAACGAATCAAAATAGACCAAATCTATTTCTCTAGGCACCTAAAGGCCTAAAAATCCATCAACACAGGGATATATATTAGAAAACCATAACAAGATAAAATGCAAAGGTCAAGAAAATAGAAATGTTAAAACTCCTTTTGTATGACACGTATTTCCACAGTTTTGTGGTGAAGAAGTATGAATTTAGGGAACTGGATACTAGAGAGAAAGCAATCATCTCCCTTCACTGGCTGAGGAATTGTCAGTGTCCTGGGCCATAAGAAGGGTGTGATTTGGGGGGGACTGTGTGCAATTAAACAGGAAAGGAAATAACAGACTTTAAGTATTAAGTCATTTTGATGACTTATCACCAAGAGTAAAGCACAGCCTAATATATTTGAGAATCTACATTAATCCAGACAGAATGAACAAGAGGCTGGATGAGGTTCCTGGTAATAACCACATGAAACCTTTTTATTTAAGGACTATAACTTATGAAATCTGAAAGAATTACTTAGACAAGTCCCAATCTTAGATTCTATTTTTCTCAGACATCTTTCTCCCCTTTCACAATTTTGAATGCCAAATATTAGAGGTCATTATAAAAGTAAATCTCGGCCAGGTGCAGCAGCTCACACCCGTAATCTCACTTTGGGAGGCCAAGGAGGGTGGATCACTCGGGGTCAGGAATTTGAGACCAGCCTGTCCAACATGGTGAAACCCTGTCTCTAGTAAAAATACAAAAATTTGCCGGGTATGGTGGCACACTCCTGTAATCTCAGCTTCTCGGGAGGCTGAAGCTGGAGAACTGCTTGAACCCGAGAGGCAGAGGTTGCAGTGATCTACAATTGCACCATTGCATTCCAGCCTGGGCAACAGAGTCCATCTCAAAAAAAAAAAGAAAAAGAAAATCTCTTATGCCAACATACGCATCTGGAACACTGATTCTGTATAAGCCATCTGACTGTTCCAGCAGGTGGCCCCCACACACAGTATTATGTACATGGCAAATGATCTTGTATAAAACGAGAGCTATCTTGGGTGCCTTCCACATAACACTCAGATTCTATAACCAAACTCCTAATTTAGTGTTTCCTGCATAACAGCAGGCTCAGCTATTAGTAAGTACTGTACAGCTATTTTTCCCTGATATTAAATAGCAATTGTGTTTCAACCCCCACCACCACCACTACCCTTTCACTCCTCAGATATTAACTACTAAAACAAAATCTAACTATACTGCCAGACCCACTCATGCAAACATTTGCAAAAACCTAGGAAGTGGCTGAAATTAGTTTGCCTTTAGGAAAAAAGAAGCTACTACAGATCAGTAGTATTTTTCCTTATCCACATCATTTTAGAAAAGAAAGTGTGGCCAAGTGCCTTAGCCAACACCCATTTGAGATCAAACCCCAGCCATGAAAGCCTGGGGACATTCCCCAACCACTCTAAGACTCAGTTTCCTCTTCTATAAAATCAAGTTATTGAATTCACAGCAGTATTATGGGTGCTAAATGAGATACATATGCAAACCACTGGGTACACAGTAGGCCTCAAAGGGGAGATTATATTGATGTGCTCATTCACAATTAATGCATTTATTTAATAAAATTCCACAACAAACAATTTAGGTGCTTGGGGGAAGCATTTTTCCCACATCAAAGCTTTTAGAAGAAAACTCTTTACCACTCCTTTGGTTTCCAAGAGATTTTTTTTTTCCCCTAAAACACTTCAGATTCTTTTTATTTCACGATTGGTTCAGAACCCAAGAAAAAAGGAAGTATCATTTACTGGACACTACCTCCCACCCCTTGAAGTGTGCCAGAAATCCTGAAAGAGACAAAAAGCAACTGGGAGAATAAGATAACCCCTGTACTATCTAAACTTTTGGTTTGGCCAAGCGGAAGTCATCTGTGTTGAGCAACACCTTGGTTTTTACACCTGGATAACTAGCTTTTAACTATTACGACCTGGGCTGGCAGTGTCAGTAGAGCCATGTGGGATTTTCACCTTGATAGGTCAGGCAGCATATGTTGGCTCTGTCCTAAGGCAAGTAACTATTTTTATACAATTGGATGATGCTGGGCCTCAAACAAATGACAAATAGGCCCTGCATGTCTGGCCCAGGCCCTGAAACAAGATCCAGGCTCGGCAAAAGTTTAAGCTTTGTGATGCAGGCTGCTGTCGCTTGACCTTGAGTAGCATGGGCACAGCTTATACTTAAGTAGGCATTGCTGTGGAGAGAATTAGGCTATAAAAGAAAGGATGCTGCGGTGGTTCCTCAAAAAACTTGAACAGAATTACCAATTCTATTTCTAGGTATACATTCAAAAGTGATAGCAGGGACTCAAACAGATACTTGTTCATAGCAAGACTACTCATAAACGCCCCAAGGTGGATAAACAAAACATGATATATACGTGGAACAGAATATTATTCAGCCTTAAAAAGGAATAAAATTCTGATACATGCTATATAACATGGGTGAACCTTGAAGATATTATGCTAAGTGAAATAAACCAAACATAAAGCGACAAATACTGTATAATCCCACTTCCACGAGGGACCTAGAATAGTCCAATTCATGGAGACAGAAAGTAGAATAGTCGTTGCCAGGCAGAATAGTGGTGGCTGAGGGAAGGTGTTTAATGGGTATGGAGTTTCCCCTTGAGGTGTTGAAAGAGTCCTGGAGACAGATAGTGGTGATGACTGTACAACACTGTGAATGTACTTACTGCCAGTGAACTGTACACATATAAATGGTGAAAATGGTAAATTTTGTGTTAAGTATATTTTACTCCATATATACATAGGGAAAGGGGAAGGCAAGAACTAGACACAGCTGAAATAGTTTGAAATAATCAAACTGGGCCAGGCGCGGTGGCTCACGCCTGTAATCCCAGCACTTTGGGAGGCTGAGGTGGGCGGGTCATGAGGTCAGGAGTTCGAGACCAGCCTGACCAACATGGTGAAACCCCGTCTCTACTAAAAATACAAAAATTAGCCGGGCGTGGTCGCGGTCACCTATAATCCCAGCTACTTAGGAGGCTGAGACAGGGGAATCACTTGAACCCGGGAGGCAGAGGTTGCAGTGAGCCGAAATCGCGCCACTGCATTCCAGCCTAGGCAACAAGAGTGAAACTCCGTCTCAAAAAAAAAAAGAAATAACCAAACCTTGCTGGGTAGCCAATACAAAGGTATAGCTAAACAGACAGAATGAGTTCTGGTGTTCTACAGCACTACAGGGTGACTGCAGTTGACTATAATA
The DNA here is from genome assembly GCF_000951035.1 of Colobus angolensis palliatus. Classification (NCBI taxonomy): domain Eukaryota; kingdom Metazoa; phylum Chordata; class Mammalia; order Primates; family Cercopithecidae; genus Colobus; species Colobus angolensis. The sequence goes on from NW_012118487.1 coordinate 34,377,757, forward strand.
AAGCTAGAAGGGAGGATTTTGAATGTTCACGACACAATAAAATGATAAATGTCTGAGGTGATAATATGCTGATTACCCTGAGTGGATTGTTACACACTGTATACAATATCAAAATAGCACTCTTTATCCCATACATAAGTATAATTATTACATGCCAACTAAAAAGGAAAAAAGAAAACAAAATCTTGAAAGCCAGGTTAAACAGACATAAAGAGAGAAGTGGAGATACTTTGAGATCTCATTGTGCAGGTATTCAAAATGAAATGTATCTCTGTGCTAAATGGAGCTTTTAAAACAATCTAATAAAGGAAAACAGGCAAGATCTCAGCAGACTCAAAAAACAGGCCAGGCACGGAAGCTCTCACCTGTCATCCTAGCACTTTGGGAGACGGAGGCAGGTGGATCACTTGAGTTCAGGAGTTTGAAACCAGACTGGGCAACATGGTGAAACCCCGTCTCCACAAAAAAATATAAAACTTAGCTGGGAGTGGTGGTACATGTCTGTAGTCCCAGCAACTCAGGAGGCTGAGGAGCGAGGATCACGTGAGCCCGGGAGGTCAAGGTTGTAATGAACCGTGACTGCACCACTGCACTCTAGCTTAAATGACAGAGCAAGACCCCGTCTTAAAACAAAAGTAAAAATAATTAAGAAACCACGATTGAGTTCTAGGAACTGTGAAGAAATACACTTAAATTCCCCATAGTAAACAATTAAGGAGCTCTACCATCAAAGACTGAGGCGGCTACACCAAGTCTTACACAAACCTGGACAGGTGAGAGGAAACCAGGAAGGTGAGTGTGGAATGCTCAGTGCATTTTTCAATGGAGATACAATTACTGCTTGTGCCCTGAGGTAATATGCTTGAGAAGTTTATGGCATTTAGGATTCAATCAAGAGAAGGAACAGCAAAGAGGAAACCATTAAAGGGGAACCAGGCAGGACAAGATAAACCGAGCCTGGGCCTGACTGGGATACTGAGCTGACCGGAGAGTATCTCTTATGTAAGATTATGCAATGCAATAAACAGAAAAAAGATTTGTTTGAACCATAGATGTTTTTAGTAGACCCAGAACTTGATTTTATCTCTTTTGCTTTGGGAGAACACACCAAAAAACATCTAGAGAAATATCTAAAAGGAAAATAAATATCTAGACCAAAAAGTTTTTTAAAAAATTAAAGGAATGCATTAATTGAGAAAGACGAGACCAACACAAAAAGCTGGTTAAACTGAACAGTGGAGGACAAGCAAGTCCTGGGGGCACAGCCAACTAACACAGAAAAAGAAGGAACTATCCCCACTAGGCCCTGATGGACTCACACTTCCAAAGTGTCAACAACCGCTCACCTCAGGGCATCTGCTGAGAACACCACTCCAGTTGAAATAAGTGGACAAAAAGGAAACAAGCTTCCTTAAAAAGCAGGTTTCAGAAGGCCCCGCAAGTCCACAGTGAGAGGCAATGGAAACCACCCTGTGCACAGATCTCAACGTCACTGCCCACAGACTCTGCAGCCGCTCTGCTCCTGACACAGCTTCCGTACCACTAGCACAAAAGTGCCGGGAAATGCCAGAAACAAGGGCCCAAGGAAGAAACAGAAATCCACACATGGAAAACAGAAGGCAGGCAGGCCGAGCATCTGGGCTACCGCCAGGCAAATTTATAAACTCTGAGGGAAGGCCACAGTGTCTCAGGTGCCCCTTCCTGAACAGGGCGGTGGTAGGCACAGGTGGCTCCTCTCTAACCCCCAAAGTACCCAGATTAGCCTCCTGACTAATGGTGATCTCTCCCTGCCAAGCATTAAGTGCAAAGGTCTGAGACTCGACAACCAGCATGAATTCAAGGGGAAACCAAGGTGAGGCTCTCTCCAACTTCCTTCCCTCTCTTTGGCAAATATGAAGTACTGGGGACAATTCTGCTTAAAATTAGTGCTTGGAGGGCTGAGGGGTGGGCGGGGACACGTTTTCCAAATTTTTTGGATGTGAGGTTAATAATCTGTTATTCTTGTGTGTTTCAGTAAGACTGTAGATTCAAGTGAGGCTCAATTACTATGGAACCACTATAAATTCTGAAACCCTGGGGAAACCATGCACGTTCTAGCAAAAGAACAAATCCAGGCTGTAGCTGCTAAAAGTTCCCCAGCTGCACACAGGCATGGAGAACTTCTCTGATTAAAATAAAAACAAATAAAATAAAAACAAGAAATTGAGGAGGACTTCAAATTCTTTGAATGTTAACTCACAGGCCAAGATAATTTAATACATTACCATAGCCTTGAACTTTCATGTCTTGCCGGGGGTCTGAAACTCTGAATTTTAAAGTTCTCTCAGAGCTTCACACTAGGAGAGGGCTTATATTCAGAAGCTTCTTTTTAAAAAGTTAAGTGATTAAGGCATTTTAGCTATGTGCCAGAGACTAGTTCCAAGCTCTTTACATAAATTAATTGATTCAATAGCTATACCAACCCTATCCGAAAGGGCTATTATTACATATTTTACAGATAAACTGAGATACAGGGAGATCAGGTAACTTGGCTAAGTCACTCAGAACGAAGATTTTTAGCCAGATGATCTGGTTTGGAATTTACCCTCTTATTCACTCCCACTATGCATCTCTATGACAGGCATTTTATATGGCTGGTATTTTCTAATGCCATATTTTAACACTGTTATTTAATCTCATCACAAAAGCTCTGATAAACTGTACTGGATACTGCAGTTGAAAAGAATTTGGGATGGGGAAAGACAGGAAGATGTGAACTTTCAACCCTGGTTACAGTGTGGCCTTGGGGGCAGTTTATTAAGTGAATTTATCTAATCCATCTCAAAGTTTCTAAGGGCAAACTCAACAGCAGACCCCAGCAGTTCGAGGTGCGTCAACAAAGAAATCAGGGGAGGGGCTGGCTCTCAAGGGAGGAGGAACAGGCCCGAGAAGGTGAAAGCACAGGGCTGGAAGTCAGCTGATCTCGGGTTTAACAGGTAATTCCAAAGGGTCAAGAGCACAGAAACCAAGGATGTCACAATGAAAGGCTTATTCTTCATCTAAACACTCCTGTCCTTTTATCCCAAGCCTTCCTCTCCCCTTGGAGGTCGAGGAATTACCTAATTGGTGGGCAACAGCAGAGGCTCTTGGAGGAGCTGGTTCTTTCCTCCTCCTCTCTACACTTTGGGAAGCATTGTCCTTCAGACCCAAACTTCCCCTCCAGTGGGCCACCCCAAAGTCTATCCTAGGGGAGACGGAGTCAGTAACTCCTGGCTCTCTTACCCTAGCTAATACAGGAGAATATGTCTTATCAGTAATACGAAGCTGGTTTTAGTTCTCTAACTCCGGATTCTTAAATATCCAATGATTCAGAACTTGGTGAGGAAGAGAGGTGTTGTTAGGTGTCTCTAAGTCTTCTAACAAAAGTTTCTGAAATACTCTAATAGAATAAATGAAAGAAGTCAAAGGAAGGTCTGTGTGTCATATCTTCAAAAATAGCTTATTATAATGTTTTCCATTTTAAGATTCATTTATCTAATGTCAATCATTTATTTACCACGTTATATTGCCAGACTCTATGCTAGGTAACAGGAAAACAAAGATTAAGGCGTAACTCTTGCTCTTAAGGGGTTAAATCTAGTACAGAAAAATCCATAAAACAAAACCTTTCGAGTATTATAGCTGCTACAACAGGGATCTCTTAGGGCTTTCAGTAAGGAACTAGTCAATTCTCCTGGGAGGCAAAAAAATAAAAAGAGACAAGGTAAACACTGAGTTAAAAGAGGGACCAGGAAACTGTGTCCTCACAGTAGCCAAGAAAGCAGAGATTTTAAAGCAGCAAACTAGAGGAAGATGGAGAGTGAAGAGACTCTACTGAGTCTGAAACAAAAGTGAGGGGAGGGAGAGCACCCCCACTCACACATCTTGGTATTCTTTCTAGAGTCTTCGCAACGCGCCCCTCCTTTCTTCCAGTCACTAACTCTCTTCTACCTCTCCCCTTCCCAAGTTCCCATTCCACAAAGCATTCTCACTTGAAACTTAAGAAAATTTTTAGAAGTTTAAGCAATTCCTTAAAAAAAAAAAAAAGCTATATTCAGAAGTAGGTAGATAAGTAAATGTATAACATCACTTAATTTCCCCTTAACATATAATAATCATTTTCCAGAGATTGACAGCCTATCATTTTATGTAAAAAAGATCAAACAACTTTAATCACTCAAATAAACTGAAAGGAGTGCTAGCTTGCCTTAGGTAGATAGCAAGGGAAGGGTTTCCAGAGAGCCCCTAGTTCAAGGGTTAGTGCCTTATTCCCACATAAAAAGCAGCCTGGGGACCGGGCACGGTGGCTCACACCTGTAATCCCAGCACTTTGGGAGGCCCAGGAGGCCCAGCACTCCTGAGGTCAGGAGTTCAAGACCAGCCAGGCCAATATGGTGAAACCCTATCTCTACTAAAAATACAAAAATTAGCTGGGTGTGGTGGCACGTGCCTGTAATCCCAGCTACTAGGGAGGCTGAGGCAGGAGAATCATTTGAACCCGGGAGGCAGAGGTTGCAGTGAGCTGAGATAGTGCCACTGCACTCCAGCCTGGGTGACAAGAGCAAAAGTGTGTCTCAAAACAAAAAACAAAACTACAGCCTGGGGGAAAAAAAATCTAGCTTTCTTCTTTCACTTACTAAACTTTCGCTCTAACCTCATCTTCGTGCCGTGCTCCTTAATCCTCTTGGAGATAGAACAAAAAAACTCCAGGTGTTGTCTCAAACAACAAAAAACGGTTACATCTTGGTGCACTGCTAAAACTACAACAAAAAAAAGTTACTAAATATATTATGGTTATACAAGTATTCGTAGGAATTTTCAGCTATCACAATACTGTTTATTCCATTTAACTAAGTATGTAAGACTATCAGGAAAATGGGACAGCTTTAAAGATCCTTAACCTTTCTCTGTTCTTTTTCCATCTTCAAATCCTAGATCAGGCATTTTGTAACTTGTTACTGAGAAATGTGCCCCTTTCCATTTCTTCATCAAACTGTGATTGAAAGGCTTTCCACGTTCTCCTCCTTACCTTGATTTTACAGCTTCCCTTCTAGATTGCCACGTTAATTGACAGGGATCAGCACCTTAGAAGGCAAGCAGCAGGTAACAATTTGGGGCACCCTCCCCCATGCCAAATCTAGCAGGCGCCACACTGCAGGCGGCCTGGGACCGCAACCTTTGCCCAGCACCTGTCCCTCCCTGGCAGGCGGGCATGAGGGTTTGACACCACACACTGAAAGCAAAGGTTGTGTCAGTTTTAAAAGGCTAGGAACTCCTGGTCTGAAATGTATTAGATATCACACAGAATATCCAGAGATAATCTCTCCTGTACACAATCCAGCAACATGTTGCCATGGTGGGGGAGAAAATCCCTCATCCACACATACACTTAGAAAAAATATTGCAAAGAGACAACCAACTATTAATTACGATGATTGTTGCCAAGTATGACTGTGGTCTTAAGGTTTATTTCTAATGTTTCATTTCTTTGGGCTTCCCCTGTTTTCTTATAATCACATTATAGTTTTCGATAATCCCAGAATATCCTTAAGAGATAATCTTGTCGACAATTCAATAATTTGATATTATGTTGAGACACACACACACACACACACACACAACAACAACAACAACAAAACTACCTTTACTTGACAGAACTGTGTGTCAGGGTTTTCCTCTAACTTTAAAACCAAGTTTCGGCCGGGCACGGTGGCTCATGCCTGTAATCCCAGCACTTTGGGAGGCTGAGGCGGGTGGACCACGAGGTCAGGAGATCAACACCATCCTGGCTAACACAGTGAAACCCTATCTCTACTAAAAATACAAAACTTAGCCAGGCGTGGTGGCAGGCAACTGTAGTCTCAGCTATTCAGGAGGCTGAGGCAGGAGAATGGCGCGAACCCAGGAGGTGGAGCTTGCAGTGAGCCTAGATCACGCCACTGCACTCTAGCCTGGGCGACAGAGCGAGACTCTGTCTCAAAAAAAAAAAAAATGTTCCACGTTATTTACAATGATTCCAATAATAATAATTTAAGTTCTTTTCAGTCTTTCAGACAAATTATATGGCTAATGATCCTAAATGCCAGATTCTGAGACAATGCCAATTTCAAATATTCTATTTTGCCCAAATAAGTCACTGAAACACTCCCCAAATCTCAATGGCTTGAATCCAATACATTACTGAAGAAAACATTTAAATAATAAAATTTCTTGCCTTCTCATGAGCCAAACACATCTGTATTTACATGTTATACCTCCGCTATATATTTAGTTACAATCATAGTCTAATTTTCATACTTGCCACACATTCCCAAATAGGTATCATAATCATAATTCGAAGAACTGCTTAATATTCTACACTATGTTGATACACTTAAATTTATCAAATCCTTTTTCTACTGTTGGGCCTTTAAGTTGTGTCTTCTTTTTTGCCATAATAAAAATGCTTCAGAGAGCACTGCATTTGCATTGATCTTTTCTGGACCATGGATTACTAAAGCAATAGATATGAAAATCAATACAGCATTTACTAAATTGGGGGAAAATTCAAAGCACACTGAGCTGGCATTGCCAAGGACCAAAATGTGCCCTTATTACAAAAATTACAAAAAGTTAATAATTATTCGCTGGCTCTACTCTTAACCTTCACCAAGTAACTTAAACTCTAAGTCCATTCTATAATTTCTAAAATAAGAATAATACCACCTGCCCCGGTAGTAAATCTGCTGAAGGTCAAACTGGTTGATGTGGTGAAAAGGTGAAGGTATACAAATCTTAGATGTTATGAGTAGTAGATATGCTATTTGGGGATCTCAACTCAGATGCCCATTGACTCATTTATCTATTAAAAACTCTGGGAGTCCTCAACGTACTAAACACAAAACTGATGGAGATTATAATAATGAAAAAGCAGGCCCTGTCCCTCCTGCAGAGCCTCATGGAAGAGCAGAAGAGAGAGACACCCGAGACTCTCTAAGCATTAAGACAGGGCGTGGACCAAGGGGCATGCAGACCTCGAGCACAGGCTGCCTGGGAACCTGGAGAGGTGCCAGAGAGGCGATAGCTGAACTGGGTTTTGAAGGATGGAATTAGGAGAATAATTAGAATGAGATAAAAGCTTATGAGGCTAAGAGAGCTTGTGGAAAAGGGATGGCATGTTCTGGGAATGATGAGAGGTGTGTGAGGCCAGAGTTAAAAAAAGAGGGGTAGAAGCTCTAAGCCTGGAGGGAGAAGCTGGTCCCAGGTTATCAAGGACCTTGTATGCTAAGCAAAGGAGCTTGGACTTTATCCTGTAAACAACAGAGGGCTCAGCTAATCTGGTGGCCAGGGAAATAACAACCAGTTTTGTGTAAGACGACATCACCAGCAGCAGACTGACATGTGAATTGGAGCAGAGAGAGAATGACTGGAAGAAAACCCAAGTGACAAATAACAAGAAGAATGCAACAAAAGCAGGAGAGCCTCAGACTGTCATTCAGACCCACCACAACAGTGACTTTCAACGGTAGGAATTCTCTCTGCGTGAAGGTCAAAACAATAAAAAAGAAGGACCAAATGAAAAGGTTTATAAAAGCAATCTTAACTCCATGTTTTCCTACTATCTTGGTCCAGATGGTCAACCATAAAAAAAAGCCTCACACTAGGTAGTTTATAAACAACAGAAATTTATTGCTCACAGTTCTGCGAAGTCCAGGATCAAGGTACCAAGAGATTCTAGTGAGGGCTGGTTCCTCCTAGATGGCACCTGCTATGTGCCATCCATGTCCTCAAACGGTAGAAGGGACAAACAAGCTCCCTCGGGCCTCTTTTTTTTTTTTTTTTTTTCTTTCTGAGATGGAGTTTTGCTCTTGTCTCCCAGGCTGGAGTGCAATGGCGCGATCTCGGCTCACTGCGACCTCCACCTTCTGGGTTCAAGTGATTCTCCTGCCTCACCCTCCCCAATAGCTAGGATTACAGGCACGCATCACCACACCCGGCTAATTTTTGTATTTTTAGTAGAGACAGGGTTTCAGCATGTTGGCCAGCTGGTCTTGAACTCCTGACCTCAGGTGATCTGCCTGCCTCGGCCTCCCAAAGTGATGGGATTACAGGTGAGCCACCGCACCTGGCCGGGCCTCTTTTATTAAAGGCACCAATCCTATTCATGAAGGCTCCTTCCTCATGACCTGGTCACCTCGCAAGGGCCCCACCTCTTAATACGATTGCACTGAGGATTCAACTCAGCATATGAATTGGAAGCAATGAGAAAAACTGAATGCATACTTATGTGTGCAGTGTTGTAATAAATGTGAGGAGAAATACTGCACGTGGTTCACGTACATCACAACGCTGCACACAAAATCGCACATCCAGGCCAGGCGTGGTGGTTTGCACCTGTAATCCCAGCACTTTGAAAAGCCAAGGTGGGTGGATCAATGAGTCCAAGAGTTTGAGACCAGGCAGGGAAACACGGCAAAATCCTGTCTCTACAAAAAATACAAAAATTAGCCAGGCTTGGTGGCGTGTGCCTGTGATCTCACCTACCCAGGAGGTTGAGGCAGTAGGATGGCTTGAGCCCAGGAGGCTGAAGTTGTGAACTGAGATAGTACCACTGCACTCCAGCCTGGGTGACAGAGCGAGACCCTGTCTCAAAAAAAAAAAAAAAGGTACACACCCCGTTTTCTCACTGCTTTCCCTTCTCATGATTGAATTTTGCTAAATTTGCAGGAGCAAAACATCTGTTACCTTCTGAGATTATTCTGGCAACCCAAATTTCAAGTTTTGCAACAGACAACTCATAATGATCTTTTAAATGCCATTTGAAATATGTGTCCTCAACATACTACATCAAGCACTTCTCCCATTTTACGATCCATGCTCCACAGTTTTATAAAATATTCCTGCATTTTTCCTTCTCTGATTAGCATTTCACAGATGGACGAGTCCAGCAGCACCTGCAAATTTTGGAACCTTCACCTTCCAGACTATTTATGTTCAGGGATCCTTGGGTACATGCCTTTCTATCCGCTACCTATGCTGAAGCCAGATAACTTTTTAAATATTCAATGAATTATACTAAAATTCATATTTAGACCCATATGTAAGTAAGGCAGACCCAAACATATAATCAGCCTGTACTTTTTACCCATTCACATATAAAAATCTAAAAATTATATGGCCCTATTGTTTCAGTGAAAATACTTTTAAATTACTATTATCATCTTAGTCTCAGTTTTCTTTTTCATAATGATTCAATTGATATACATAAAACAACTGTGTTTCTTCTCTCAATTTCAAATTTTATTCCTAAACCAAACAGTTATTTTCTCTTCACATGGCACTAAGGGAACAAGTTAAAGAAAAGCTGATGACATATTTATGTCTAAACCTTCTTGCTTAGCTTTCTATCAGATATACTTTCTAGCTCTATACTGGAGAAGAGGCAATTACGCCTTTGGTACCTTCCACACCCTCTTATACTTTTTGAGGGAGTCCGACCTTCTGAATCCACTAACCCCCCAACCCTGGACAATGGGCTCTCGACTAAAAGCAGAAAGTAAAAAACGTAAAACCGGTAGAATATCAAAATAAAGACACTCCTTTCTAAGAACAGTTGACAACTTTACGGCCACTTAAAATACAACAAAGACCTCACATAATGTATGCAGTTTACATGCAGAAATACTCCAGTCAGGATTTTTTTCTTCTAGAGGAATGCCAGAATTATTTCTTAGGTTTAAATTTTTTTAAGTTTTTGTTTTTAGGTATAGTAAGCCTTAAAACATACTTTAGGCTGGGTGTGGTGACTCATGCCTATAATTCCAGCACTTTAGGAGGCCGAGGTGGGAGTTTGATACCAGCCTAGTCAACATGGTGAAACCTTGTCTCTATTAAAAACACAAAAATTAGCTGGGCTTGGTGGTGCGCACCTGTAGTCCCAGCTACTCGGGAGGCTGAGGCAGGAGAATCGCCTGAACCCAGAGGTGGAGGCTGCAGAGAGCTGAGATGGCGCCACTGCACTCCAGCCTAGGCAATAGAGCAAGACTCTGTCTCAAAAAAAAAAATTAACTTTAAAATTCATTTTCCTAAATCACAGCAAAAATGAAAGAAATTAAAATAACTGCCTTTTAAGAGAATTTTTTCTGATATTCAGATTTTTTAATACTGGTTTCTAACAAAAGACCAGCCAAAAAAATTAAATTCATCTACAAACTCTGAAGTATTTTATACCACAACACCACAAGAATAGGGACACTGTGTTGTGTTCATGGCCCTATCATTTACTGGAACACTTAAGAAATAATGTTCCAATAACTATTTTTGACTGATGGGGGAGAACTATGGGCAAAAGGGGTAGCCTTAGAAAGTGACTTAACTAAACTCACAGATCCTAGGATAAATGAAAAGTGAGGGAGAGAATCTACAGCCAGGAATGGGGCCACAGATAAGAGGTCGACAAGCATACCAAGACAATTCAATGTACAGAACTGTCTTTTCAACAATTGGTACTGGAACTACCAGACATCTACATGCAAAAGAAGGAAAATGAATCCCTTCCTCACACCATATGCTAACACTTAAAGTCTGATGGGTCATAAACCTAAATGTAAACCGTAAAACTTTAGGAGAAAACATAGGAGTAAAGCTTCATAACTTTAGGCCTTTTTAGAAATAATACTAAAATCATAAAGTGAAAAAAGAAAAACAGAAAAATTTGACTTCATCAAAATTTAAATCTTTTGTACTTCAAAGGGCATTATCAAGAAAATGAAAAGACAACCTATAGAAAGGGAGAAAATATTTGCAAACCATGTACCTGATAAAGGTCCAATGTCCAGAATTTAATACATTTACTACTCAACAATAAAAAGACAAACACAATTTTAAAATGTGCAAAGGATATGAACAGACACTTCCCCAAAGACGACATATAAATGGCCACTGAGCACATGAAAAGATGCTCAGTGTCATTAGTCATTACAAAAATGCAAATCAAAACCACATGAGATACCATTTCATGCCCAGTAAGATGGTTATTTAAAAAAAAATAAACAAAAATGGAAGACAAGTGTTGGCAAAGTTGTAGAAGACTGGAATCCTCATAGATTGCTAATGGGATTGTAAAATTATGCAACCACTTTAGAAAACAGTTTTACAGCTCCTCAAAATGTTAAACATGGAATTATCATATGACGCAACAAGATTCCACTCCTAAGTATACACCCAAGAGAAAAGATATGAAGGATACATCCACACAAACTTACACAAGAATGTTCATAGCAACATTATTCACAAGAGCCAGAGTAGAAACACCACAAATGTACACCAATTGATGAATGCTTATGCAAAATGTGGCACGTCCTACAATGTATATTATTTGCAATAAAAAGGAATGAAAGAAGGGGACAGGGGGAGGGATAGCATTAGGAGATATACCTAATGTAAATCACGAGTTAATGGGTGCAGCACACCAACACGGCACGTGTATACATATGTAACAAACCTGCAGGTTGTACACATGTACCCTAGAACTTAAAGTATAATAAAAGAATTTAAAAAAAATAAAGAAAAATGTCATTCCATGGTCACCACCGTATTGTTTTCACATGGGTAAAACATCCTCTGCAATCATTTATCAATTAAAATATTTTTAACCAAAAAAAAAAAAAAGGAATGAAAGACATGGATGAAACTGAAAACATGCTAAGGGCAAGATACCAATCACAAAAGACCATACATTTCATTTATATAAGATGTTCAAAATAGATAAATCTTTAAAGACAGAAAATAAGAGACTGAGGCAATGAAAATGTTCTAAAATTAGACAGTGATCGTGATGGCTGCACAACTTTGGATATACTAAAACTCACTGAATGGTACACTTAAAGTGGGTGGACTCTGTGGTATGTGAATTGTATTTCACAACATTGTTTACAAAATACATTTTTAAAATAAAAAAAGAAAAGAAACAGAGTTTGGTATCTTCTGAAGCAGAAACAAAGACCAATAAAGGCCAAGGCACTGCCAAGGTAGGCTACAGCACAGGGAGCAACAGAAACTTGGCTTGTGAGGACAGCCCCAGAGCTACCTCAGGCCAAAACTCCACTCAACCACTGCTTCCCAGGTGAGGTGCAGGGAGTACAACAGGAAGCCCAATCAGACTCCATTCCATGGGTGATGGAAAGAATGGTGAAGCAATTACATCATGTGGGTATATGATTATTTAATGGAGACAAGTATGGGAGCAGAAGTGTAGATAAGCATAGGAGCGGAAATTAGGATGGAGAGAGAGGCAAAAGTCCCCGAAGAGCTCAAGCGTAAGTTGAAAAAGGAAGGATGAAATAAGGGTTCATTTGGAGAAAAGTTGGAGGTGGAGGTTGAGAACATTGCAGACACAAGGGACCTGTGGTAGGAGGGAAAATGGCATTGCACAAGTGAGCAGGGGAAGGCTCTTGTGGCCATGAAGTAGAGACCAAGAATGGGTGGTGAGCAACATGGCTGAAGATAGACAGCAGCCAGACCACGCAGGCCTTACAGCCATAAGCAGGATTTGGTTTAAATTCTAAGACCTATGGGAATGCATTGAAGGGTTTCAAGCAGGGGACTAATGTGGTCCAACTTGAATTTTTGGGAAAGAGGTAGGAAGGGACCAGAGTAGATCCTGGCAGTTAATGAGATACTATCAGTTGGCCAACAGAGAGATGAGGATGGCCTGAGTGTGGTAAAGGGCAGTGGGCGTCATGAGAAGTACGCAGGATCTGCCAGGCCAGGGGGATGAGACAATGGGTAAGCTGTTCTAGCTCTCTAGGAGGCCTGCAGAATCAGTTTCCTCTCTCCCTTCATTCCACTTACCCTTACATTAACCCCCAATAACTAAGGTACTCTGAAAACTTGTCTCTATTCCAATACTTAGATCTCCACTGATGAGGCATCTGGCCCTCCAAAAATGCAAGCCATAGCACATCAGTATCAGTCTCCTGCTTAAAACCTTTCAACACATCCCCCCTGGTTTTAGGATTTAAACCAAATATACATTTGCAAATTAAAAGAAGTCTTCCTTAAAATTCTTCAAGCAGGGGTTTTTCAGTTTCATAAAAATAAAATTATTATTTAAAATCCCTAAGAATTATGTATTTGGTGATAAAGATTCCAGATATAATCCTAGAGGTAAATTAATTTGGTTTTTCTCCCCAACTGGAATGTAAGCCCTATGCAGATACAAACTCTATACCAAGGCCTGGCACAAAGTAGAGGCTCAAGAGAACCGCTGAATGAATGGAAGCCCCAGGTACTAAAGGTACTGATTACAAACTCTAAGCAATGTTCTTTATTTACCAATCAGAAAGAAGAGGTAAGTTTCATAATATGTGGGTTCAAGAGTTTTTCTCAATTATAAAATTATTCAGTTACAAGGAAATACAGATAATCAAAGGGAAAAAGTAGCCAACCCTATAAAATGATTCATGAAATGTATATTAAAAGAATTTCAACTTATCATTATACATCTACCACAACATCAGAAATAGTTTTTCCCATTACAGGACATCCTTAGGGGCCTGTCATTACTCGTGACCATGGGCGCTGTCTCCCTGAAAAGCAACCTGGTAAGATTTAACAAGCTCTACAAAATGGTTCACAGTCTTTAACTAAAGTATCTCTCCTCTTTATGAAACATGCCCCAAGGAAACAGAGGATTCAGAAGGAAAATGAAACTTATAAAACAGGTATATGGCCTAATGGTAATAACAGTGAAAAACAGGAAACATTTCAAAAGATCAACAGTAAGATTAAGCAAACCATGGAATATCAACACTGTGGACTCCACAGTTGTTCAAAAGGAGTTACATGGAATCCAGTGATATTTTACATATATATTTCTATATAATTTTTTCAAAAAGCAGAAAATAGTAAAAGAAAAAAAAAAACAATTCTGAGAGGGTCACAAAGCTTGGCGGACACCAGCATTCAAAGTAAGTCTATTAAAATGACCTGCATTTGTGACAGCTGAATGCTCTGGACCTTCGGAAGCAGAAAATAAGCATTTGGTAGCTGCTTTGCAGACCCTTCTGTAGAGATTCTACGAGTGCCAATTCCAGATACCTGCAGAAAAAGAGAGAGAGAATTGCTCCTTTGTTAGAGTTTTAAAAGACATTTGCCATAATGCTAAAGCACATCTCCAAAGGAAATATGTATTCATAACCATGGCCTACAAGACTCTACTAATCCAATTAGTATATTTATCTTTGTCTACAAAAAACACAGCTGAATGCTGGATGGGCACGGTGGCTCTCTCCTGTAATCCCAACACTTTGGGAAGTCCAGGCAGGTGGATCATTTGAGGACAGGAGTTTGAGACAAGCCTGGCTAACATGGTGAAAGCCCGTCTCTGCTAAAAATACAAAAATTAGCCAGGCAGTGGTGGGAGGCTGAGGCAGGAGAATAGCTTGTGCCTGGGAGGTGGTTGCAGTGAGCCGAGATCACATCACTGCACTCCAGCCTGGGCAACAAAGTAAGACGCTGTCTCAAAAAATAAATAAATAAACAAACAAACAAACAGATACAGAATGCTGTATTTAAGCTGAATGTTCCTTACTGTAGCAAATCTGTTCACAAGTAGGCAACTCCTCTGATATGGGACCTCTTTAATGGAATGCAGTAAGAACCACAAAAATTACTGATCTGAACTTAAATTACTTGATGCCACACCTTGTTAAATGCCACATCAGGTACCATTTAAGGTAAAGATTCCTATTTCTGAGAATAGCAACAAGATTCTTCAAGCTCCCTTCCTGGTACTTTGATACGAATAGTGAGCCCCCTTGGAACCAGCCTCCAAGCACACAATCAATGTCTCCTAATCAGGAATATTTCTGAGCCAAGGAGGGAAGGTAGGCAAAACCACTAGAGACTGTCCTTAGAGCGCCTCCTTCTGAACGCCCGTGAGGGGAGAGCCGTGAGTTTTGAAAGCCTTCTGTATTTGATGATGGGAAACTGTGTGAGGCATTGCTTTGCTTTGTTCTAGTATCCTCCGAAGGTCCGCAGTAGGGCTATAGCCCTGTTGTCAGTAGGAAAGACAGCCAACTGTGGCATGTCAGGCAGAAAAGGGTGAATGCTGATGATTTTAACATCACTAACAGTCTTATATTTTAACGACATAAACCAGGTGACAACATTTCCAAGTCTTTTTAAAAATACCCACACCCCTACAGTTAAATCACCAACCAAATTATATGACAAAAGGAAAAAGTTACTCACATGATAGGAAAGGACTCCATACGAAGAGGTATTAATAAATAAGGAACTTTCAATGCTTCCTTCTTCAGTAGGTAAGAAAATAATTCTGAAGGAAGTTTTCCCCATTGCTGGAATTACCTGAAAGAAAGGTCCCCAGTCAGCCATTTGGAATGGCCCCCTTTGATAAACTGTCTTTCACAGACTTTCTTTTTTTGACAATTTCTGTTAACAGACATTTGCATATTGTGCACCCTTGATTTATCAGTATCATGAATCCATAAGAATCCCCACACTGATCAGCATCCAACTATCCGCTCTTACATATCTGCTATATCTAAGAGGATACAGCAAAGAATATTACCACTGACTTAGGACGAGTCCTTTCGCTTCAGACTGGAGCTGTGCGTCTCACATCTTTCCTTCCCCTCCTCTTCTACCCCCACAGGTCCAACTGTCTTTAGCTAACACAGTTCTTTTTTTTTTTTTTGAGACAGAGTCTCGCTCTGTCACCCGGGCTGGAGTGCAGTGGCCGGATCTCAGCTCACTGCAAGCTCCGCCTCCCGGGTTTACGCCATTCTCCTGC
>NW_012118487.1:34393620-34441101 GCF_000951035.1 Colobus angolensis palliatus
GCCTCCCGGGTTTACGCCATTCTCCTGCCTCAGCCTCCCGAGTAGCTGGGACTACAGGCACCAGCCACCTTGCCCGGCTAGCTTTTTGTATTTTTAGTAGAGACGGGGTTTCACCATGTTAGCCAGGATGGTCTTGATCTCCTGACCTGGTGATCCGCTCGTCTCGGCCTCCCAAAGTGCTGGGATTACAGGCTTGAGCCACCGCGCCCGGCCAGCTAACACAGTTCTATCTCTACTTAAATATAGACAATAACCAATGTGCAAACATATTGGTATGTAATAAAAATCAGGAACAAGGTTTATCCAGACAGACTGTCACAAACCAAATATTGGGCTTCCCCTTACAACACGTCCCTAGCCCCAGTATTCTTTTAAGTACATAATACCAGGCAGACATAGTGAGCAAAATAAATAAAAGCCTACTAGCAATTAGGATCTTCATTAAACATTAAAGACCACTGAAATTAAAACTATTAGAAGACTAAGTTTGAGCTCTGTGTTATGGTGTCAATCAGCTTTACAAGGAGCCATTCACTATACCTTGCAGTCCCTGCATTTAGAAAGGAGACTTAACTTTCCTAGCAGGTTTGAGAGATGGAAGAGGTCTCAACTATAAACTTACATTAGTTACTAAATGCCTCAGAGTTTGCAGTCATTTCAAGACAAGTAATATAAACTTTCCCTAGTCACAATAAAGCCACGTTAAATATACATACATTACCACACAGCTGAGAGTCTTCAAACTCCCCCCCAACCCCCCACCTTCCCTCAGCCTCAGTAGGTATCAAGAGCCACCAAAATTATAAAAACGAGCAACTGGAAAAGTAAATGCTAAGGTAAACACACAGAAGGAAAAGGTTTGGGTGGCAGAAAAAGGGGGAGACGGGGAGCAGAAAGTAAAAACTTCAGGCCAAAGAAAGCAAGAAAATCTGGCAGCCTGCCACGGCATAGTTTCCAGGAGTCCATCAACACCCACCCTGCAGGGAACAGGCGGCACATGGAAATGTCCAGCAGCTGCAAACACCGAATTCACCACAACCTCTCTGTCCCTACTAGGGTTGTAAGCATGGAGAATCTTTGCTGCAGGATGTCCCAGGAACCTACGAGGAGAAACAAAGAGAAAAATCAATGTACTGTGTGGTTATAAATATTCCTATACATATATATGTATTATTATATATATACACACACATATTTTTAAACCCAGAAAGCTGTTGCTGTTCATCACAAAGTTAAATTATCCAATCACGCTGGATTCAATTCCCAACAGCCAAAAGTCATAAAACAAAAAACAACTTCATTTTATAAGGCTTAGGCCAATCCACAGTAGCACTCCATTGGTTTGTGTGTTAGAAAAATTTAACCCATCTAGGCCATTAAAATGCTTGCAAAAAAAACATATCGGCAACTCACTGGCACTTCTCGGACTTGGGTCTCTAATTCAAATGAAAATATGTTTAGGTAAGAAACTGCACTCATAGAAAAATCCAATTTTTCTTAGGCTTATGTTTTCTGAGTAAAAGAGACTTTTTGGGGAGGTATGTATTTTCAACTCACAAAGAGATGTTATTTTATTAGGTCTTATAAAAGGAAAACTTAATTATGGCTAAAGGCCATTCTTTTGAGAAAACTGAAAATCCTGCAGCATTTTGCAGCAGAGGTTCTCGTCCATTTAAATTAGGAGCCTTTCCAAAAAACTCTGATGAAAGCTCTGGCTCCTCTCTCCACAAACATACACTTACAAAAAGTTTCATATACAGCTTCAAAACCTTCCACAAACCTCAGAGTAAGAATCCCTGCTCCGTGACAAATACATTAATTCATGATGGACTTGATGCCAATTCTTTTCGGCAGTAACTCTCCACCTACGATGTCTCGGCTCTGATAAAGGAATTGCCAAGAGGAAAGGAGCTGGGCTCTGGCCCACCTGCCTGGAGCCACCTACAATGCTCCCTCTAATCACTTAACTCTGATTCCTACTGCTCAACACCAAATTCAGTCTTGTTCAACTATGTTGCAATGAACAGAGAGTCAGCAAAAATTTCACTAAAGTCATTTCTTCAGTTTTAATATCTTCAGTGGCAGAGAGAGCCAAATATATAGCTCTCATTAGGATGGCCTAGAAATAAAATTATATTCTAATTTAAGCTGAATGAATGATATCTATAATTGGAATAAAATTAGAAAAATATCAGCATAATGAATGAATTAGGTAAAATTCATTCATTATGCTGATATTTTTCTAATTTTATTCCAATTTCTATGATATTAAAAATGTATCCTTTAGGAAAAATGAAATGGATGTTGCTTCTCTTATATACAATGAGATCTCCAAAATACTATGTTACTACCATCAAATCCTTGGAATTTTTCTTTTGGCTTTCACCCTTACATTTAATCACTAGTCTTAACGAAAGGTTTAATATATCCAATGTGTATTTCAAAACGCAGTTCTTCACATCCCATTACAAATAAAATACCACATCAATGTGATTAAAATCCTGATTTTTCAAAGTGTTCTTAAGTAACACCATTTTTTAAAAAAATGTTCAACACTACCATACACATAAAGGGTCGCTTCAGAAAAGCCTTACCTCAGAGCACTGGGCTCGTATCTGCCTTTCTTCCCCCAATTAAAATTAAATAAATAAGGACTTCTGTGGTTTGGGGTTTTAAGTAAATAATATCAATCATCAAAGTTAATACTTATCCTCAACGCTTTATATCCTATTTACATAATTTAAATACAAGGTTCCTAAGAATACAAATGTCTACCAGAGAAACACATGAGAAAGTAAGAATGCAAAATGGCAATGCTACAGAGCCAGTGACTGCACTACCAGAAGTCTCTCCAGACCTAACAGAGAATGCTAGCTGAAGCCTAGTCACCACTGTGCTATTTTTATTCTATTTTTTAGATTCTATTTTTAAAAGTGTTATGAGGATATAAATTTCCTTCACTAGTGACAACTGGAAGATACTCTGTTAATTTAACACTACAAAAGAATGATTAAAATCTCTATGAATGATTAGCACTTTTTATCTTAGGACCAGCAGAATATTAACCCTTCACATAAGCCCTAAGAAGCAGGCAGATGGCAACCGAGTAACAAGATCCCGATTTTACACCCCCCAGGAAAATCAAAGCTATGAAGAGGGCTCGGATTTGCTCAAGGCCAACATCAAAATAAACCACAGCAAAAGCTGAACTAGGACAGTGAAGAAATCAGGAGGAGAACCCTCAGGCCAAAGTTTTACTCTAATGCCTATAAATTAAACCATTTGTCAGCCATAAGGTAAAACTCAACTAATCTTAAATGTGTTCTAATTTAGGCTAAAGTTTGTTCTGAGTTTAACTTCAGCAAAATAACTAATTCTCATAATCATATTCCAGATCTCACTGATAAGAAAAATAGCATCATGAGTGCTCTTAGAAATCAGAAGATTTATTCTACCACTTCTAGTGAAATGACCTCGAGCAAACTGCATTCCTTCTCAGCAACAAATCTATGAACACATTTGTAGTACACGCTCAAACACAACAATACACACAGACTCAGATAATGCCTGTCGTCACTGGACTGATATAAAACCCAAATGACAAGAGACGTGATTACACTTTGGGAGCCATAAAGTATTATATAAAGGTAACTAAGTCCTCCAAAGGTGATTCCATCTAAAAATCAGAAATCCTTTCAAATCAAAGACTTTCAGCATTCTCTCAGCATGTGTCTAGCTATTAGGACCAGAGATTAATGTATATTGCTAATTAACAAATGTGTATCACATACAATCGGCTCTCCATATCTGCAGATTCAACCAACCTTGATTGAAAGTATTTGAGGGGGAAAAAAACACAAAAATAACAATACAAAAAGAAAGAGACACAGTGTAACAACTATTTACACAGTATTTACACTGTATTAGTCATTATAAGTAAACTAGAGTTTTTCTGTTTGTTTTTGTCAAACAAAAAAACTCTGTCATCCAGGCTGGAGTACAGTGTCATGATCATAGCTCACAGTAACCTCGAACTCCTGGACTCAAGTGATCCTCTTGCTTCAGCCTCGTAAGTAGCTGGAAGTACAGGTGTGCACCACCATGCTTAATTTTTTAAAAAAATTTTTTATAGAGACAGTGTCTCACAGTGTTGCCCAGGCTGGTCTCGAACTCTTGGCCTCAAGTGATCCTTCTGCCTCAGTCTCCCAAAGCGCTGGGATTTGGATAATCCCATAAACCAAAGGCATAAACCACCGTGCCTGGCCTCTAGAGATAATCTAAAGTATATGGGAGGTTGTATGTAAATAACATGCCAAGGACTTGAGCATCCTTAGCTTTTAGTTTCCATGAGCGTCCTGGATCCGATCCCATATGGATAACAAGGGACAACTGTAAATTGCCCATGGGCATCGACTATAGGATTTTGTTATGTTACTGAAGAGCAAATATTTCAGACAGCCAGGATCCTATGAACTATCCTAATAGCTATACTTACTACTACTATTATTCTATCTACCAATGTATAACATATATTCTTTAAAGTAGGTCCTGAATCAAAATTTCTTTTCACAATAAAGCCTTTCTTTTTTTTTTTTTTTTTTTTTTGAGACAGTCTCCCTCTGTCACCCAGGCTGGAACTCGGTGGCATGATGATCTTCGCTCACTGCAACCTCTGCCTCTCAGGCTCAAGAAACTCTTGTGCCTTAACCTCCCAAGTAGCTGGGATTACAGGCGCTCACCACCATGTCCGGCTAATTTTTGTATTTTTAGTAGAGTCAGGGGTTTTGCCATGTTGGCCAGGCTGGTCTCGAACTCCTGAGCTCAAGTGATCCACCCACCCAAGACTCCCAGAGTGCTGGGATTACAGGTGTGAGCCACTGCGCTCAGCCTCACAATAAAGATTTTTCACAAAAGTACAGCACCCTCTCAGAATTTAAAATCAATGAGGTTATGATAAATTCAGCTTATTTATATTGTCAACTAAACTACTAAACATTCAGCTTCTATTGAACTTTCTTTACATAAGAGTAAAAATATAAAAAATCAAAAAAGCAGAAACCTAGAAATTTATAAAGTTGGCAAACTCCCAGTTTTTTCTTCTTCCCTTATAGAATCTTTTTCTAAAAAGCTCAACATGGTACTTTCAAATTTCAAGTTCAGGATGGGCGCAGTGGCTCATACCTGTAATCCCAGCACTCTGGGAGGCCAAGAGGGCATATCACTTGAGGTCAGGAGTTTGAGACTAGCCTGGCCAACACAGCAAAACACTATCTCTACTAAAAATACAAAAATTACAGGCATGATGGTGGGCGCCCGTAGTTCCAGCTATTCAGGAGGCTGAGGCAGGAGAATTGTTTGAACCCAAGAGGCAGAGGCTGCAGTGAGCCGAGACTGCACCACTTGCACTCCAGTCTGGGTGACAATGCTAGACTCCGTCTCAAAAAAAAAAAAAAAAAATTCCGAGTTCATTCTCCTTCACTGCAGCTCTAACATTTAGATGATTAGAAAGGAATGTAAAGCAAGTAATCCAGATGCATGAAGGAGGGCACACCAGGAGCCCACCCTAACCCAGCCCAGATGCTCTCCTATGGCCATGGTTATTTCATTCACAAAACTTTGCTTGTCACTCAGAAGGCTCTTCAGGAAATTGAAGTGTTGTTTGCCAGCCCCGGAAACAAGCAGCGCTTTTACCCCTCACTCTTGAAACTACTAATTAGAAGTTCTATCTTTTCAATGCAGCTATATTCTGCATCCAGGAAGCTTAACACTTGAAGACTCAAACTTTATCACAGACAGCAAGAGTCCTTATGTTGCCTGTTCTCCACAGTGTCACCCTTCCTTAATTTTTCCAGGTTCCCAAGTTAGGCCTTCAACTGACACTCAGATTATACTGTCTTCATCTTGTGGTTCTTTACATGATACTGTAAAGTCATTACAGCTTATGCACTGCCTTCCCCAACTTGAGTCTCCAAAGTCTTAATCCTAACAACTGTAAGCATGGTGCAATTTTGAATCCAGAAGGCAAGAAGTAAAAATGAAGTGAGTAAATCAATCTAGTGTACAAGAATTCAGAGACCATCAATATTTAGAGTTTTTCATTATAAAATAACTGGATCTGTTTTGGAAAACCAACATTGACATCTTATTAAATTCCAATCACTATAAAATATTAAAAGGTATACTTATTAAAAATTAAAGAAGGCCAGGCGCGGTGACTCACGTCTGTAATCCCAGCACTTTGGGAGGCCAAGGTGGGTGAATCACGAGGTCAGGAGATCGAGACCATCCTGGCTAACACGGTGGAACCCCATCTCTACTAAAAATACAAAAAATTAGCCAGGTATGGTGGCAGACGCCTGTGGTCCCAGCAACTTGGGAGGCTGAGGCAGGAGAATGGCATGGACTTGGGAGGCGGAGCTTGCAGTGAGCCGAGATCAGGCCACTGCACTCCAGCCTAGGTGACAGAGCAAGACTCCATCTCAAAAAAAAAAAAAAAAATTAAAGAAAGGACTGAAACAATTCTTGCACTCTCCTTTTCACAAAAATATTTCTCTTAACAAGTCCCAGGATCAATATCCCTTCATATTATCAATATACCTAAAATGTAACATTGTACACATATGTAAAAAAAAAATCCTGAAAATAAATAGTATACATAAAATGAGTTTTAATTATAAAGAAAAGATACTTACTGTATTCCAAAATCTAAAACTGATGGCTGAAAATGTAAGCCTTTTCCACTAAATAGTTTGTCCGAGAAGCTAAAAAAAAGAAAAGAGAGATTGACTTTGTTGTAGTTTTAACATTTAAATGCTGAGATATATTGTACTTAGACCAATGACTCCCAGTGCATGAGATATAATTTTACTCCCTTATAGATTTTAAATGATAAAATTGAATTATTAGAAGTCTGGTATAATTCTAGAGTTTTAAAACTTAAGATAATCTAAGATTATGGCTAGAACTTCATATCAAATGTACAGATTTTATAAGCATTCAGACAGAAATAGAGATGGATTTAATTTGTAACAGCCTTCATTTCTGGGTGAATTTGGATGACATGGCTATTTTCATAAACCCTAAATCAGGAAATCACATACAAGTAAAGTTGGCCTGGAGGAGGGGACTGTGGCCTCTGACTTTGTAAAGACTTCTTGTAACAAGGCAAGGACTGTGTCGCATAGCTGGTGAGGCTGCAACCATCACAAGCCTCCATAAGAATAACAATCATACAGAATCTCGCATGGCAAGTTGTTAATCATCACTACGATTTCATTTTCCTTCATAGTCAAAAGGCACAAATCAATATAGCAGAAAAACATGTCAAAACATATTTTAAAAACATGTAAAAGAAAACCATAATAAAGATACATGACATATAAACATACTTGAAAACATAAAATACAAAATATACATATGAGTATCAAAAAACTATCAACTTCTATAATGACATTTTAAAAGCTGTAATAATCTAAAGATGTTTAACTGAAGAAGCTCCTAAAGGTAACATGAACAACTGTTTTCAAAGACTGGAACAAGCTTTCCAAAATAGAATCTTTTTGGCCGGAGGTGGTGGCTCATGCCTGTAATTCCAGCACTTTGAGAGGCCAAGGCAGGCAGATCACTTGAGTCCAGGAGTTTGAGAGCAGTCTGGGCAACACAGTGAGATTCTATCTCTACTAAAAAATTTCAAAAATTAGCCAGGCATGGTGGCATATGCCTGTAGTCCCAACTACTCTGGAGGCTGAGGCAGGAGGATTGCTTGAGCCCAGGAGTTCGAGCTTGCCGTAAGCTATGACAGCACCACTGCACTCCAGACTGGGCGACAGAGCAAGACCATTTTTGAGACCTGTCTCAAAAATAAGTAAGTAAATGGAATCTTTCCATTTTCTCCTCCCGCCCAGCAGCCACCGACAAAGCTGGTTCAAAGGCTGGTCCAAGAGTGGAAATTTGACTTTTAAACCTACTGGCCAATACGCTTTGTGACCTTTCAGCAACTCCTTCTCCAAGGCCCCACTTTTCTTGAAGGTACAAACAATGCAGAGACCCGAGAACCCTTCCAAAGTCCTTGTCTCACAGGAAGAATCTAGTTGCAATCTTTTCTTCCTCCCTCCACTTTCTGCCTTTATCTAAGTTTCTCTTTCACTATCCTCTCTCCATTATAGTCTGTACCTCCTTTATTCTATCTCCAGCCCCAGCTGTATTAATAATAAAGTGATGCCTTGGGCTCCATCTGCCTAACTCTTGTCAATCTCTTCACTTGTTTTGAACATGGTCAGAGAAGAGGTATGCTATTTACTCAAACCCTAAAAGGCCAGCACTAATTCTACAACTGGCTTGCAGAGAAGTTGCCTCCGGAAATGATGGTAACGAAGGTGAAGAGGTACCCACAGCACATCCACCACAGGCACCCCACTCCAGACGGAGCTGGCCAGGCTCAGTATTTCAGAAGGAAAAAAAAAAAAAAAAACCAGCAACTTCATGTACCAAAAATAATCTTGAGAAAAGTCAGGCTACTGCATAGGACAAAGTAATTAATGACAATCTTCTTTCTGTCTTGTGCACTGAAAAGTGAATTTGCCATCAGATTTTATACAACTTCCACATGAACAGATGAGGTTTGGAGGATTTAAGTAATTCACCCAAGGTCACAGAGCTACGAAAAGGCAGAGCCCAAATTCCAATCCAGATCTGTGGAAGCGGGAAACATGAGCCCTGCCAAGTTCAGGCATTGTATGACCTATCCAAGGAACCGGTGCAGTCTGGCCTGCTGGTGAGGGCTCAGGAAGCAGAGTACTCCAGGCCATGGCCATCACCTTCCAGCCCTGAGAGTATCAGTCACTAAACCTCTCTCAAGTCCTAACCTTGTTATCTGCAAAATGGAAATGATCTACACTGTAGTTACGAGAATAAAATGAAATAGGATGAGATAAAATGATGTGCCAAATATGAAGCAAAGGCTTCATTAAGGTCAATAAATATTAGCTCATATTACTAAGAGGATGACCCTCATCTAATAAGAAAAGCAAAGAGAACAGATGGAGAAGCTGATTGAGCTTAA
This sequence comes from Colobus angolensis palliatus, assembly GCF_000951035.1. Taxonomy (NCBI): domain Eukaryota; kingdom Metazoa; phylum Chordata; class Mammalia; order Primates; family Cercopithecidae; genus Colobus; species Colobus angolensis. The sequence goes on from NW_012118487.1 coordinate 34,402,682, forward strand.
AGTCAACATCGACCTCTGGAATTAAAAGTCCCAAATGGTACAGTAATAATTAGCTCTGAATATTATAGAATGAAATATAAACTTGGGCTGTCTCATATTCTGATAGAGGTTTTTAAATTCCACAATTAGAAAGTTTTACATACCCAATAAAAATCAGACATTTAGGATCAAACCTAAAGTAATATGGTACAAACAGCCAGAGTGTCTCTAACTTCAAAGAAAACTCTATTTTGATCCCAAACAGAGAAATAAAACCATGCCAGTTTTCTTCTCTAAAAGTCATAAATTATTTTTCTCATTGGCTGATTTCAGCTTAACTGACTTTACAGCTTGAAAAATACTATATTAAGTTATAAGGAGTTTCAACATCAGTATATTAATTTAAAAATTAGCACTTACAGGTAAAACTATTTCAGACATAGGTATTGATCTGGAGAGTACTTACACATGCATATGTTTCAAGTATTTGTTGGTTTTCTGAGACAAGAGTTTTGCTCTTGTTGCCCAGGCAGTGGTGCCATCTCAGCTCACCGCAACCTCCACCTCCTGGGTTCAAGTGATTCCCCTGCCTCAGCCCCCCAAGTAGCTGGGATTACAGGCATATGCCATTACATCTGGCTAATTTTGTATTTTTAGTAGAGATGGGGTTCCTCCATGTAGGTCAGGCTGGTCTCCAACCCCCGACCTCAGGTGATCCACCCTCCTTGGCCTCCCAGAGTGTTGGGATTACAGGCGTGAGCCATTGTGCCTGGCTCAAATATTTGTTAAAAAACTGGAGCGGGGTGGTGGGGGGGGGAAAGAACAAATTGCCAAAATTTAGTCAGCTATGGACATGAACAATTATCCTCAAATATCAGTCCCAAGAAATTATATCCTGTTTGAAATGCCACAGTTAGCTTCAAAGAAATAACTTAAATCTCAAGAACTACAGCAATAAAAGATAAAACTTCCTCCTTTTTCCCCTTTCTTGCAAAAGTCAGCATTTCACCCTTCTCATGTTTCACCCTTAATAATAATGATTCATTTATGTCAAAGACCACCTGGCCTCTTTTACTCTTAGGAGTCCCCACAACTGGCATCAAATAATCACATGCATCTTGTAGCAATCAATTATAAATTTATGCCACAGATTTCTAATTTTCACCCCTTCTCCATCTGTAAGATAATTGTAAAAAAAAGAGCTCCTAGTTAAAAGAGAAAAATGGACCAGGTGTAGTGGCTCACACCTGCAACCCCAGCACTTTGGGAGGACAGGGTGGGAGAATTGCTCGAGCCTAGGAGTTTGAGACCAGTCTGGGGAATATGGTGAGACCTCATCTCTATTAAAATAAATAAATATATATATTTATTTATTCTATATATTTGTATTTACTTATCTATATATTTATATATAGATACATTAGTTGGGCTCAGTGGCACACGCTGGTAGTCCCAAGTACTAGGGAGGCTGAGGTAGAAGATCCCTTAAGCCCAGGAGTTCAAAGCTGCAGGGAACAATGACTGCACCACTGTACTCCAGCCTGGGCAACACGTAAAAGGGGTCATTTTGCTTCTATAACAGGAGAAAGGCACAAGGATGAGAAATAAAGGCAAGAGCCATCTGCAGTGTCTGAGCTCTTGTTGATACAGATCATGTTCCACACACTCTTAGTCCTTATTTTAAACACCTTTCGCAAAGAGCTGAGCTTTCTCAGCAGTAGGACATACAGACAAGGATTTCCACATGTCTTATTTTGAAAAAACATTGACCTTTGCCTAAGATTTTACCTGGCTTTTTTTCTTTTATCTTTTAAAAGAAAAAAATCTTTTTAAAAACTTTGGCCACATTTTTTTCTACAGACATAAAACAAAAAATCAGTTTGGGCCGGGTGCGGTGGCTCATACCTGTAATCCCAGCACTTTGGGAGGCCGATGTGGGTGGATCACGAGGTCAGGAGATCAAGACCATCCTGGCTAACACGGTGAAACCCCATCTCTACTAAAAATTCAAAAAATTAGCTGGGCATGGTGGCGGGCGCCTGTAGTCCCAGCTACTGGGGAGGCTGAGGCAGGAGAATGGCATGAACCCGGGAGGCGGAGCTTGCAGTGAGCCGAGATCACACCACTGCACTCCAGCCTGGGTGACAGAGTGAGACTCCATCTCAAGAAAGAAGAAAAGAACAGAAAAGAAAAAGAAAAGAAAAGAGTTTGAAAAAGTGGCTGATACAAGAGAAAAGAAATTTCACTGGAAATGAGAAGACGCTGAGTCAGGTCCTAGTGTGACACAGGGCTTCAGTTTCTTCTTCAGAAAAATGAGCAAGCTGCATTGGATGACTCCAAGATCCTTCAAAAGCATGTAGATGCCCAAATTTCTCATTCCCAGGAAAATTAAATCTGTCTGCTGATATCAGACACACTTTAAAAAATGAGTCCAGTAACTTAGACATGGAAATGAGTTGGCTGTAACCAACTGTTCCAGCTGTTCACAAATGTTATCCAACCAAAACATGTCATTTCAAAGGCAAAGCTCCATCTCCCCAGAGTGAGAGGCAGGGCCAGGGACTGCTGACCCCACCTCAAAGCTCTTGGCAATTTAATAAGGCTCAGCTGCAGTGAGGCAGGTGGTCAGCTCCAGGAAGATGCTCCCCTCAGGCTTACCATCCAGGAGGCTGGACTGCCTCGTATGCCCATGATCAAAACCTAGAGATCAGGAGAGTCCAAAAACAGAAGAGGAAAAACCCACTGGAGAAACTCAGCAAAGCCTTTGGAGAATGGGGCTATCTGAATGGGCCTCAATGAGCAGCTACCATGGAAGGACACTGAACACAGGCTGCTTCCAGTAAGGCCAATGGCAGGAGTGAAGATAGCACGGACCACCTTGGAGAACTGAGCACAGAAAGTGCACTCGCAAGCTGGCCTGCTGGCTCCGGGGGTGGAGCGAGGAGAGGGAGGCAGGGAAGTTGGTATGAGGGGTAAGGGAAGAGGGCCAGCCCAAGGCAGAGGGCAGCCTGGGCCCCATAGCAGCTACCAGGGAAGGCTTTGCTGGCCCATGAGGAGGGGAGCGAGGGAAACTCAGCAGACGCTTCTCCAGATGACGTGCTGTGGATGTGTGCTGGCCTTATTCCTAAGGGTTTACTCAACTCCTGGAGACCACCACAGTGTTTCAGAAGAGGGCCTGTCGTTTCGAACAAGTGAAAAATAGCTTCACCTCCTAACAAGGACCTGAGACATAACAGTGAGCACCTACAGCGAGGACTGAACTGTCTGGCTTTCCATATTCGTCAGTGGACTGGGTTTCATCTATCTCTTGGCCCCCCACATCTAGCTAGCTGTCTTTGAGATGCAAACTCTTCCAACACCTGAGGGGACAGCGGGTGTTTCAAAAACAAAAACCTTACCGACACAGCAACAATGGCTTTAGCCGCTGGATTAAAAAGGTTGCATGGACAAGAGGAAAAGTTTCCCATCCATTTCACAAACCCCCTCTGCCTCAAGAAAGGTAGCTAAGTAGACCACAGTAACCAGAATAATGTTACTGTGTCAAGACTCTCAAGTGCTCAAGGAATGACATGTTATGCTAATGAGACACTTACTGGGCTGTACTCATTATTCACAGGAATGAGAGATCCCACAGCTGGAAATGCTGGAAGTGACCTGGAGACTCCATAATGGCAGAGATCCCTGCATTAATCTCCTTGGTCCCACTCTTCTAAACAGTGTGTCTGATGGGATACTTAGTCAACCACCATCTTCCTCTGAGCAGGAGACAGGTTTTTGTTGTTGTTGTTTGAGAAAGAGTCTCGCTTTGTCACCCAGACTGGAGTGCAGTGGTGCGATCTCGGCTCACTGCAAGTTCCGCCTCCCGGGTTCATGCCATTCTCCTGCCTCAGCCTCCCGAGTAGCTGGACTACAGGCGCCCACCACGACGCCCAGCTAATTTTTTGTATTTTTAGTAGAGATAGGGTTTCACGGTGTTAGCCAGGATGGTCTCGATCTCCTGACCTTGTGATCCGCCCGCCTGGGCCTCCCAAAGTGCTGGGATTACAGGCATGAGCCACCGCGCCCGGCCAGAGACAGGTATTTCTAAGACTCAGTTGCTACCTCCTGGGACCTTAGAGGAATTCAGTACTTTTCCATTTTGCAACTGGTCTTCAAATCGATTCCTGCATAGATACAAAAAGTCCCAGCCTGGGAGGTGTCTATACCAATGCATGCCAACAATCTGATTGGTTACTCCAGGGCGCCGCCTTCCTCGGGCTCTCACTGCCTGGAAATGCCTATGAACTGAGGCAAGGCACTGAGCTTTAGGGCCTTCCTTGAAAAACAAATGGCCTAAGCTGCACAATTTATTAAATGAGTTACATAACTACATCGTTTTAAAATTCTACATCATAATCTTAGTACGAGTCATTTTTTCTGTTTTTATTTTTAATTTAAAAAATACTTCTCCCCAGAAGTTTACTGATAGGAAAAAACGTACAAAACACAGGCATTGCTACTTAAGTTGGAACTGCCATTCTTACCAATCAATTAACTACTTGCAAAGAACCATTTAACAATGGAGGCAGAAACCAGTATTTTCCTCCATTAAAATTCCACCAACGAGAAAAAGTCTTTTGGTAGGACATGATTTTCCTAGTTTCTTTCACTGTAGAAAGCTTCCAGCTTCAAGGCCAAAGCATTAATTAAACCAAAAGAGAGGAATCAAAAAGTCACTGAAGCAATACCAAGAGTGGTCTGTTGGAGGTGCTCTCGCTAGTAACAGGACCTGGGGATGTAGGGCAGCCCAGCGTGTTGATGGCCAGCTTCCCTAAGACAGCAACAAAAGTCATCCACAGTAATCTGTCCCTCACATAGCTGATGACCTATGCATCCACACTATCGAAAGAGGAGACGTTGCGTCTGTCAGACTAACCCCATAGTTGCTCTTTCTGAATGCGTCCCAGGCTCACAGCCCCCTGTCCTGCCCTCTCCAGGATTTTCATCTCCCTCCCATTTCTGTCTCCCCCACTTACTTACAGGAAAAGAATCATGCCCTGCTCACTTAAGATCCTTCTCTACCTTCCCCAGCCGCTTCAAGCCCTTTTCTTCCCTTCGAAGCCAAACCATAGGTGATGTAACAATGACAGCAAGTAAATTTATTGAGCACTTGCAATATACCAGATGCTGTGCCAAGCACTTTATTATATATAATCCTAAGAACCCTATGTGGATACCAATTATCATCCATCCTATTTTCGCACACAAAGATGCTTTGGGGATTGAAACAACTTGCCGAAGCGCATTCAGCCGTGGGGTGGCTGAATGGGAATGCGATCATGCATTCGCAGCCCCTTAACCATGCTGACTCCACCGGACTGCTCTCTGGCCCCAGCCCTCTCTGCAACAACGCAGCCCTTGCTGAGGTCATAAATGATCACAGCCCGCAAAATCAAGTACCGAGCTGACTTGGCCTCTCCACTGGCTACCCTCTCTTGAATGCCTCTCCCTCGGTTTCCAGGAAACCTCCCCACTACCTCCTACCTCTGTGGCTGCTCCTTCTCCCTCTCAAACTCCTCTTCCTCTGCCTATCTCTTCCATGCTGCCATTTCCAAAGCTCTTCCTCTACTCTTTTTTCACTCTAGCCTATTGTACCCATCCACTGGGTTCGCCTATCACCCACAGATAAATGCTTCCTTCACTGACATTTGTGATTTCTGCGGCTGTTCAGCATCTTCCTTTACTGCATTGGTACATTTCCCACGGTCAACCCTCCTGGATTCGGAAAGGGTCAGATACTAGTTTTACTAGCCCCACTAACAGCTGGGGTGCTAGCCTATGACCTGGCCTTCTCCAGATTTACCCGCCTAAGGCAGGGCCTCCGCAAGCTGATGCCACAAGGAAGCAAAGAAGTTGGAGAATTTGTCCTGGGGGACCACAGTACTACAGCAGGGTAAGTGATGGAGTGGGGTTCTCAGCAGTCTGTTTCCATGGAATACTTTTGGCTGTGGCTCTAGCTGCTAATTCAATTCCTCTTCTTGCCGGCTTGTTTTCTGGGCCTGGTTCTTTGGTCTTCCTAGAGATTCTGTCAGCTGCCCAACATCCTTTCAATAAATTCCTTTTCTGCTCAAATCAGCCAGAGTTTGGTTTCTGTGGTTTGACTGATTCATTTCCCAAGCCTGTGTATCTGTGGCCTAGACTCCTCCGCTGAGCTCCTGACTTGTGTTTCCATCTGTACCAGGCATCATCCCATGGATGGCCCACAGGCACCTCCCAATGGAATAAAAGATGCAGTTCACCATCTTGCTTGCAACGCCCCTCAGCCGGCTGTACTATATTCCCACTCTGGTGAGGGCCTTGGCCTACCTGCCCAGCTGAAAGCTTTGTTGATACCTTGACTCCTGTGTCTCCCTTAACTCCATGTGCAACCAAAGAAATCTGTCCCTCACCGCTCCCTATTCTATGAGGACCAAAAGGCATTTTATCTCCAATTCAGTAACTTTAAAATACATTATTATATTTACATATTTATTCTCACTACATTCCACATACTATAAAGATCTACTTTAGCCAAGTACAAGTAGTCAAAGGACTGTGCAAAACCCTATTAAAGAACAGGCCAGTAATTAAGCTCACATTTCCCCAACTGCCATTCCAACGTTTTCCTTACTCCAACTCATGGCTTCTCCTCTGTGGTTTAAAGATTTGACATCTTTCCTAGATGCTAGGGTGGGTCACTCTACTATATGTTAAAATAATGAAATATAATTATAAAATCTGCAAAATACAAAATCCATTTTGCATTACCTTTCAGCTCTAGGACAAGTTGGCATGAACATTCAGTATTAGATACTTCCAGCATTAACAGAGTTTGCCAGACATTACACATAAAAAAAAAGAAGCCAAAGCAGAAATTCACACAAACCCTAAGCAGATAAGGGAGTCTAGGGATGAAGGACTTTTTCCTCTTTGATCATGGGTGGACAATGCAAGTTCATGCATTACTGTGCATGTTATTTTTAGAAAACCAACTTTGAGTTCTCAAAGTGTCCGTAAAAATTTAGGTATTAGTTCCCTAACGGTGCACTAGCCATGTTTTAAAGCTCATCTATAACACTTTAAGCAGCTTGGTAGCTGAACTTATTCATATTGTAAAGGCAGACATGCCAAATCTCACTGACATTCATTTCTTCTATCTACCCAAGGCAGTTAGATTCAGAAATCCAAAGGCAAATAAAAACAGCCTACCTAACTTTCACAGGCTCACAGTATTCTGTATGTATCACATGTCTCCTACAATACATAACACACATGATACAAGGGAGAGGACAGTCCACAGTACTTTAAGTGTCCACAAGAGGAAGAGATCACCCAGCATGGAATAGGTTAGGAAATGCCTTTTGGAAGAGGTGGCATTTGAGTAGGATCTAGACAGCTGAACACTGTCTTCAGGTAAGGTTGGAGGAAGAGTTTTAACAAAGGGAAAAACACAAGTTAAGGCATACAGATCACAGAAAGGCTGATAAGATAAAAACTGAAGTACAAAAGATAATTAATTCCTAGAGTTTCTCAGTAGGACCGAAGAACAAGCCCATATAACTTTATGACCCAGAACAATATTTTACTAAAATACACTGAACTGACAGGTGTTGTTGTGGGGTTTGTTTGTTTGTTTGTTTGAGACAAAGTTTCACTCTTGTTGCCCAGGCTGAAGTGCAGTGGCGCGATCTCGGTTCACTGCAACCTCCACATCCCGGGTTCAAGCAATTCTCCTGCCTCAGCCTTCCCAAGTAGCTGGGATTACATGCATGTGCCACCACTCCCGGCTAATTTTGTGTTTTTAGTAGAGACGGGGTTTCTCCATGGTGGTCAGGCTGGTCTGGAACTCCCAACCTCAGGTGATCCACCTGCCTCGGCCTCCCAAAGTGCTGGGACTACAGGCGTGAGCCACCGCGCCCGGCCCTGACAGGTGTTTTTTTTTTTTTTTAAAGTCCCAATATGAGCCAATATCTCGAAATGATCTTCAGACAAATACAAAGAATGTTAACAAGATTGCCAGAAAAATCTAATGAAAAATTTCTAACTGTTCTTTGAAGGACCAGCCCCATGAGTGGAGGAGCCAGCACGAGCGAGGCAGCCCCTGCTTCACAGCAGCTGTTACAGTCGAGCACAAAACTAACATGTATATCAACGTTTCAATCCACCAGGGCCCAGTCCCATTTCTCAGAATACCTAGACAGTATGTCATTATTCAAAAAGTTAAGCCTCTTAAAAAAATCTAGCCTCTGAACATAATGTTTTTAAAACGGAATGTAGCAGAAACCTTTTTAATTGAAGTTTCATGCTGTCCATTCAGCAGACTAGCATAGACCACACGCTTGCCCATAAAGTATAATTTACTACCACCAAGCTCACTTATATAATATAACCCCACTGTCAGAGAAGGGCTTTAAAAATGATTTTCCTTACGTGAAACCCAACAAACACTGACACTGGAGAAACCAGTCTAGAGTGTGCCCAGAAAAACAAGGACTCCTTAACACAGGTCAGAGGGTTGCTGGGTTTTTGTTTTGTTGGTTTTCTTCCCCTTCCCCCTGCTTTTGGGGGAGGTGTATGACTTAAAAATATGTTGTATGAAAAGCAATTTTTCCTTGAGAAATAATGGTAAAGATCTCATTGTTTCTTTCCCAAGGTTCTGTGACAGAGGTTGCTCTTCAGCCCCTAATATCCCCGCTTCTTTCACATAACGGAATTTTTAAGTGGGCATATTTCCAAGGCTCCCTTGCATCTGGGTACGGCCACGGGACTAAGTTCCAGCAAATGGGGTGGAAGCCGACATATCGCGCTGGCAGTTTCCAAACTGCTGCCAGGAGCACAAACATCTCCACCTTGTCCCAGGGGTAGGAGATCCCAGTACCCTGGGGAAGGCAACGTGGGGTCCCTAAAGACTTCCTGGAGCCAGTGGCTGCCTATCTGTAGACTCTCTCAGCAGAGAGAAAACACTCTCTGATTTAGATGTAAGCTTTAATTCTAACTGGAACAGCTTCCCACTCTTTTCCAACACCAGAAATTGCCAGTGGCAGCTGCTCAGCAGAACTAATACTACATGGCCTCAACACTCCAGCCCCTGCTTGCCCTGAGGGAGGCGGGCTTTTCAGCAGTGCCAGCCTTTCAGGGCGGCCAGAACCAGAGCATCCCAATAAACCAGAAAGCTAAGTGGCTGAAGCAATAAAAGTGACTCAAACATAACCCAAATCTGATGGCAAAACAAAGAGAATCCTAAGAATGGAAAGGTTGGTTCCTGCTGTCTTTTACTGGGAAAGGCCACTGGCTCTGGCGGGGGCCTAGGGTGGCTTTGGCCCTGCACTGATGTAAACTGGGAAGTGCCTGCATGTGACTGGTTCAGAGCCCGTCCTCTGCTTCATAACTAGGCCTGCAGGGATGTGCAAGGACCTCCATGAGATGCTTCAGGGAACCAAAGGTGGGAGGGTATTCCAGACTGATGTGGCCACACCAGAAAAAGAGGTGCTAGAAGGAGCACACAGGTGACATTTCCACCTGGAAGGAACAAAGTCCTGGAAGGAGCCTAGTCAGTAAGAACCACTGTCATTTACATTTCAGGGAAGGCAAGGGATAAGAATTATCCTACTCTTTGAAGATTGCTTAAAACATCCTCAATTACCAATACACGTTACCTCCTTCCTGTGGGGTGGCTGGCAGGAACCTTACAAGGGAAAATAGTTGTGTTCCTGCTCTACTTAAAGTTGTTCAGTGTTGTGTCAAACTGCAGAGTTCTTGCAAAATCAGAAGAGAAAAAATCAGGGAGAGTTGCATCTTGCTTCCCAGTTAGTCTAGGGAAAAAGGAGTCCATCAGATATAACACAGCTGTGGAAGAAAGAATGTGACTAAATTCCTATAGGCTTGTCAGAGGTCTTTGAACCAGAGCAACTCCATCTTAAATAGGAGCTAGGTAAAACGAGGCTGAAACCTACCGGGCTGCATTCCCAGACAGTTAAGGCATTCTAAGTCATAAGATGAGATAGGAGGTAGGCACAAGACACAGGTCATAAAGGCCTTGCTGATAAAACAGGTTGCAGTAAAGAAACCAGCCCAAATCCACCAAAACCAAGATGGCCACAAGAACGACCTCTGGTTGTCCCCACTGCTACACTCCACCAGCACCATGACAGTTTACAAATGCCATGGCAACATCAATATGTTACCCTGTACGGTCTAAAAAGGGGAGGCATGAATAATCCACCCCTTATTTAGCATATCAAGAAATAACCATGAAAATGGGCAACCAGCAGCCCTCAGGGCTGCTCTGCCTATGGAGTAGCCATTCTTTCATTCCTTTACTTTCTTAATAAACTTGCTTTTGTTTGCACTGTGGACTCACCCTGAATTCTTTCTTGTGTGAGATCCAAGAACCCTCTCTTGGGTCTAGATCGGGACCCCTTTCCTGGAACAGGTTCACTGGGTCCCAGGCAGGAACAACCTACAAAGGTGGAGTTAACCATAAAGATGAGCACAAGAGATCATCTAATGCTCTTGTGATCAGAAGTTCAGTGTCCATTACTATAAAATTACGGTAAGACCCTGTGATGGTTAATACTGAGTGTCAACTTGATTGAAGGATGCAAAGTATTGAAGCTGGTGTGTCTGTGAGGGTGCTGCCAAAGGAGATTAACATCTGAGTCAGTGGGCTAGGAAAGGCAGACCCACCCTTAATCTGGGTGGGCACCACCTAATCAGCTGCCAGCGCAGCCAGGATATAAAGCAGGCAGAAAAGCATGAAAGGGCTAGACTGGCTTAGCCTCCCAGCCAACATCTTTCTCCCGTGCTTTCTCCCATGCTGGATGCTTCCTGTCCTGGAACATTAAACTCCAAGTTCTTTAGCTTTGGGACTCAGACTGGCTTCCTTGCTCCTCAGCTTGCAGACAACCTATTGGACCTTGTGATCGGGTGAGTTAAATACTTTGTAATAAACTCCCCTTTATATATATACATAGGAGAGAGGGAGGGAGGGAGATAGGGAGAGAGATAGCGAGGGAGGGTGGGAGGGAGATAGACAGGGAGGTAGGGAGGGAGGTAGGTAGGTAGGTAGGTAGGTAGGTAGATAGATAGATAGATAGATAGATAGATCGATCCTGTTAGTTCTGTCCCTCTAGAGAACCCTGACTAACACAGACCCCCTAAATCCATTGGAAGGATTAAATGAAATGTGTTTGTAAAGAGTTTTGTCAAGCACCCAGCAAAGTGTTTCAGGATTTCTTTTATTAGAGGTTGTGGGGAGGTGGCAGAATGCCTCCAACAGAACTCCAGCGCCCTGACAGCTACAGGCTGCACTGCAGGCACTGCAGCAGCAGAAGCAGGAGCCTCCCTTTCAATTCAGCTCAGAGAATTTAATTGTTCTTAATTATACAGACGCCACTCATATGCAAATCATACACGAAGAGTTTTCCTTTTACATTGTAATTTTTCTTTCAAATCCTTGAGGCACTGAAGTGTTATTGCTGAAGATGTCTGCAAAAGAAAGAATGGCCTTGCATGGTCCCTCAAGCCCAGGAGCCCCTCTCCACAGGCCCTCACTCCCTCTGCCCCAGCAGCAGCTTGTTAACCCTCCCAGTGGCCAGGGCTGCCCCAGCCTTGCTCCTGGATTTTCAGCCCAGATCCTAACAACTTCCCCTCTCTTTCCAGCATTCTCCATCCCTAGACAAAGCACAGTATGAATCCTATGCAGATGTGCAGGAAGGCAGGGAAAAGCAAAGATCAGCTGGTAGCAACGTGGTTTTACCCATTCAGTCCTTCTATCAATAAACACCAATTCCAAAAGAAGCAGAGTGCTCCAACAAAAATTGTGTTTTGAAGATTGTAAACAGCAACATGAAAAAAGTGCTGCTGTTGCCCGTGACAAGTAAACAAAAGGAAACAAAGCTATGGTGTGCAACAAGATTACAACCAAAAAAAATACACAGAGGAAAATGAGAAGGCAAATACCAAAATATTAACAGCAATGTTAGGATGAGTAGAATATCAGACACTTTCCCTTTGCCTGACTTTCCAAAATTGTTCAGAACCTGTGAGAATATTAAAGATGTTCCGACAATGTGCTTTTTGAAAACTCAAGAGCAATAGGAAGGCACACTTCTTCCTAAATACAGCTTATAATTATTTCTTTTTTTAAATTCAAACAGCATATTTCCACATTAATTATTTAAAAGCTAACGAAAATTTCAACTCCACAACACTTGTTTTGTTATGTTGCTTCACTTCACCTAACTTGCTGGTCACCTCTCAGTCTCCTCTACGACGCTTCTGAATGCAGAGACACCCCAGGCTCCAGACCCTACCCTGGTCCTCTTTTCTAAGCCATCTAAAATGACTCAATGCTTACCTGATCCAATGTGAAGGCTGTAAACACCACCCCAAATTCACATCTCTAGACCAGTACCCTTCTCAACTGCCCATCCACATATGCTCTGGGAGGTCAAAAAGACATCCCAAACTCAACAGGTGTGAAACTGAACTCCTGATCTTACCCCTAAACCCAAGTGCCACAGCCATCTCCACTCAGTTGTTCAAGCCAATAACCTTGGACTCATCCCTAACTGTTCTTTCTCACACCCCACAACCTATCTGTCGGAAATCCCATGAGCTCTGCTTTCACCAGGCCCACTGCCACACCTGATCCAAGCACCCATCATGTCTCTCCATCTCTTGCTTCCTGGCTGTAAGGGCCTCACTGGTCTCCCTGCCGCCCAGGCTCAGCACTGCCGCATGGCCTCCTTAAACCTAATTCAAATGGCATCACTGCTCTGCTCAAAATCCCCACAAATCCGCATTTCCAAGGCCTCACGCTGTGCTCTCCCCATGACCTCACCAACTCCACACCCCTCTCCAGGTCTGTATACATGGTGATCTCACCACAAGGGTCTTCTGGCTACACTGGGAATCCCCAAGTGTATGGTCCTCCTACCTTAAAGTTCTTTGCAGTGGCTGTTCTCTTCATCTGGAACATTCTTCACCCAGACAGCCTCACGGCAAACTACCCCACCTCCATCAAATCCTCCAACTCCTGGCCAGGCCCGGTGGCTCACGCCTGTAATCCTAGCATATTGGGAGTCTGAGGCAGGTGGATCATGAGGTCAAGAGATAGAGACCATCCTGGCTAACACGGTGAAACCCCGTCTCTACTAAAAATACAAAAAATTAGCCAGGCATGGTAGCACATGCCTGTAGTCCCAGCTACTAGGGAGGCTGAGGCAGGAGAATCGCTTGAACCCAGGAGGCGGAGGTTGCAGTGAGCCGAGACTGCGCCAATGCACTCCAGCTTGGGCGACAGAGCAAGACTCCATCTCAAAAAAAAAAAAAAAAAAAAAATTCCTCCACCTCCTTCAAATCCTTGTAAAATCTCACCCTCTTAATAAGCTTCAACCTCCTGTTTATAGCTGCAGCCCCCACCACAATCCTCATCCTCTTTTCCCTTGACCGTTGTTTCAACTTTTTCCATACCACATATCACCTTATAACATACATAAAATTTAGTTTCGCAGTTTTCTCTTTCTCACATCCTACTAGACTGCAAAGTCCACTAGATTTTAGTCTATTTGGTTTGCTATTTTGTATTTACAGAACACTCACCCAGTAACATTTGTTGAGTGCAAGAAAACCTTCCCAAACTGGTGCCATTCATTTATAAAATCACAATTCAGGCCTCAGAATATTTCTTTTTAATTACTCAGTATAAAGCTGGCCTCTTCCTAACATGTCAGAAACTGCAGAATCATAAAAAACGTTTCTCAAACTTCAACCAAAACCTTCACCAAATCTAATTTACCAAAACAATAAAAGTATGTATAGAATATTTTTAAAAACCAAAGTCAGGTAGGTTATATTTCTTATTCAGCTTAAAAAATATGTCGGGTCTATTCATGCCAATCACACAATACAACATTTAGTGATTTACTAAATTACAAATGCTGTAAATGTTAAGAAGACAAGACAACTGAGAACTTGAAAATGCAAAAAACATAGGATCCTACTATGGAAAATAAGGTCCTGAACCAGGCAACGAAAGTGTAGAAAGAGATTAAGCTAGAAATTGCATGAGCAGGTGGATCATGTTCAAGGAGGAGTGTAAGAGGAGGTCCAAGTTGGTAGCCCTTGGCTTGGGGAGAACCCTTTAGAAACTAGCACCCACAGCCTGGGTCTGGTACATATGCTTTGACTAACCATCTGAATCAGCAACATTGGTTATTGCAGCATGCCTGAGATGGTTCTTTTAGTTCCACTGCTTAAATGAATAGATCTGTAATCCCAGAATGAGGAAATAAATCAAAACCTAGAGTAATTTATAAGCCAGTGACATAAAAATATAGGCAAGCTGAGGTGAGGCTCAGCACCTGATTCGCAGCCTCCCCTCCGCCACTGCTGCTACAGATGTGTGCCCCACTCCCACACCGAGTCGCCTAGCTATAATGGGGTGAACATGGCCAATGTGGAAATAAAAGAGCTGAGAAAGAGGCCAGGTGTGGTGGCTCACGCCTGTAATTCCAGCACTTTGGGAGGCTGAGGTGGGAGGATCACCTGAGGTCAGGAGTTTGAGACTAGCATGACCAACATGGAGAAACCCCATCTCTACTAAAAATACAAAATTAGCCGGGCATGGTGGTGCACGCCTGTAATCCCAGCTACTTGGGAAGCTGAGGCAGGAGAATCGCTTGAACCCAGGAGGCAGAGGTTGCAGTGAGCCGAGATGGCACCACTGCACTCCAGCCTGGGCAACAAGAGCGAAACTCCATCTCAAAAAAAAAAAAGAATTAAGAAAGAGAGAGAATCCCTAAATCCACCTGTGCCTGAAGCTAATACCCCTGCTTCTTCCAGGTTACCAGGGCCAATGAGTTCCTTTAATGCGTCAGCTAGCTGAGTGAAATTTGTCACTTGAAGCTGAAAAGATCCCAACTATAGTATGTACATGAACCCAGCAACTAAAACATAATTCATGATGTTGTGTCCAAAAGTCAGGAAAGCAGGTAACCTTTGGAACGTTAAGAAACATTTTATGACTATTTATAAAAACAAATGCTTTCAGAGAAATAGTATGATTTTGCAGAAGGCTGAAGATGATCTGAAACTCCCACTTAAAAAAAAAAAAAAGAAAAAGTGTCCCTCAAAAAGTACAAACTACATTTTCTTTATAAAAGAACCAACAGGTTATTTTATGAGGGGTAAAAGTGTTCTAAAATTCGAGCGTGCTGCTGGTTGCAAAACCCCACAAATACACTAAAAAATACTGAGCTGCACTCTTTAAGTGGGTCAATTGTATGCCATGTGAATTGTATCTCAATAAAGCTTTTTTTTTTTTTTTAAAGCACTAATAGCAAGTAAGCACACACGCCAGACTCCTAATTCAATCATTCTGTCAGGATTCCATGTAGTAAACAGGAGGCCATTTCTGCAGATGCATCTTCTCACACATGTACCCATACAAGCTCTACACAAGCTCATTCCCTTTCTGTGCACACATACGCCTCCTGTACATAATGAAAATGGCATATGCAGATGCATTCGATTAGCACCATCCACATTTCCCATAATTATGCAGTGCTTTGTAAGCTGCAGTTAATTCCAGACTATTATCCAAGTGCAAAATCATTCTGCCTAATTTCAAGCAGCCTGGCAGCTGCAGAGGAAGAACAGCTTTGGCCTTCAGTGGAGATCCATTTGACATATAACCCCTGCTGCTACAAGGACTCCAATCATCTAGAGCTAATCAATTTCAATCAAGCAGCCTCTATTAGACTGGAGAACAATGGTGATTTCCTTCTTCATCTGTTAGCATACACCTTAAAAGGGCCAGAAGATGAAGAGAAGGGCAGAAATCAGGACTGGGGTTTGGTGGGGAGGGTGGAGAGAGGTGGGGAAATTGAATAAGAGAAGAACAAGTGCTTACACTAGACATGTGATCCTTAAACCACCTGGCTTCCGGAGCTCGGTGAACTCTAACACTACGAAATTATCCTAAATTCGCCAGTTCTCCAAATAATCCCTTGACCTCTCTTCTTAGGAGGCATTTCCATATTTTAAATAACTTCTATTGTCTTTTTCCTTTAACTGTAAACAGAGATAAGAGAATATACTAATGGCACTTTATACAATGAAACAGCATATTATCCTGTAAAATGCCATGTTTATATAATAAAACGCTGTATAATAAAGTACTCACATGAATTTTTAACTGTCATTACAAGCAACTCGATTTTTATTCTGGATTCAGTAACATTTTTGAAATATACTCCTTTCCTCCAGTAATAACAAAAGAGGGAAATCCTGTAGAGTTTACATTCTGACAGTATTTACAGGATTAATCCCTTTATATCCAAGAAAAGGTATATCCCCTGTAGTGGAATCTTTAAAATGTGTAGCTCCTAAACACTTCCTCCCTTTTAAAAAGAATTCTCATGGGCACTGGCTCCTAGAGTCAAGAAACAATTTAGTCCACTAATAAATAGCCAATGTGGCCATCTCTCAGTTTCCAGCACTTCAAGGGTTCCAGCACTTGCCCTGAATCAGAATTTCTAGGGATAGAACCTAAGAATCTGTGTTTGGGGAATAGCTCTCTCAGACAATTCCAGTGTACATGTAACGATTAGGGGAGCAGAAGGAACCTGAGTACCTGCATTTGGGAACCACTGATCCATTTATCCATCTATCTGCTGCTCATTCCAGGATACTTGCAGTGACACTTCTGTTTCTAATGCAGCTCATTCCCATTATAAAATTCTTCAGCCTCAGCCAGAGTCAGGCTGCAGGAAATGAGATAGCTATTTTAAGCAGAAAGGGATTTAATATAGAGAATTAGAAATTAAGAGCTTATAAAATCACTGAAGAGTTCAAGGGAGCAGGCTCTATGCTGGGCCTCCAGGAAAGACTCCCAGAACCACATGGAACTGGCCCACGAGGGGTGCTGGTGCCTCTGCCACATCAGGAAAGTGGGGGGACCTCAGGAAGCTGTCTTGCAACTACTGAGTCAGCCACATCCTGTCAGCTGCGATCCCAAGACCTAAGAGCTACCTCTGTCACCGTCGCTGGTCCAATGTCAGATATCCACACAGTCAAACAGTGGGACGAATCACTCACTTTTTGCTATGCTCCAGAGGTTGAACTTGCATGAGTAAAATGTGCTTCTGAAAATACCCAATGAATACTTTTTAAAGGCACTTGCCAGAACCAAGTCCAGCATGCCAGCCTACCCTGAACAGAAGACCCTCAACTTTAATCTACACCTAGGCAGCATTCT
Source organism: Colobus angolensis palliatus (assembly GCF_000951035.1). Classification (NCBI taxonomy): domain Eukaryota; kingdom Metazoa; phylum Chordata; class Mammalia; order Primates; family Cercopithecidae; genus Colobus; species Colobus angolensis. The sequence goes on from NW_012118487.1 coordinate 34,419,942, forward strand.
CTTTTCAAGCAGTCTCTAACACCCCTCAAGTCTCTCTCATCTACAGTACTTCCTTTGGGCGTTCTTCTATTTCCCCTTCCTGTAGGGAAACTGCTCATTCATGTCCCAGTACTGTACCATACCTAACAATAGCTTTTGAATTTATTCTTTGATTCAGCTCATAATGCAGCCTGTCTAGACCAGGGTCCTGATTTATCATCCAATAAACTGGCCCTTTCCCCCAAAATGCCACCATCCACCAAATTAATGACACTTAAACTATCAGTGTAAGTATACTAATGCCACCTCCTCCTGGAATATCCTAATGATCACATTACCAAGATCTGCCAAAATTCAACCAGCAATTTTTACACAGTATTTTCCGGACCTTATATCCAGCACAGCATTAGGTGTAGTGAATGGATAAAAGTATAAAACAGAGACTCTGACTACAAGTAGTTTGTATTCTCCAGGAAGCAGCAGAGACCTAAGAAAGAAGGACAACAGAGATGGCAAGAATCTTAGAGGCTGCAAAAGGAATATTTGACACAAACATGAACTACTTAGATTTGAAATAATGATGGTTCTTAAAGCATGTGTGAGGTCTCGTGAAATGAACATACGGTAACATCTTGTGTAACAGCCTGTTTTAACAGAGACCATTTTTGCAATCAGATCTTACTTAATATACACTGTGTGACTTCAAAACATGGGCATATGTCAAATACAGAAAATCTCCCACAGGTTATTTGAAGGGGGTAGGGGAAAAAAGGGGGTAGTTTGAAGCAAATGAAATCATTCCTATCACAAGGATTCAGGCCAGAGAGTACACCACAGTGTGACATAAAATGTACACATACCCTTAAATTTTAAAATTTATTTTCCCTTGTGCTCAACTACTTTTCCTCCTAGACTTAATTTGGTGTTATATTTGTGCTTGCATTAAGATTTTCCCCCCAAGGATTCAGTTTTCTCTTCTCTTTAGTTTTTCAACTCTTTCAATCCACTGCCTTCCAAAGTAGCAGTATCTATTTCTAAATAAAGAGTCCACTTTATTATTAGTTACTTTACATACTTATTTAGTTACTTTACATACTCACTTTCAGTAAGCGGAAACATACACACTGACTAAAGTTCCTCTTCAAGTTATGCTGAAGATGAAAGAGGTACACCCACAAAAGCTTGCCAATTTTAGTGGAAATTTTACTTTCATTTCTTTTGTAAAAAGGATTCCATCCCATCTACATTTTAGAAGTATGCTGTGTACCGTTTCCTTAAATAGAATATTCAAAGTAATCAATCATTTCTTTTACCAGTGCAAGTACAACTGACTCTCTATGGAACAGAACATTTCCATTTTCTACAAATGAAAGTCAAGGTTCAAAGACACTAGGTTAAGTGTCATTTCCCATAAGCACCGAGATAAAATTCATCACAAAACCTCCCAGAAATCACCAGTGATCACACGACAGGCAACTGATGGGTGGTCTCTGGAACCCTCTGGACAGGGGGGATAAAAGCAATGGAAGGTTCTTCCTCGGCTCACTGGATACCACCTCTTTAATCCGGAGGCCACAACCCTCCGAGGCCAGACCTACAGAGAGTTACCCTACAGAAAGGGTGCCAAAATTCAAAGACTGGAGTGACCCACCATCCACTGTACATGGTCAGATAAGAAACCACTGCGGATGTTTCTCTTGAGTTTCAAAGTCTACCCTATCTGTGGCCCACACTCTCCAAGGGAGGGGTTGGCTCCCCGACCCCCAACCAAATCCCTCTCTCCCCAAGACGGTTTCTATTAGGCTTGGAAGCTCTGAAACAGAGGCATACACTTGACCTGCTTTGCTTGCGGAACAGCAACTTTAATATGAACACATTATGAGACAGCCTAGGCAGGGAACCTATGAGAGACCAGGTTCTGTTATTTTAGGGAAAGTAGGAAGAACATTAAAAAGAATCCAAGTGAGAAAGCAATTTCCTCCCTAAATTTAAAAGTATTTTCCTCCTTTGCCTGCTTTTAAACTTACACTTTTTCTTACCTTATTGTGTTTTGTTGTTTTCAAAGCCCCTAAATTTCCAAAGGGGAATGGTTTATCTGCATTACTGCCACTAGACTTCACACTCTATATTAAAACTGGTATGCTTTTTCAATATTGTAAAACATGTCACAGTTTTCCCTCTTCACTGGAAAAGGATACATCAAATACAAAACTTATGTTTTACCACCTACGCAAATCTACCAATGCCAACTGCCGGGAGCTCAAATGCAATCTTATTCTCTGTTCTGTTTTTGTAGGTTGGGTTTTCCCTATCAATAAGTTTCCATTTTTACGACTAAGTAATTCACCTGAAGAGGCAAGCTATAGCCTGTTTTATATTATGCCAAAACCTGGAAGCAAACTGAGGCTTTAAAAATGTATAACATCGATTTTCCTCTTTATTTCAGAGATGGGAGAACTCAACAAGGCGTGGCCGGCAACGCTTTTCCGCAGGGCGAGGACATTCAGACCGGACGGTGAGGAAAAGAACCTGCTCAGTTAATGGTGTGGCTGCACAACACACAAACAGGACTAAAATTACAGCAGCTTCTCCAAATTGTACGCACATAGTACCGAAGACAAGGAAACTGAAGAGAGACAAATGCAAGGTGGTCCCGAGGCAGGACGCAGTATAAGGACGAGGTTAGACCCAAATGTTGCAGAAACAACCTTCACCTCAGGGTCAGGGGCCCAAGATGACAGCCCAAGCTTAGCCAGACGCTGCCAGGTAAATGCGTTGGGTTCCCTTCCTGGGCTCCGTTTCCTCAAACACGGAAGACCCTCAAATTCCGATCCTTTCACTGGCGACAAGTTATAAAACTATGAACAAAAGGAAGTAAACATTAAATCAGGGCAGGGGTGGGGTCACATACACTTGCCTGATTAGGATCAATGCACTATTAAAAAGATGAGAAGAAACTCAGGATTTGGGCCAGTGGCTCATGCCTGTAATCCCAGCACTCTGGGAGGCCAAGCCAGGCGGATCACTTGAGCCCAGGAGTTTAAAAGACCAGCCTGAGCAACATGCTGGAACCCTGTCTCTACCAAAAAAAAACACAAAAACTTAGCCGGGCATGGTAGCACACACCTGAAATCTCAGCTACTCGGGAGGATGAGGTGGGAGAATTGCTTGAACCCAGGAAGCAGAGGTTGCAGTGAGCTGAGATCGCACCACTGCACTACAGCCTGGGCAACAGAATGAGACCTTATCCCCGCCTCAAAAAAAAAAAAAAAAAAAAAAAAAACCAAACTGAAGATTTGGCAACAAGTCACCAAATAATAATTACGATGAAAATTACTTCACCTCCCCCTTGCGAGATTCATTTACTATTGTCAGTCACAAGTGCCTGCTAGAATAACCCCAAATCCTAAAACATCAATGGACTGTAGCCAACATGAGCTTTGTGTCAGAGGTGCAACTGAAAAAAGATGTTCATCTGATTCCTAAAAGGTGATCTTCAGTCTTTCTAGGAGGGTTAAATAACCTCATGCATTCAACATTCAATTGCCATGTCTCAGGTATTGTCCCAGACAAAGGGACACAAAGATAGATATAAACAACAAATGCAGGCCCTCTCTCAAGACCCCAAAACCTACATGCCCACTCAACAGAATAGATATGATGTGAACCCTTAATTACCAGAAAAATTTCTCCCTCCTCCGTGTTTCTGCAGCGTTTTACACCTACCTCTGTTATAGCACATTTCACAACATGACAGGAGCTACTTACAAGCGCTATTGGCCTCACATAAGACGGCAAGCTTCTTGAGGGCAGGGGGTGTGTCCACCATCCCTGCATCCTCTATCCAATACAGTACCTGCAGGAGGAAGTGCTCAAAAAACATGTGTTGGAAACCTGAAGTTAGGGATAAATGATTCTCAGATGAACAATACAGGTAGTGGACAGGAGAAGAGAGGCCTGTGGATGAGAGGACAGGTGGACCAAGTGCGGCCTACACATTATGCCCTTGCTACTCAAACTATCATTCACAGACCAGCAGCATCGGATTGCCTGGGAGTCTGTTAGAAACGTGGAGTAGCAGGCCGGGCATGGTGGCTCACGCCTGTAATCCCAACACTTTGGGAGACTGAAGTGGGTGGATCATGAGGTCAAGAGATCGAGACCATCCTGGCCAACATGGTGAAACCCCATCTCTACTAAAAATACCAAAAAATCAGCTGGGTGCGGTAGCGTGTGCCTGTAGTCCCAGCTACTTGGGAAGCTGAGGCAGGAAAATCACTTGAACCTGGGAGGCAGAGGTTGCAGCGAGCCGAGATCGCGCCAATTCACTCCAGCCTGGTGACAGAGCGAGACTCCGTCTCAAAAAATAAAAATTAAAAAAAAAGGAATGCGGAATTTCAGGCCCACCACAGGCCTACTTAATCAGCATCTCTAAGCTAACAAGACCCCTCAATGATTTCTGTGTCCCTTAATGTTTGAGAAACACTGATCCAGAGAAGATTTAAGTGGGAAACCCACAAACAAATGAGAAGAATCAGTTAGACTTGCGCAGCAAGAGTAATAAAAAGAAATTAAGAAACAAAGGAAAAGGGCCGGGCGCGGTGGCTCACACCTGTAATCCCAGCACTTTGAGAGGCCCAGGCAGGCGGATCACTTGAGATCAGGAGCTCCAGACCAGCCTGGTCAATGTGGTGAAACCCTGTCTCTACTAAAAATACAAAAATTAGCCGGGTGCGGTGGCACGTACCTGTAACCCCAGCTACTTGGGAGGCTGAGGCACGAGAATCACCTGAACCTCGGAGGCAGAGGTTGCAGTGAGCCGAGATCACACCACTACACTCCAGCCTGGGCAACAGAGCGAGACTCCATCTCAAAAAAAGAAATTGAAAGGAAAAGGATTTACTTAAGAGGCTGTTAAACCTGTGATGAAAGAACAGGCACTGGCCCTAGAGGTACTGTCATGATCACTATTTCAATCATGATCACTATTTCAAGTTTTTAAAAACTGGGAAAAATCCTTTAAAAAAAAAATCCTAAACCGCCGGGCGCGGTGGCTCAAGCCTGTAATCCCAGCACTTTGGGAGGCTGAGACGGGCGGATCACGAGGTCAGGAGATCGAGACCATCCTGGCTAACACGGTGAAACCCCGTCTCTACTAAAAAATACAAAAAACGAGCCGGGCGAGGTGGCAGGCGCCTGTAGTCCCAGCTACTCCGGAGGCTGAGGCCGGAGAATGGCGTAAACCCAGGGGGCAGAGCTTGCAGTGAGCTGAGATACGGCCACTGCACTCCAGCCTGGGCGACAGAGCGACACTCCGTCTCAAAAAAAAAAAAAAAAATCCTAAACCTTTCCAATACATGCCTGTCTGATTTGTCTACACCACTCAAACACATTGGAAAGAAGGACAATAATCATTATGTATCAAGTCGCATCAGCCCATAAACCAGAGAGAGACACCTGTCAAATACCTGGACAGCGTGCTATTACCACACTCAGCATCATCACGTATGCTTCACTAGCCAAACAGCAGTGTGGTCCTAAAACACGAGCCATCCAATGAAACTACTTACAGAGATAGCCCCTGCTTTACTTCCACAGAACATTCCTAGAACCCACAACATAAAGCCAATATCATACCTTCCCATGGGAACTACACTGTAATTGAAGGGTTACATCCTGGCCAAAGGCACCAAATAAATCACAGCAATGACGACACTGCAGAAAATCTATGACACAGCTACAAATCCTCTAAATAACATAAAGTGATAAAATCAGGCTTCAACCCATAACATAGGAGTTTTATGTCAGAAGTAACCTTAACAGACCACAGGGTCTAAATTTCTTCTCCTCCAGGCTAGGAAATGGAAACCCAGAGGGGAGCTTGCCCAAAGCCAAGGATCTGGTTAAAGAGCTGAGCCAAGAAACAAACCCAGGCCTCCTACCAAGCAGTCCCATGCACTACTAGACAAGCTTACCTTCTTTACAAGTCCCTTAAAATAAAAAGCATGCATCACTATTGTATAAACTGTCTTCAAAATAAGACATACATAAAGCTCATAAAAATGTAACTCTCCTATGGGACATATTTACCTGCAAACATCAGTCATTAAAACATATATCTGTGTTCTTGTTATTAGCAACTTTTTTTCTTTTTGGCCTTTTTAAAATTTACAAAGTGTTGTGGGCAAAGACCTGGACTGCCAGCAGGGAGTAGTCCTGGCTTATGGCCTCAACCAACACACAGAACTTAGCTACTGCCCCTCCTTCTACTGAAAGGCCTAGGGCAGGTCCATCACAGTTCTTGGACTACACGTCCTGGAAGGGAACTCCCGAGAATGCAAAACTCTGAGAATGGCAATCCGGAGCAGCAGGGGCCAAATTCACCACTAGACTTTGCAGTTAAGACAGGGGAAAAAAAAAAAAAAACAGAAAAGAAACATTGGAAAGACAGAAAACCTAAAGTGAGATGTGCTGGTAAATCAGTTCTCAGCCAGGAGATTGGGTGATGACGACTTTTATTCTCTTTGTTATTTTCTGAATTACTTAATCTTCCTACAATAAACATGAATTTTGTAACGAGAAAACTATGTCATGAAGTCAGGGCAGGGCTGATAATCAAACAGAACATGCTCCCTTTATGGAATGCTGAGGCCTCCTCTGATCAGGTGAAACCTTGGGTATCACCCTGAATATGTGGTACAAAACAAAATACAACTTTCTATATAATCTATCAGCCTGACTGCAGGAGTAAAGGTGAGATCTTTTCTGGGTGTGGCCTTGATTTGGAAATATTTTAATTTTCTTTTAATACTAACTGCAAACTTTTCTCATAATCCCATCAATAATAATATGATAACGATCCATGAAAATTCAACTATAAAACTTGAGGCCAATTAGAAGCACACAGCCTCCTGAGTGCTTCCCATTAGCACCCTCTTCAAAACAATTAGCCAATCAGCTCTGCAAATGTCAGCCCTTGCATTTTCTAAAACCTCAATTCTTCTTCCTCAAAGACTTCCCCTTCTTTTTACCAAGTCTTACCTTCAGATTTACGCCACAGATTTAGTGTCCTCCTAAACAATGTAGTGCTATTTTCCGTCCAAATTTTAAGTTTTGGCTTATTATGCTTCTCTCTGGCCTCTATTCATTCCTAAAATGAATAGCTAGTCCCCTCTGCTAGCTTAAGGCAAACTGCCTAACCTCACGTCTTATAGAAGGAATTCCATTCAACAGACAGCAGCCTAGAGGGATACTAGGAAATTCATACTTTCCCAAATACTTCCACTTACAAGGCAACATACTTCTGGCAGTTTTAAATAATATGGCTTGCCAATGCCTGACGTAACATTTGGGAATTATATTCACAATAAACTATATTTCAGATTTTATTCTGACATAAAATTCTAAGGGCACAAAAGTTAAAAATATAGGTAATCTTACGGCCTTAAACTATTTTTTTTTAAGAACTAAGAAACACAGTACCTTGATGATTAGGTGAGCAAACTAAGCCACAAAAACCTACTTATCCTTAAGTCCTATAAAGTCTAACTACCGTGTATTAGAGTGGACTAAAGGAAAACCCAAGCTCTGCAGCCCAGGCAAAGGCAATGGGGATTTCCTCTGCCTGGTCTAGATCACCCAAGATAACTCAAGGCAGGGCTTCAAGCAACTCACTGCTGAAAGTAGTCTGTGGGCAGTGGGACTGGGAAGATGGGGAGGCCCTCCAGGAAGGGGATTCCACAAAGGATAGGGATGGGGAGGTGAGGTGAGAAATGAAATGGGCTGTGGCACACGATGAGATATGGGAATGGCCACCTTCTGGGAAGGCTCTCATTCTTTCACTCCAAGAAGCATTTATTAAAGACTGGCTAGGGTGAGGGAACCCAGCTAGGTGCTGGGGATAAAAAATAAGAAATAACTGAAGGATCTTGCTCTTAAGGAATTCCATCTTACTGGGTGGAGACGAACGAGAAGAGAGAGCTCGACAGGGCACTAAAGGGTTCTGGCAGAAATAGCATGAGGCGGGGGAAGGGTCACGCTTCCTGGAAGAGCCACAGGGACAGAGTCCCAGGGAGCCCAGAGGGCAGTCCCTCTGCCTCCAGCACTGCCTTCGCCTTTACTTCCATCCCGGTCTCTTCCTTCCCCTGGTGCTCGGCATGCAACATCACTGCTTCTCGCCCACCTTTAAGTCTCCCATTATCTGCACACAATAGGAAGTCAGGACACCTATTTCCTACCAACTTATTAACTTAGAAAGCTGACATTAAAAGGGCACAAAACAGGAACTCAAAACCCACAGGCTCAAGCTTCAAAGGTGAGAACGTCCCATTTCACAAACGGCGGTTGAGGGTTCCCAGTTCACCACTCCACGTTTCTCCTCCGGCTCCTTCACCACAGCCTCACAGACCCACACTTGATTTCTCACTCTCTTCAAAACCTACATTCAACAGTTCCTCTCATGCCCAAGAAAACCAGATGTCCTAGGGCAGCATGTGTAGGATTTCGCTCTAAACGAATGACTCTGCTTTAAGTTACAGGCTCAATAGAAGCACATAAACCAAAATAACAAGAGTTATGTTGGGTAGGGGAATGATGGAATCTTTTTATTCTTCTGTATACTGTTGAAAAACTGTAAAATAAACATGCACGTCTTGTGTAATAAGAACATGATGTTAAAAAAAAACACACAAACACATGCAACAACATGGATAAATCTTGAAGACATTATGCTAAATGAAAGAAGCCAGTCCCAAAAAGACAAAAAATGTATGATTCTCCCTCCTACGAAGCACGCAGAGTAGTCATATCCACAGAGACAGAAGTAAAAGGGTGGGTGCCAGGGGCTTGGGGTGGGGGGAGGAAGGAATGAGGAGTTACTGTTCAATGGGTACAGAGTTTCAGTCCTGCAAGATGAAAAGATTTCTGGAGACGGATGGTGGCGATAGTTACTCTGTAACATGGGTATACTTAATGCCACTCAACTGTACACTTAAAAATGGTTAAAATGGTAAATTTAATGTTACATCTATTGTACCCCAATTTAAAAAATAACTAAGTAAAAAGAACAGTTTTCAGGAATGAATTCGATCCAAAATAAGGTCCATCTGTATTTAATAGCGCGTGTCCTTTTCTACAGCGATGTACAACGGTTCTAGTGATTATCATGGAGACTGACTTCCTCGCTAGAATATCAAAAGTGGACACATAGTTGAGATGGTCCTACCTGGAAGGCCACGGCCCAGAATTTTCCCTGGAGCAATAACCACCCCTCCCCTTCTCAATGACATCAGCACCATTATCCCCGCCACAGCCACCGCCCTGATGGTGCTGAATCCCTAATGGTTATTCACGTTATCTCCATCCTCACAAGCCTAGAAGAGCAGGTATCAGTCCCATTCTACAAATGCAGAAACAAGGCCCCAGATCACAGAGCCAGAAAGTGGCTCAAGTTAATGTGTGGGCAGTACTACTCCCCAGTGGATACTCCCTACAACCACTCCCCCTCCCTAGAATCACACACACAAAGAACTGGCTTCCCAGGGAGGACTGCAAGTCACTTCACCCACTCATTCCTTTAATGCAGACGCACTGAACAGCTGCTCTATAAATTCCAGGAAGTAAAGGATCCAAAGACGTTAATTGAAAAAGCAGAAGCTACAATTACCCCTGGGAAAGGGTCCCCAGTCCTTCCCATTAACTAATTCTAAACACAACGTACTTTAAGTCATGCTCCAATTCTTCACAGTTAATTATTAATCACTTCCAATCATGAATCTCTAGCACACCCATTTACATCACAGAAATAACTGCTCCTCACTAAACCCACTCAGTTATTAAGGAAAGAAGAAGAGACAGGCCACAGAGATAGCCCTTGCTAATCTCTCATCAGTGCTTTTCCAACTTTGCCCCCTAAATTACCGACAGAGGAGAACGATCTGCACTGGAGACCTGGGGCCTTCCCAGTTTCCTGCCTGAAGTGTGAAAAATATTGAGGACCAGTCATCTATTTTTAAGATGTATGCAAACAGAGCACTCTCTTCCAGCTTTTGAGTTTTTATTTATGTATTTCTCTATCAGAGACAGGCTCTCACTCTGCTGCCCAGGCTGGAGAGCAATGGTGTGATCACGTCTCACTGCAGCCTCGACCTCCTGCGCTCAGCTGTCTTCCTGCCTCAGCCTCCAAGTACCTAGGACCACAGGCGAGTGCCACTACACCCAGCTAATTTTTTAAATCCCTTTTTTTTCTTTTAATGCAGAGGTGGGGTCTCCCTGTGTTGCCTAGGCTGGTCTCAGACTCCTGGGCTCAAGCAATCCTCTTACCTCGGCCTCCCAAAGTGCTGCGAGAATGGGCGTGAGCCACCGTGCCTGAGCCACCATGCCTGGCAGAGTTTACTATAAAAATCTTCCTCTCAAATCTTAAGTAAAAGTGGCACCAAGAAAGATGGGCCATATTTGTTCAAAGCCCTAGGAGATCCCATGACCCCCAAAGTCAGCCCAGATATGCAAGCAAGTCTACACAGACCATCCCCAGGCAAATTTCTGGTCCTTCCCCTGAGCAACTGGCTGTTGTGTGTATCATTCACTTGGCATTTAGGATGTACTGGGCTTCACCGTGGTAGTTTTGTTTTCACGTGTATTAATGTGTGAACTCCCTGTGGTCAAGGACTAGTAAACTTCCCTATTTATCCACAGTATCTAATCCTGTTTCTTGCACATAACTGACACTTGATATAGCAGGTTCTTCAAAGAGTCCTCCTGTGTAAAAGCCACAAGCCATCTTCCTAGAAATGCAGAATGAATTTCTGTCTCACAGACAAGAATGACCCTCAAGTCTGTGGGACTCATTTTTCCTTTATTTCTGCCTCTGAAATTGGCCCAATTATCTATGTCCTAAAGGCATGTCTCTCTGCTTTACAATTAGATTTGCCTGTTGTTTCCTTCCTATGTAAACCCAATTATTAAAGTTTAAGGTTGCTAGGTCATTCTCCACATTCTACATATGGTGGCAAAGAGAGTCAGACAGGTAAGTATGTACAAACTCCTGTAGCAGCTCAAAGCACCTCCATCCCTTTACCCAGTTCTTCCCCTAACACCCCTATGGTGTTAATGTCACTTAAAGTTTGAGTAACACTTCTTCACAAAATCTGTAGCAAGAAAAGAAAGTGAAAGATTCATCCATCTGGATTTGGGTATAAAGTCTTCAACTTCCAAAATAAGTACTATGCCACTAAATAATTTTCAGCATTTTCCATGAAAAGCTTGGCTCCAAGCTGCAACTCAGAAAGATAATATTTACACATGACATCAGAACAACTGCTGAAATTCCAGAGAACTTTCCCTACCAAATATCTAAGTAAAGAACAGAAAGTACCCCACACAGCCCACATGCCCCTTGCTCACCAGCAGGTCTACAATACTCATAGGACTTCTCATGTCCCCTAAGGCTGTTTGGTGATATCACCAATTTGACAAATCCTTCACATGTAGAATTTTCCCCCCAGGAAAGTAGGGAGAAAAAGTATTATACATAAAGACTACAAACTGATCACAGCAAATGTAGAAATGATGGTCAAAAGTTTAAGATACAGCAAGGAAACCCCAGGTTAAGGTCTCTTGATGTCTTCACCACCCCGGCGACTAGAATTCTTATCAATGCCTGCACTGACATGGAGCAAACAGGAAACAGCAGGAACCCTTAGGATAGAACTAAGAAATCAGCACGTGTCCCCCAGAATCACAAGTGCAATGAAAAGGCTGAAAGTCAGTTTTGAAATCACCGAAGGAGAAAATAGAGCCTGAGCACCAAGTCAGGCTATTGATTTTTACAGGAAACATGTACCAACATATACAAGAGCCTATCATTATGTCTGAAACTGTCACACATGATTTCAGTCAATAGGAAATTTCTCAGTAATTTCCCTGATGTTCCCATCGCTTCTGTGATGCTTAGAGTATCACTATTCTATATCCCTTCCCTGTAGAACCAAACATCACACTCATTATGTACATTTTTCTCTCCAGGGTGATTTTGTGCTGAGACCAAAAAATCGAATGTATTCACTATGTTTTCAGGCTTTTCTATTCCATTAACAGTTTCCCAGGTATGACGTCTGCATCTTATTTTCATAGGCCTCTACACTAGGTTCAGCCTCTTTCTGGTTCTGTTTTCTCTCTGGACCCGCTCTCGTGTGTTCCCTTTCACCCCCGGTGGACACAGCTTTCTATTATAGCAAAAACACTGTCTTTCAAAACCCTCGGCAGCATCCCACAAAAGGTGCTCGGGAAATGAGGAGGACTTTTTAATGTGCAAGTGTTCAGTCCTACAATCACAGTGCACAGCATGCTTGGCTCCAAGGACTGCGTGAGAACACAAGCACCTGCTGACTGACCTCAGCCTCAGTTCTAAACAGGAACCTGGCTGGAGTCAAGCCCTGCATGTTCATTCCCATTGTCAGGTCTCAGCTCTCACTAAAAGCAAGTTGCAAATTTTCTGTCTGTTCAACAAAAAAGGTTACTGTTTTGTTTTGTTTTTTTCACCCCATTATAAAATACACACTAATCGTAAGTTCAAGGAATAAAGAAAACTAGTAAATAAATCACCCACCATTCAAATTGGGCAAATTTTCAAGCCAAAAAAACAGGGTCCAAAAGATTCCTCCTCAGTCTAAAAGCTTTAAACAAGGTGAATCAGAGAGTTAAGAGAGAGGCTATATGGGTGCCTATACTGCTACTGGGTTATCACAGAAAATCAAGTGTGTATTAAAACACGTATTTCATCTAGTTGTTAACAAGGTTTGGGAACACACGACTGCATAAACACAAACATTGCACACAAGATTAATCATAACCATTTTCCAAGAGTCTTTCTTTCACTGCTACCATAGTTTTCATGAGCCCACACACTGGTAACCAAGCCTCCTTGAACAAAAGGCTCCTGACCTAAACATTAAGAGAGCTAAGGAGCAATACACTCAGTGGGTTCCATTCAATTCAGCATTACATTCGACACCTAATATGTCCCAGGCAGGGCAGACCCAGGTTTTATAGAGCTCTGAAACTTATGTGGGAGGACAAGGTGGAGTATTTTAAAGGGAAAAAAATACACACTATATATTACTTTTGAAGACTTAATAAAAAACATAGTCATGTAAAAACATTCCTAGGAACCTGCCCAGGGCCTTGTAAAGGACTCACGCAAGCGAGGATGAGAGAACATGTCTGTGCCTGTGCAGTTCAGGGAAGAGGTAGGAAATGCTTCCTAGATTAAAAAGGATGTCCCAGCAGAGATCTGGAGGCAGCACAGGAAGTGATCTCCAGGCACAGCAAATAAGTCCAATGGTGGAAACAAAAGAAACTTCAACCAACTTCATCTTCATAAGTACATGCAAACTAAAAGAACAATAGAATACAAATTTGGACCTCTTAGATTAAAATTTAAAAGATGAGCCAGCCTGGCGTCATGGCTCACGCCTGTAATCTCAGCACTCTAGGAGGCCGAGGCAGGTGGATCATGAGGTCAGGAGTTCAAGACCAGCCTGGTCAACATGGCGAAACCCCATCTCTACTAAAAATACAAAAATTAGCCAGGCATGGTGGCACACACCTGTAATCCCAGCTACTCAGGAGCCTGAGGCAGGAGAATTGTTGGAACTTGGGATGCAGAGGTTGCAGTGAGCCAAGATCGCCCCACTGCACTCCAGCCTGGGAGTCAGAGCAAGACTCCGTCTCAAAATCATCATAATAATAAAAATAAGTAAAATTGAAAAGATGAACAAAAAGTATTGGAACCCAGTGCTGGGAGGTTCGTAAGAAACTGACAATCTCAAGACACTAGCGTAAGAGTATAACTGAAACCACCTTTCTGAAGGGCAAGTAGAGAATATTTTTCAAAGGCCTTGAAGCATGCCCACTTCTTGACCCAGCAATTCCAGTTCTAGTAACATATCCTAAAGAAATGATTGCACAAGCATTCAAGTGTAGATACAGTCTGGTGGGGTTTTCTTTCCTTTTAAATAAACTTCACGTATAAAGAATTCAATTTTAGGGCTAGGCACGGTGGCTCATGCCTGTAATCCCAGCACTTTGGGAGGCCGAGGCAGGCGAATTGCTTGAGCCCAGGAATTCGAGACCAGCCTGGACAATATGGTGAAACCCTGTCTCTACAAAAAATATAACAATTAGCCCAGCAAGGTGGTGCACGCCTGTAGTCTCAGCTACTTGGGAGGCTGAGATGGGAGGATCACTTGAGCCTGGGAGGTGGAAGCTGCAGTGAGCCAACATCTTGCCACTGCAATCCAGCCTGGGTGAAAAAACAAAGAATTCGATTTTAAAATTATAGAACATTTATATAACGAACTATAAGGCAGTTGGTAAAACTGATGTACTTAGATACAGACATGGGAAGATTATATTAAGTTTAAAAAGCAACTTACAAAATTGTCATTTAATCCCATTTAAAAATATATAAAAATAACATACCATTTACAGTACATGACTCAAAAATAAAAATACAATTAATCTAATGTAAAAATGGGCAAAGGATTTGAGCTAAGACCAGTGGCTCATGTCTATAATCCCAATGCTGTGTGAGGCCAAGGGGGGAGGATCACTTGAGACCAGCTGGGCAACACAGTAAGATCCTGTCTTTAAAAACAAAAATAAGCCAGAGGATTTGAACAGACATATCTCCAAAGAATATATACAAATGGTCAATGAGCACATGGAAAAGAAGCTCAACATGATTAGAGAAATGCAAATCAAAATCATGATACCACATCACACCCTCTAGAAGGGCTATAATAAACTCATCTATTAACTGTTGGCTGGTGAGAAGGTAGACAAATCAGAACTCTTATACTTTACCTGTAGAAAAGTCATGTATGAAAAGGAATGTATGGTACAACTACTTTGGAAAACAATTTGGCAGTTCCTCAAAATGGTACACATAAAGTTACCATATAAAGCAGCAATACCACTCGTAGATATATAACCAATAGAATCGAAAACATATGTCCACACAAACACCTGCACACAAATGTTCACAGCACTATTCATAATAGCCAATAATTGGAAACAATCCAAATGTACAAATGATGAATAAAATGTGATCTATCTATACAATGGAATATTATTTGGCAGCAGAAAGGAATAAAGTATTGTTATATGCCATGTGGTAAACCCTGAAAACATTATGCTAAATAGAAATCAGTCCAAAGAGGTCACATGCTATATGATGCTATTTATATGAAATATTCAGAACAGGCAAATTTATAGAGACAGAAAGCAGGTCAGAGGTTGTCAGGGGACTAGAGTGGTGGCCAGGAGCAGGAAGTGACTGCCTGATGGGAGTGGTGTTTTCTAATAAGCTGATGAAAATGTTCTGAAATTCGATAGCAGTGATGGTTGCAAAACTATGAATATATTCAAAACCACTGAATTGTATGCTTTAAAAGGGTGAAGCAGGCCGGGCGTGGTGGCTCATGCCTGTAATCCCAGCACGTCGGGAGGCCAAGGCAGGCAGATCACCTGAGGTTAGGAGTTAAAGGCCAGCCTGGCCAACACGGGAAACCCTGTCTCTACTAAAAATACAAAATAAGCCGGGTGTGGTGGTGGGCGCCTGTAATCCCAGCTACCCAGGAGGCTGAGGCAGAGAACTGCTTGAACCCGGGAGGTCAAGATTGCAGTGAGCCGAGATCGGGCCACTGCACTCTAGCCCGGGGGACAGAGCAAGACTTTGTCTCAAAAAAAAAAAAAAAAGAAAGAAAGAAAAAAGAAAAGAAAAGAAGGGTGAAGTAATGTGAATGTGGGATTCTATGAAGTGTAAATTCTATCTCAATAAAGTTGTTATTTTTTATTTTTCTTCTTTATATTTTATAGTATTTTCTCAAAAAAAATTTTTTTTAACAGGCATTATACTTACCAGCTAGACAAGCTTGAATGAGTACCGACTTTGGTTTCCTATTATAAAATGGGGCCAGTAATGATACCTATCTTAATGGTACGTAGTTCACAGTTTTACTGGAACGATTAAATGAGATGCCATTTGTAGAGGGCTTTAAAGAGTATCCAGGATAAAGTAAGCCTCAGTAATCAGCTATTGTAACTTTTATAATAGAAATGGCTATTTCCACTTTGAAAACCAAAACATGCCCTATTTACACCACCATGCATTCCTGACTCATTTCTCATCACTTAAAAAGCAATTCTCTGCTCAGCTGAGGCAAATGCCAAGTAAAAAGCAACTGAGATCCAAGAAAAACATGGGCAATAATTAATGATAGCCTACAGAGCATGTGCATTGTGTAGACCTCACACAATGATCTTATGTGAACTGCACCACTAAGCCTTCTCAACAATCCTCTAGAAAAGGTACCATTAGTCTTGTTTTACAGAGGAGAAAATCAAAGATGCAAAGATTAATTGGCTAAGGTCACCCAGGGCAAGAGGGTGACCAAGGTTTATGATTCCAAAGCCCGTGCTATGCAGTATCAGAGGGAAACTGGTACCTCAAAAGAAGCTACTCAAAGGAATCCACTTAAAATCCACAATTATGAGAGAAAAAAAGATGAGACTTATCTGAGATTTTCCTACAAAATAAATGTTATGAAAATAAGTATTTCATATTTAATCAGTTTTGTTATAATCCCAACCATGACCTAAGTCTGAGTGTGACAAAGAATGAGTCAAGAGTCAAGAATTTTTAGTATAATTCTTGACAAAATTGTACCATCCTCTTTTGTAGCATGATAATGACAGAGAGAGGGTCATAGAGAGGTGATTTTTGCTAAAACATCTGAGAACCACATTAATTTACACAGGCCATCTTTTAATGTTTTGACATTTAAACCATCCTTGTCAACTGCCAACACAAAGACACTGGCTACAGACCAGATGGGAAATGGGAGGAACAAAAGCCAGTTTTAAGCAGGAAGACATGTTCGAATTGAGAGCAATTTTATTAGTATTACATTTATTATTAAATATTTTCACGCTATGACAACTTCTGCAGCTCTGTGCAGCCTCAGAACTGGAACTCAGAGTAAGCAAGAAAACGAGAACACCTGTATTGCCTGATACCTAAAGTGTTCAAAAATGTGAAAAGAAAACTGAACCCCTTCTGCCCTAGTTCAGTCTTCAGTTTACTCATTTGATAAATGTCTTTTGGTTCTATCTCTTCAAAACTGTCCAAAATAAATCAGAATAGAGCTCCTATCCTACTGAGTAGAGAACCTGAGCCAACACAAATAAGCTTCTTACATAGTCAAGCCTCACAGTTTTCTCTGGTAAGTATATATTAACAAAAGTGCTCTGGCGAAGGCAACAAAAAAGGCAAATGCCAAACTTGATTTTTCCATTAGGCCAGCATGACGGTAAATTCAAACAGCCTGCTAGAACAGAGCCAGATTAGACCACAGAATACCCTGACCCCTACCTCCAGAACTCTACTGACTGCCTTATGCCTCCCCAACCTCTCTAGACTCCACTATAACTAAAATGTTATAAAATGTTTTTCATCCAGCAGATGAAAAAAGAAAATAAAATATGAAGGGTATAGTACTGGGCATGATAGATTGGTGATTTAAAACTTCATTAATGGTTACTGATCATGCAGATGGCCTGCACATGTAAAATAACACCTTAAAAAAAAAAGATAAAGGGCTGGGCGTGGTGGCTCATGCCTGTAATCCCAACACTTTGGGAGGCCGAGGCAGGCGGATCACAAGGTCAAGAGATCGAGACTATCCTGGTCAACACGGTGAAACTCCATCTCTACTAAAATACAAAAAATCAGGGGGGCTTGCTGGCTGGAGCCTGTAGTCCCAGCTACTCAGGAGGCTGAGGCAGGAGAATCGCTTGAATCCAGGAGGCGGAGGTTTCAGTGAGCTGAGATTGCGCCACTGCATTCCAGTCTGGCGACAGAACAAGACTCTGTCTCAAAAAAAAAAAAAAAGAAGATAAAGGATGAAAGCAGAAGACATCTAGATGTCAGGAATGGCATGAAGAAAGACTCAGGGATGAGGAGAGGGCCTGTAGAAATGATCTTAGAAAGAGTGTATTTTGGATGTCATATTAAAGTTTGGCAAGTATTCTTTTCTGCTAAAATGTTGCTATGACTTAAAAATATCCAATCAGTTCATCTTTCCAGGAATTTTAAGTAGGGAAAAAAATAAATAAATGCTTACTGTTCTCCTCATTACTTCTGCCCCCACGATAGCCTTTGCACACAGTTCTTCACATTTTTGTTTGCATAACCGCAGAATTAAGAAAAATCACACATTTTTAAGGTTAATATTCAAATTTTCACACTGTAATTTTAAATGGTTGCAAAGAATATAATTTCTGGCATGTTATAAATACTGAGTTTTAAATAAAACAATTACATCTCTTAAACGTATCCATTCTGACCTAAATGCCATAGCCATCCCCACACCCGATATCCATTTTAAAAAATAAACTCTTTCAGAGATGGAAATAGTACATCATTTCCCTTTCTCCTGGATCTCAACTTTTCATTCCACCTCCTCCACAGTATTCCATCTCATTACTTCAAAGTTTGAAAGTCTATTCCACGCTGCAACAAAAATTCTGCAAATAAAATTTGTGTATTTAACCATAAAAATCAGTATTAAGTGTTTATTTTAAATGGAGTTAAATACAATTTTATGGGCAAAATTGCTCAAAAGAAACTATAAAGTTATTCAACATAACATTTTATTGGAAATGCGTATCTGAATGAGAGAGATGAGACTTTTCCTCCAATTAGGTCATTCTTTGTAGAAGACTATTACTTATTACTGGAATGAGACAAGAGTCAGCACAAAATCTATTATTTTGTTTAGTTCTTATAGATGCAGGCACTGAGAAAATGTGTTCATATACATAGGTAGGTGGAAAAAGGTTTTGTCTTTTTTTTTTTCAGTAGGGAAAGGAAGAACTTTTCAGTTCAGGTGTACATGTGCAGGTTTGTTACATAGGGAGACTTGTGTCAGGGGGTTTCATATACAGATTATTTCATCACCCAGCTACTAAGCCTAGTACTCATTAGTTATTTTTCCTGATCCTCTCGCTCCTAGCACCCTCCACCTTTAGTTAGGTCCCATGCTTCCTGTTGTTCTACCCTATGTGTCCATGTGTTCTCATTATTCAGCTCCCACTTACAAGTGAGAACATGTGGTATTTGGTTTTCTGTTCTGTTAGTTTGCTAAGGATAATGGCCTCCAACTCCATCCATGTTCCTACAAAGGACATGATCTCATTCTTTTTGACGGCTGTGTAGTATTCCATGGTGTGTATGTACCACATTTTCTTTATTCAGTCTATCATTGATGAGCATTTAGGTTGACTCCATGTCTCCGCTATTGTGAAGTGCTACAATCAACATACAAGTGCATGTGTCTTTATGATAGAACAATTTATATTTTTGGGGGTATATACCCAGTAATGGGATTACTGAGTCAAATGGTAGCTCTGGGTTTTAGGTCTTCGAGAAATCACCACACTGCTTTCCACAGTGGTTGAACTAAGTTATACTCCCACCAACCGTGTATAAGCATCACCTGGAAAAAGGTCTTTTCGAACAAAAATATTATGTATCCATGGGCTCACTATTTAATAATCGATCAGCTGGCCACTCGATTAAGTCATCTTTTAATTTTTTTTTCTTTTTTTTTTTTTTTTTGAGACAGGGTCTTACTACATTGTTGAGGTTGGAGTACAGTAGCATGATCATGGCTCACTGCAGCCTCAAACTCCCTGAGCTCAGGTGATCCTCCCACACTTCAGTGCCCTCCAAGTAGCTGGGACTACAGGCACGTGCCACCATGTCCAGCTAATTTTGTTTTGTTTTGTTTTTTGTAAAAATGAGGATTTGACATGTTGCCCAGGCTGGTCTTGAACTCCTGGGCTCAAGTGATCCCCCTGCCTCATCCTCCCAAAGCGCTTGGATTACAGGCATGAGCCACCCAGCCCAATTTTACTGAATGCAAAAATGGGAAAGTTATTTGCAAAAGGTTCCTTTGCCCAGTCATTACAGTCATTCACTTTCCCAGCAACCCCAGCAATATTTTAATTATCCCCCTACTTGGCGCTCTGATTAGGAGTAGGTGAAAGGTATGTCTTCCCTTTAAAGAATGGTAATTATGAAAGAGAAGGTGTGAAAGGAAAACCAGCAGGCCACCTGGGCCATAGGCATTTTCTCAGGATGGTCAGTGTTAGAACTGATTAACACTCAAGAGCTAAGAATCAGCAATTAATTCCCTTTAAATGTTCAGTGCCTGCATGTCCCTTGAAACATCTTCAAGTGCCTCCAACTGTGCACCCTCTGGTTTAAATCCTACTGCTCTAAGTCACCTGCATGGACAGGCCTTGAGTTCTGGGGCAGATGGAGATGATAGGGAAGCATAGAATAAAACCTTCTTTTAAATTATCCAAAGGCTGCTACTAATTTGGGCTGTTTCATACACAGATTCTTTCATAAATGAGAGTCAGGTATCAAAATTTTAATACAAAACGAGTGCTTCTATATGCTTTCCCTTGATCAGATGTGCTTTTAAAATGAAACGGTACTATTCTACAAAATGAACTTTGTAGTCCCTTTCGTGACATATTATATTTCATGTAGCAAGATCAACACAAGGGCACCATAAAAGCAGCTGCCATCCTACTACAAAAGCAATCCCGACACAGCAGTTTCCAACTGTGGCTGTCCATATTCTGATTCAGTTACTTTAGGGGGGGGACCAATAGAATCAGTAGCTTTTTTAAAGAACTCCCCAGGGATTTTAAAGTGTGGGTCGGGGTTAAGAATCACAGAATTAATATGAAAGTATTAAAATTAGGTGTTTGCGAGTTTTTGGAGACACAGTCTCGCTCTGTCTCCCAGGCTGGAATGCAGTGGTGCGATCTCAGCTCACTGCAACCTTTGCCTCCCAGGTTCAAGCAATTCTCATTCCTCATCCTCACGAGTACCTGGGACTACAGGCATGTGCCATCATACCTGGCTAATTTTGGTATTTTTAGTAGAGATGGGTTTCACCATGTTGGCCACGCTGATCTCAAACTCCTGGTCTA
Source organism: Colobus angolensis palliatus (assembly GCF_000951035.1). NCBI lineage: Eukaryota > Metazoa > Chordata > Mammalia > Primates > Cercopithecidae > Colobus > Colobus angolensis. The sequence goes on from NW_012118487.1 coordinate 34,440,990, forward strand.
AAGTGATCTGCCCATCTCGGCCTCCTAAGCGCTGGGATTACAGGCGTGAGCCACCACACTCAGCCAAAATGAGAGTTTTTAATTGTAGAAGGGTAATGGATGTTTCTAATTT
>NW_012118487.1:34441151-34462601 GCF_000951035.1 Colobus angolensis palliatus
TTTTTTTGAGACAGGGTCTAGCTCTGTCACCCAGGGTAGACTGCAGTGGCAGGATCATGGCTTACTGCAACCTCCACCTCCCACACTCAAGTGATCCTCCCACTTCAGATTTCCAGAGTAGCTGGGACTACAGGTGCCAAGCCACCACTATGCCCAGTTAATTTTTACTTTCTGTTGTTGTTGTTTTTGGTAGAGACAGGGTTTTGCCATGTTGCCCAGGCTGGTCTTGAGCTCCTGGCCTCAGGCGATCCCCCTGCCTCAATCTCCCAAAGTGATTACAGGCATGAGCTACCACACTCGGCCCTCTTTTCATTTTTAAGATGTGTTATGTACAATTAAAAAGCAACAGAGGTTATATAGTTCTATGCAAATAAAAATGCACCATCTTTTTAACTTACTTAAGATAAGCCATTTAAAGAAAAACACTAGGCCGGGCGTGGTGGCTCATGCCTGTAATCCCAGAATTTTGGAAGGCCAAGGCAGGAAGATCACTTGAGCTCAGGCGTTTGAGATCAACCTGGGCAAGATAGTGAGACGCTCTCTCTATGAAAAATAAAAAAATTAGCAGGACGTGGTGGTATGTGCTTGTAGTCCCAGCTCCTTGGGGAGCTAAGGTGTGAGGATCGCTTGATCCCAGGAGGTTGAGGCCACTACACTCCAGCCTGGGTGTCCGAGTTTAAAAAAAAAAAAAAATTAAAGAAAAACATTAAATCACATCTCTCAATTCAAGGAATTCGATGAGATACATCATTCATCAATTTTTATTGGGAGTCTATTTAGTGGAAAACATTATCAGCGAAACAGATGTGAGAATAAAGGGTTAAATAAGAAAATACTTAAGGCACCTAGCACATTGCCTGGCACCCAGCAGGAGCTCAGTAATTGTGTTTGTAAAGTTCTGAACTTAGGATTCACATGGAATATCGACATAATTTTCTTACTCAGCAATTCCAGTCTTCATGGGTTTTGTGCATTTTACTTACTGTGACTTCTCAGGTTAGAAAAAGTAACATCTCATATGGACACCGCAATATTTTTGGTCATCCTGGTTCAAACCTTAGAGCTATCTTTTTTAAGATTATAAAAATATTATATGCATGCAGTAAACACAACATAGAGTTGGGTATAAATTAAAAAGTCTATCTGCCTTCCTATTATTCACATACACCCAAATATCCAATACCCATTCCTATGTTACACCCAAATCCATTCCCCAGAGGTAACGCTAAGTGACTTTTTTCCCTTCATTTCTTTATTCTAACATCATTAAATATGATTCATTCCCTCTTTTACATTCTCCTCAAATCAATTCTTATTTTACTAAACCCATCCTAATTCAGGCCTTCACCTTCTAATCAATCTCCTTGCCTCCAGTCTCTCCTCCACACAACTCATCTGTGAAATGTGTCAGCATTCTCAGCTGCCAACTACAGAATCCATTCTATGTGTTTCAAAGTCATTTACTGCAGCAGAGGACAGTGATACCCAGCTCTGGGATCTGGGCTGAATCCCACTGTAGAACTGGTCTGGTAAGGGAGCAGCTGCCAACATGGCCACTAGATGCACCCCAGCTGTATTATGATCAGGAAGCTGCCTCTGAAATCACCCACACCACGTAAGCATTCCCTGGTTTTTTGTTTGTTTGCTACAAGATCTCACTCAAATGGGAAAAACTTAAGTCAAAAGTCTGCATCCTAACAGCAAGAGAATCTGGATAATACAGTTTGATAGGTTCTTACATTTTTGTTCTGTATTCTCTTTTGGGACATCAGGACTCGCAATGTGAAGAATAATCCTGGCCGGGCGCGGTGGCTCAAGCCTGTAATCCCAGCACTTTGGGAGGCTGAGACGGGCGGATCACAAGGTTAGGAGATCGAGACCATCCTGGCTAACACGGTGAAACCCCGTCTCTACTAAAAATACAAAAACTAGCCGGGCGAGGTGGCGGGCGCCTGTAGTCCCAGCTACTCGGGAGGCTGAGGCAGGAGAATGGTGTAAACCCGGGAGGCGGAGCTTGCAGTGAGCTGAGATCTGGCCACTGCACTCCAGTCCCGGCAACAGAGCGAGACTCCGCCTCAAAAAAAAAAAAAAAGAATAATCCACATGTGAACAGGATGTTCCAGACTCTTGGAAGCCAGAAGGTAACAGAAATCTACAGCAATGAGAAGAAACTCATCTTCCTAACTTACCACTGTAAACACAGTCTTCTACTAGAGAAAAAGCAAGCATTGGGGACAGGGAGATCCCACTTCAAGAACCCCACTGACTTAGTTGGAGACAGCCTCTAGCAGTTGGTCCTTCAGGGTTTGCCTTGGCTGACAGCCACCCACCCAAAACATAACCTCCCAAGGACAGTTCACATCCAGAGACTGATGAAGACAGGCATATAAAAACAAGGCTGGCCATTTCAACCCAACACTGGATAGCTCTGATGGGCCATTAACACTCCAAAGCTTCCCGTAGTGTTGTTCAAGGCTCTGCAAGCCTACACTGCAGTTTGACTTCTCGTTCTGCCCAACTCTGCTTCTGCCCCCTCCCTTCCACAGGTGTTAATCCTTTAAAAATGTGCATTCCTGTACACCAAACTGTCTTAGCATCCACTTCTAAAGAACCCAAACTGTGCCAGCAAACCACCTCCAAGAGTTTTCAGCTATGGTTACAGGGAAGTTTTTATTCCCCACTCTGGTCTCCTCTTCTGTGTTAGTCTCAGATCTGTAAATAGAGTAGTAAATATTCTTTTTTCTGTCTTTCTTTCTTTTTTTTTTTTTTCTTTTGGATACAGAGTCTCACTCTGTCACCCAGGCTGTAATGTAGTGCTGCGATCTCGGCTCACTGCAACCTCTGTCGTCTCCCAGCTTCAAGCGATTCTCCTGCCTCAGCCTCCTGAGTAGCTGGGATTACAAGCATGTGCCACCAGGCCTGGCTCATTTTTTGTATTTTTAGTAGAGACAGGTTTCACCATGTTGGCCAGACTGATCTTGAACTCCTGACCTCAGATGATCCACCCGCCTTGGCCTCTCAAAGCGCTGGGATTACAGGCATGAGCCACCGCGCCCAGCGTAAATACTTACTATCAGTCATTTTGCTGAAATTTACCCAATTTTTGGTTGAATGAAGCAGTTCATCCTCTAACAATAAAGGCTTAAAGTACAGAATTCCCTGAGTCACTGTGTAAACTGTTTCTCTATTCTTGATACCTGAAGGACAGCCTGGCTGAATACAAAATCCTTGGTTGTCACTCCCTAAAATCTTTTCAAAATGCTGCTGCTCCATTGTTACCTTGCTTTGTATGTCATTTCAAGAAACATGACGACAGTCAAATTCTTTTGTCCCTGTAAACTATACAATCTTTTTTTGCAAGGAATTCTTGAGAAATTTTTTTTCTTTATCTTTGAAATCTAATAGAATGTATCTCAGAGTTTATAATTTTGAGTTACTTTTCCCAGGTATCACCTGGTGGGCTCTTCCAATATCTAGATTCAGGTCATCTTTTGTTTTTAGAGCCTTTCCTTAGATTTTAAATATTAGTTCCACTCTACTGTTGTTTTTCACCGTCACAGAGCAATTATACCTAAGTTAGTTCTGCTTTGCTATCTTCTACTTTAAACACTTCTCTCTGATCTTTTTTTACTCCATGAAAATGTTTTAATTTCAAAGACAACCATTCAAGCTATCAAGATCTGGTACGAAATATCTGAGACACATGCTGGACACACAAAACAAGCCCTCTGCTCTGGCCGGGCAGCCTCCCCACCACACCCTGGGCACGCTCTTACTCATTCCAACTTGATGTCTCCAGTTCCTCTCAAGTCTTTTCCTGCTTTTTCATAAGTCCCTCTCTCACCATTCTGGCCTCAAATTAGCTCTGTTTTTCTGAATTTGTATGATTTTACTGCTCAACTCATTTAGGGGTATATTTTAGCTGAGAAATGAAATTATAGTACTGTCTCATACAATTAATGTGTCATGGGCTTTGAACTTCTCTCTAAATAGAATGAGAACCTGAATACCAAGAACCATGACCTACGTTTTGCTTTTCCCCTTCAGGACATGTTATGGGCTGAATTGTGTTCCTCACAAAATTCCTTTGTGCAAGTTCTCATCCCATTTATCAGAATGTGATTATATTTGGAGATAAGATCTTCAAAGATGTTAACGAAATTAAAATGAGGTCATCAAAGTGGACGCCAATCCAGTACGACTGGCATCCTTGTAAGAAATGGCAAGTCAAAGGCTGGGCAAGGTGGCTAATACCTGCAATCCCAGCACTTTGGGAGGTCGAGCCACGTGAATCACGAGGTCAGGAGTTTCAGACCAGCCTGGCCAATATGGTGAAACCCCATCTCTCCTAAAAAATATAAAAATTAGCCAGGTGTGGTGGCGCATGCCTGTAGTCCCAGCTACTCGAGAGGCTGTGGCAGGAGAATCACTTGAAACCGGAAGGCGGAGGTTGCAGTGAGCCAAGATCGCACCGCTGCACTACAGCCTGGGCGACAGAGCAAGACTCCATCTCAAAAAAAAAGAAAGAAATGGAAAGTTGGACCAAGAGACAGTACAAATCGAAAAGTATGTGAAGGCACAGGGAGACAACAGTCATCTAAAAGCCAAGGAGCCTAGTTCCCTGACATTTACTCTACACCCCACAGTTCGCTCCTAGCCAACCCATCCTCTGCTCACACATGCCCCCCGGAAACCTAACCTCTGTTACAACTCAGCAAGGCTGGTCATGCTGAAAAAACAAGCTAAGATTCAAGTGAATGCATCCATCCTTGACGATGGTATGTTGTCTGTGGCAAATGAGATGAAGAAGCAAAATGTCAAGGATTCTGCTTCTCATGTATCCTAAGTTTCATTCATTAATGGGAAAAGTCTTTCTGTGGAAGCAAATCTCATAATCTAGTTAAGAGACTTATAAAATTTTTCTAATTCTACAGGGTAAATGAAAAAAAAATCGGCCGGGCGCGGTGGCTCAAGCCTGTAATCCCAGCACTTTGGGAGGCCAAGACGGGCGGATCACGAGGTCAGGAGTTCGAGACCATCCTGGCTAACACGGTGAAACCCCGTCTCTACTAAAAAATACAAAAAGCTAGCCGGGCGAGGTGGCTGGCGCCGCCTGTAGTCCCAGCTACTCGGGAGGCTGAGGCAGGAGAATGGCGTAAACCCGGGAGGCGGAGCTTACAGTGAGCTGAGATCCGGCCACTGCACTCCAGCCCGGGCGACAGAGCAAGACTCCGTCTCAAAAAAAAAAAAAGAAAAAGAAAAAAAGAAAAAAAATCATCATTTATAAGAAACTTTATATTACAACTCAGACTAACCAATCAGCAAAATAATATTTCTCTTGCTTAGTATAAAGAACAAGTGGCCAGGCACGGTGGCTCACACCTATAATCCCAGCACTTTCGGAGGCCAAGGCGGGCGGATCACAAGGTCAGGAGTTAGAGACCAGCCTGACCAACATGGTAAAACCCCATCTCTACTAAAAATACAAAAATTAGCCAGGCGTGGTGGCACACACCTATAATCCCAGCTACTCAGGAGGCTGAGGCAGGAGAATCGCTTGAACCCAGGAGGTGGAGGCTGAAGTGAGCCGACATCACACCACTGCACTCCAGGCTGGACAACACAGCGAGACTCCGTCTCAAAAAAAAAAAAAAAGGCCGGGTGCAGTGCCTCACGCCTGTTAATCCCAGCACTTTCAGAGGCCGAGGTGGGCGGATCACAAGGCCAGGAGATCAAGAACATCCTGGCTAACATGGTGAAACCCTGTCTCTACTAAAAATACAAAAAAATTGACCGGGCGTGGTGGCGGGCTGCTGTGGTCCCAGCTACTCAGGAGGCTGAGGCAGGAGAATGGCGTCAACCCAGGAGGTGGAGCTTGCAGCGAGCTGAGATCGTGCCACTGCACTCCAGCCTGGCCCACAAAGTGAGACTCCGTCTCAAAACACACACACACACAAGTGTGTTTAACATTCACTATACAGTATATTCAAAAGCAAAGGCTTCAATATATAATGAAAAATCAGAGAAGTGAGGTTTTCTAATTGTTGTCTTTCCTTATTAAAGATTTGTTTCTAATCTCAGCTGTGAGTTTTACAAAACATAACCTTACATTTTGATGACTCTTCATCACTTTCAGAGTACTTTTATAACCCGTGTCTTATTACATCTTGCAACGAGGCTAGCAAGACAGACATTAGCCTCATTCTGCTTCTAGTAAAACAAACTCAGAAGTTAAGTGACTTCCCCCAATCATACCACTAGTAAGTTTTAGGAGCCACATCATCTGACTCTTTGTCCTGACTCCAGCCATGAAATGAAGGCATTAATTTAATATACACCAATTTTTTTAACTATTAATGTTTCTGTTTACCCAATAGTATATCCTAAAAGGTTTTTTCGAAATGATATCCTAAATAGAATTTTGTATAATGAGTAAATCTGAAAATAATAGTAACTCATAGACAGAAGCTACTCATTTTGCCTTATTTTAAAAAGCTTTCCCTTTTATGCCAAGTGACTTGAACCTTACCCTACTCTATCCTACCTGAATGGTTAACCCTGTCCTATCTTCTGTACAATTTTATAAGCTATGTTATGCTCCCAGAGAAAGAAGGAAGAACCAAATCCCTGAAACGTTCCCCCATATTCTAAAAATGAAAAAGGAAAAAGTGAATTAAATGAGAAAGTTATAGCAATGGAAAACATCACATGTGCATTTGCTAAGTGTTAAGGTTTTTGAGAAAGTTTCTAAGTGAGAAAACATTCTCCAAGTTAAGTGTGAGAAACTGAAGTTATATCTTTGTTTGTTTTAATGTAGTTTATAGAGTTTAAGATTAGCCTTTACGCATCTCTGAGTTCTTCTAACTAAAAATAAATCTCAAGTATTTGGGTCAATAGAAATAAACATGGTCAGGAAGAGTAGAGGAAAAAAAAAAAGATGATCCTGCAAAATGAGACTTTGCAGTAATTGGCTTTCTAGAAATTTTACATCTAGGAAAAGGGCCATGGACCCCTAGTTATCTTCATAACAGAAAGCAATAATGTGAAAAACCTAAGACATAGATTTCCTAGGAGTGACAATCAGGAGTGATAGCACTTCCAGGGCAGAGAGATCAAGCAACAAATTATAAACACCAAATGCTCTAAGCATCTTCTCATAGTCAAAGCAATCTTCATGAATTATCTCCATCCCAAAAGGAAAATGGATGACTAATACCAGTCTCATAAGATAGTTTCAATAATTTGCAATTTTCTTCTATATGTAGAACTTTTTCAAAGTAATGTTAAACTGAACTTTTACAGCAGAAGCCACTTAAATGCACATTCAGTCATATGACAAGCTTCTATGGTTTAATGACTAGTTCACAAATAATTCATTTTTCAACCAAAGCACAAGTTAGTATGCCAATGATCCTTCTTGTTAACTCCCAAAGAGTCAGAACAAATCTTACCTTGCAGAAGCCTAGGATTGAGCACACTAATAAAGTTTACTGTGACCAAGAGAATGCTAGCTGTCAAACCCAACAGCTGTTTTTCCTGTCCTCCTTAAAAAGACATTTTGAAACAGGCACATGGCTGCAGAAAAGACTCCTCTTCCCAGCCTACCACTTGCAGCTGAGATGCAACCATATGACTAAGTTCCGGAAATGAGATGTATATAAAAGTTTGGCACAGCCGCAGTGGCTCACACCTGTAATCCCAGCACTTTGGGAGGACAAGGCGGGAAGATTGCTTGAGCCCAGGTGTTTGAGATCAGCCTGGGCAACATGGTGAAAACTCATCTCTACAAAAAATTAGTCAGGCATGGTGGCAGGCGCCTGTGGTCCCAGCCACTTGTGAGGCTGAGGTGGAAGGATCACTTGAGCCCTGAATGTTGAGGTTCTAGTGAGCCATGATCATGCCACTGAACTGAAGCCTGGGTAACAGTAAGACTCTGCCTTAAAAAAAAAAAAAAAACTTTGGGGGCTACTTCCAGGAAGTGACCTGGAAAAGGCAGAGGGGAAATCCTACTCTAGCTCCTTCCCCCATCCTGGAGGGGAAATGAAGATAATCCTGCAGATTGGGCAGTCACCTTGGACTAGGACACAGAAAACGCACGGCCTTGGCGATTATGAAGCCATCACCTCAGCCCTGGCCTGCCCTTGCTCTCACAGACAAGCAGTACAGAGGAAAGCTTCTATCTCATTTATGTTACTGCGTTTTCTGACTCATGAAGCTGATCCTAATCCTAACTGATATGCTTCTTCACCACCACAGCAGTGACCGTGATGACGGCAAGAAAAGTGACAGCAAGCAGTAATACAACACCTGCACGCATACCTTGAGACTCCTTACCATGTGCCAGAAAATACAGTAGAGGCTTTACTCACATTATTTACATTAATACTTGCAAAACCCCTGTGAGGTGGGCATTATAAGTCCTGTTTCTTTAGTTAAGCATCCAGTATGGTCATTATTCTTGTTGTTCTAAAATTTCACAATATGCTTGGTGGGAGTCTTTAAATCCACTGGGCAGGGTACTTGGCACATCCTGTTAATCTTCCACTTTCATCAGTTACCATTTTCTATCAGTTATCCACTTTCTATCTTCCAGAATTTTTTTAACTCTCTTATCAACCGATAGCATTTCTTCACTGTAGGTTTTTATTCCTCTTTTAAATTTCTATCTGATCATGAAATGGCATCGCTGGAGAAAGAGGAGACTGAGCCATGCGGTCATTCCATCGATTTTCACAACTAGGAAAAAAGTGCACGTGCCTCTGTGTGTGTGCGTCTGTGTGTGTGCGCGTGTGCACGTGTGTGTGTGTTTCTTTGGTCTCAATAGGCTAAGGATAGTTCTAAATCATCTAGATAAAGCTTAACAAGACCAAATGTAAATACTTTTATTTTAAAGAAGGCAATTAATTACTTAAGTGTATATTGAGAAAGAGAAGTTAGCAGTTCCTGTTAAAATAAAAAGAAGATGACGGACCCAAAGGTTTATTTTTTGTTTGTGTTTGATCTTGTTTGGCCATAAAATAACACGATCCGAGTAGAAAGACACTGCTGCTAGAAGTGCTAATGAAATCTTGGGCTTCATTAAAATAAGCAGAGTCCAGACCAAAAAAGAAATGGATTCACAACATAGGGCACCATTCAGATCTCAACAGAATCACTCTATCCACTACTGGCAAAATTTAAACTAAAAAAGTTCAGGGATGGGTGTGATGGCTCACACCTGTAATCCCAGCACTTTGGGAGGCTGAGGCTGGAAGATTACTTGAGCCCAAGGAGTTCAAGATCAGCCTGGGCAACATAAAGAAACCCCGTCTCTATAAAAAATTTATAAAAATTAGCTGGAGTTGGGGACGTATGGTTAAGCCTGTGGTCCTAGCTACATGGGAGGCTGAGGCAGGATGACTGCTTGAGCCCAGGAGTTTGAGGCTGCAGTGAGCCGTGATTGTACCGTTGCACTCCAGCCTGGGTAAGACAGTGAGACCCTATGCATTCCTGCAAAATGAAAAGAAAGAAAAGAAGGGAAGCGGGGAGGAGAGGAGGGGAAGGGAGGGGAGAAGGAAGGATGGTTCTGACCAAGTTAACATTAGAACTGACTGAAAAACATGAGGAATAATTTAGCCTGGGCGAGTTAAAATAAAAATTAGGTAAAACCAACCTAGAGAAGATATGTGTTAACTGTCCCAAGTCTGTGAGACTGGGATCTGACGGTGGAAGACTCAAGAGAGTAAACGTAAAGTCAAAATAAGAGAACATCTTGACAATGAGAGAGGCTCAAGAATGAAAAGTCAGTTTCAAAGGTGAACTTCCCATCACATGAAGTGCTCAAGCTGAAGCTAAATAACCAATCAGGATAAGAATGTTATAAGGGGCTGGGCACAGTGGCTCATACCTGTAATCCTAGTACTTTGGGAGGCCAAGGTGGGTGGATCACAAGGTCAAGAGATTGAGACCATCCTGGCCAACATGGTGAAATCCCCTCTCTACTAAAAATACAAAAGTAGCTGGGCATGGTGGTGCGTGCCTGTAGTTCCAGCTACTCGGGAGGCTGAGGCAGGAGAATCGCTTAAACCTGGGAGGCGGAGGTTGTAGTCAGCTGAGATTGTGCCACTGCACTCCAGCCTGGCCAAAGAGCAAGACTCGTCTCCAAAAAAAAAAAAAAAAAAGAACATCATAAAGATCTTTTATCACTGGCAGAAAGTTGGAAGACTCCTGTCAAGACTGATAAAGCCATGGAAGATGTGCACATGGAGCCACGCCACATGTTGGCTGCAGGTCAGCAACAATGGGCAGACAAGCGCTGGGCATTCTCCAAACCTCCCGAGGCCATGTCTGAACTACAGCGGCTGACAGCTGGGCACCACTAACCGCAGGGAGGCGACTACCCAGAACCAGTGCTCACAAGATACAAGGCACAGCCTCCGAGCCCTGAAACAGTCAGTTCAGGCCTGGCCCATCCCTAAATACTAACAGAAGAAAGGAGAAACATGCGTTGTGCCTAGGATGAGCCACAGAGGTTTTGGAAAATGACAGGCTGTCCAAGTTCTCTACGTAAGACTACGTTCAAGGAAAAGGACAACAAAAACAAACATTAATATGAAGGGGCAACTTCCAGCTTCCCCCAATTCCAGGCTTGCATACTCCAAATGCAGAACTGGCTACACTGTGCAGTGTTGTGAGGTTTCACTTAATTCCAGTGGGTTTTTTTCCAAGAAAGGTTGGCAAAAGCTCGAAGTTGATACAACTGCAAAGTCTGGAACTGACACTCCTCTGCATTTGTCGCATAAACTTCTAAATGGCAACTTCTCAATTTCCAGCTTCTAACTACTAGTTTCCAGAGTGACCGAAGGAGAAAAAGACGAGGGCAAATGGGAAGCCAGTCTTGCTCAGTAGGGCCGAATGAGAAGACCCTGGGGACCAAAGGGCCACAGGATCTCAACTCCTCATTGTTCACACTCTCCATAAACACTAAGGGGAAAAACATTTGCATCTTGTGAAGAGACAGCTTGAAAGAACTGTGCTCACCCCCCACTTCCCTACCCCCCTCCAAAAATACACACACACCCACACTGCGATTAGCCATGTATCTAAAGAATGTGCGGCCTCTATTCCAGAATCCTGCAAAAAAACATTTTTATGAACCAATTCACTGAAACACATGTTCCAGGATGTCAAGTTAAATAGCGAGCTGGGAATGAGTGGGAGAGCAAAGGAAGCTGGCCTCAGCCCTCCTTGGCTCTGCTGCTGTAAACCCTGCCTTTCTGCCCATAAGTGGGCTTTTAGGAAAAGTTCCCAGCAGAGGAGGGCTCCTCCCAGGCCCCTTAGCCTCAGAGGGTGCAAGAGCAGATCAAGGGCACCAAGCTCAGGACTCCCCCAAACCCCTGGCTCTGTCCAGAGCCTGCCAAGCATCATTTGTGAACAAAGCAAGCTGCTCATTTTCCATCCTCCTCCATCTTCTCCCACCCACCACCTACATAAACTCAGAGAATGGCAGGCAGACTGAACAGGAGCTATGCCTTAAATCTCACAAAATAAAAAAAGAAGAGAACATAACGTTTTTCTTCAGCCAAAAACTTCAAAATGCTTACACACAGGCCTCTGCCATCAGAACCCTTAAGGACATCCGTAGAAGCTGAATCTAGGAGATGCATACCTGGATGTTCACCGTACAAGGCTCTCAGCTTTTTTTTTTTTTGGAAATTTTTCATAACAAAAAGAAAAAAAGGATTTCTGCTTTATGAGATACATGTTTACAAACACAGATGAAATAGTAGAGTAGAAAAGAGTATAGTCTATGATAAAAAGAGTCAGGCATGAATGCTTGTCATCACTTTCTAATTACATGTCCATGCGTTCGGCAGGCAAATAACTTTCTTTTCCAGAACAGGGAAAAGCAGCAGCAATAGACATGCGAACCTCGTGGGATTTCCAACATGGAAAACACTTTACCCGAAATGCAGACTACAAAAATATGTCTTTGAATATATAACATAAAATGTAAGACCTAATTTAATCAACATAACTCTCCTGATACATGATTCTATGGTGAGCAAAGCATTTCACACTGGGTTAAAGAGCCACAGGTTCCTGAGGGGCTTATCTGAGAGACCAGGGGAGGGTGCTTAAAACCGAGGTGCAACAGGATGTTTTCAGCTTCAAGCGGCATAAGGTCTAACTCAGAAAAAGGTAAAGGAGAGTATTTCTCTCACATGACTCACATGACCAAAAGTCCTGGAAGCCAGTCCTAGGGAAGGTTGATTCAGTAGCTCAATGATGTCGTGATGCTTGCAGAATGCCCCCACCTTGCCATCCTGCCATCCTCTCAGCAGCACACACTCACTGGCATCCTTCAGAGGGGAGACAAACTTTCCCCAAAGTCCTCAAAAAAATTCCCTTCGAAAATCTTGTTCAGGTGCGCTGGCTCGTGCCAGTAATCCCAGCACCTTAGGAAGCTGAGGCAGGTGGATCGCCTGAGCCTAGGAGTTCAAGACCAATCTGGGCAACATGGCAAAACCCCATTTCTACAAAAAAACCACAAAAACTAGCTTGGCATGAGGGCACGCGCCTGTAGTCCCAGCTACCAGGGAGGCTGAGGTGGGAGGATCGTTTGAGGCTGGAAGTTCGAGGCTTAAATGAACCATGATCGTGCCACTGTACTCCAGCCTGGGCCACAGAATGACACCCTGTCTCAGAAACAAAAAAAAAAAACAAAAAAATGTCTTCATAGGCCAAGTACAGTGGCTGACACCCGTAATCCCAGCACTTTGGGAGACCAAGGCGAGTGGATCACTTGAGCCTAGGAGTTCGAGACCAGCCTGGGCAACATAGTGAGACCCCCATCTCTACAAAAAAAATAAACAAAATTAGCCAGACATGGTGGCTCACACCTGCTATTCAGGAGGCTGAGGTGGGAGGACCACCTGAGCCTGGGAGGTGGGGCCGCAGTGAGCCAGGATCATGCTACCACACTCCAACCTGGACAACAGAATGAGACTCTGTTTCAAACAAAAACAAAACAAGTGTTCATAAACACTGAATCCTAAATCATTCACTAACAAAACCAAAGAGAATGACAATGACACTGTCACAGCGACCTATGCAGAGGGGACTAACTTAGACTACTGAAATCCCTGTGGGGCTGGGGGAATGGGTTGTGTTCCCTACTGAATAATACTGACATGAGGGGGGTGGTCCTGGAAAAGCAACCATCCCTGTGCCTCAGTGGGCCTCCCCGTTTTCAATGCAATGGAGCAGCCATGTATTTAACTTTTGTACCAGGCTTCTACAGAAAATTCTGTTTAAATAAAGTGTTCCATGGATTTAAAATGTTTTGATTGGTTTTGCAAAACTAGCTTAAGGCCAGCCTGTGAAGTAATGCTTAGGCAAGGATAATTTGATACCTTTCTAAAGAATTCCTATCCATTAAATCCATAGCCTAATCTATTTGGGTGCCCTCACTTTGAATGGGATTATTTTAAAGAAACCGCCTTTCTGATTTCAGGTCTCGCCGTCCTGGGGCGGGGCTAGCTTGGCATTCGGAGGCCTCGTTGGCACTCTAGGAATTCATCTTCAGACTTATTTTCTGGCCAGGGCTGACATCCACTCCTTTAAGCCCAGCACAGCCACATCCTCATTACTCCACTGAAACAGTTCCACACTTGTTTTGTGAAAGCAAACTAAATCTCGGTACCCAAAAATCACTAAGCCAAGGGAAAGGTCAAGCTGGGAATCATGCCAGGCAAACCTGCCTCCCGTTTTATTCCTAAATAAGATAGCTACAAAGATTTTAAAAGTTACGTACCTCCCTCACAATTTACCCACAAGGAAATTCCTTGTGGGCTTCAAGATCTTTACCCTAAAACAGTTCTGTTGGATTTCACCCTGGCAGTGTAAACTGATAGCTCATCACAGGTGGAGACAGAAAGTCATCCCTCTGCTTACCTGAAAAAAATGCATGTTTGATTGCTTCCTCTGCCCTATTGTTCATGTAAAAATGCATTCACTGAGGCAGACTAAACTGCATATTCAGTCAAAAGCTAATCAAGGACTCAAAAGAATGCAACCTTTTGTCTCTTACCCACCTATGACCTGGAAGCTGCTGCCCTCCCCTTATACATACTGATTGATGTCTCACGTCTCCCTAAAATACATAAAAGCAAGCTGTATCCCGACCACCCCGGGCACAGGACCTCCTGAGGCTGTGTTCCAGGCATATCCTTAACCTTGGCAAAATCAACTTACTTTTTTTTTTTTTTTTTTTTCAGACGGAACTCACTCTGTCGCCCAGGCTGGAGTGCAGCGGTGCCATCTCTGGTCATTGCAACCTCCGCCTCCCAGGTTCAAGCAATTCTCCTACCTCAGAGCCTCCTGAGTAGCTGGGACTACTGGCGCATACCACCACGCCTGGCTAAATTTTTTGTATTTTTAGTAGAGACGGCGTTTCGTCATGTTGACAAGGCTGGTCTCGAACTACTGACCTCAGATGATCCACCCGCCTCGGCCTCCCAATGTGCTGGGATTACAGGCGTGAGCCACCGTGCTTGGCCATAAAATTAACTTTCTAATTTGGTACAGATCTGTCTCAGATATTTTGGGTTCACAGTTTGGTGAATAGCTACTGCCCCTCCCCAGACCCCTCTCACATTTCCCCAGGATCACGCAGGTAAAGGGTGAACAACCGGCAGAGTAGGAGCCCCAGCAGGTCACCCAATGCACTCGTCTCAGAGCAAATGTCTAAAATATCCCCCTAACCAAGTCCACTGGTGCTTAGGCCCTCTTAGTGCTCCCCTGACCGAGAGCTGTTAGCTAAAGAACTTTCCAGCTTTTCCGTTTCCCATAGCCTCATAATCACTCCTCATTTGCAAGAAGACAACTTCCTGTTCTTTAGGTGAGAAGGCCTAAGGCAAGGTCTGCAACAGGATGAAAACAACTTTGGCAGAAGGGGCTTTCCTCGGTTCACAGCGC
Source organism: Colobus angolensis palliatus (assembly GCF_000951035.1). NCBI lineage: Eukaryota > Metazoa > Chordata > Mammalia > Primates > Cercopithecidae > Colobus > Colobus angolensis. Next base: position 34,456,110 of record NW_012118487.1, read on the forward strand.
TCAGGACAATAAGACTGCTGTATCAGATATTAAAGGTAGTGCTTTCTAAATGTCTGTTTCCCCTTATTGTGAGTTTCCCCAAGTCAAGATGTCTTACTTTTTAATGTACCTTATGGCATAATAAAAAAATACAATCTCATTAGCAAATGAAAACACTGAATATTTTAGAAGTTTCTTCCAGACTGCAGAGAAAATTTTTCTGTAAAGACGTCAGTATCATAAACACCTTTCTGTGTCAAATATTGTACTACAACATTATCCATATGGATGTACTATTGGACATTAAGTTGCTCCTAATTTTTCCCCAGTATAAACGGATGGATATAATTGTAAATACGGCTTGTAAATTTATCCTACGTCCTTAAGAAATTCTTTAGAGTGGAATTTTGCTAAAGCATGCACACACCTTGATATGCACTGCCAACTGCAAATTCCACTATTAACAGTTTCTTTTGTATAGACTAACTCCTGGGATCCTCACATAGTACCTTATGAGATAAGTAGTACCTTAACAGTACCTTATGAGATAGGTACTATTGGCCCAGTTTTACAGATGAGAAAACTGAGGCTCAAGATCACACAGCTGGAAAGCCACAGAGCTAGGATTCAAACCCAGAGCCCAGGTCCTTATCCATAACAATTCTAGCTCTCAGACACAATTTATTAAAGAAAGGATTCTGCCACCCATAAGCCAGATCAGGATACCTCATCACAGTTACACAGCAGCCACCACTAAGAAAACGACCTTTTCAATTTCATAGCAGGTAATATTATAGCATTTACATGCAAGGCATTTAAATGCCTTACATAGATTTATGTAATCTTCAAAACAAACTGTGTGGTAGGTACTATTAACAATATCCCTATTTGAGAGAGGGGCAAACTAAGGCATGGAGAGGTCTGGCAACTCGCCAAAAGTCACCAGCTAAGCGGTATGATGTCAGATTCAAATCCGGATGGTCTGGTTCCAAGCATATCTTTTTTTTTTTTTTTTTTAAGACAGTCTAGTTCTATCGCCCAGGCTGGAGAGCAGGTGCAATCTCGGCTCACTGCAACCTCCGCTTCCTGAGTTCAAGCGATTCTCCTGCCTCAGCTGGAATTACTGCTGTGCACCACCATGCCCCACTAATTTTTTGTATTTTCAGTAGAGACAGGGTTTTACCATGCTGGCCAGGCTGGTCTCGAACTCCTGACCTTGTGATCTGCGGGCCTTGGCCTCCCAAAGTGCTGGGATTACAGGTGTGAGCCACCGCGCCCAGCCCCAAGCATATCTTTTAGCCACTGAGCTACTACCCTACCTTGAGGTTGGACAAAAATCTCCTGCCTCAGGTCTTCATTTCCATATCCACCTGTATCTCACCATCTGATCTCACAGCCTTGGCTCATTCCTGACCTTCCTTTCCCCTACTCCTTACCAAGTTCTCCTCCTGAGCTCAGCCTGCTGCTCTTATCCACTCAACTCCTCCATCTCGGTCCCCACTTTCCAGTATATTCTTTCCACCCTGCCCCCAGCCCTGAGCCAAATTATACAAAGCCAGAAAAGATATATAAGTTAAAAAAAAAACTAAATTTAAAACTCAGCTCATTAACACACCTTACTTTAAGTGTAGCCAAAGTCACATGTTCCTTCTCTTAAAACTATATACATTCCTTCAGAGCACAGACTGTGTTTATAACTTACTAGTTTAACCAATATGCTTCAGGGGCTTTCTAGTAGGCATGCCATGCCAGTTTTTTATTACTATTATATTTTCTTCGAATCACTTATTACATCAGAATATTTGTTTTCCCAGGTCTAAAGTGGTAGACTTATTTTACACACAACCTTGAGATTCCACCTACAAAGTTTTATGCATATTAATAAGGATTCAGAATATTATTTGAAAATCTCTCTGAAACTCATTAATTTGGAAAATGTAATAATTTGGATAAGGTTTAGTTAAAAATTCTAATTTTCCTTAAACTCTATTTTTAATTTAAAGTGAACCAAAAAGAAAAAACTGGGCTATGTGCAGTGGCTCATGCTGGTAAAAGCACTTTTGGAGGCTGAAATGGGAGAATTGTTGAGCCCAGGAGTTTGAGGCCAGCCTGGGCAACACAGTGAGACCTCCATCTTCAAAGAAATTTTTTTTTTTTTTTTTTTTTTTTTAATTAGCTGAGCATGGTGGCACGGACCTATAGTCCCCACTACCTGGAAGGCTGAGGCAGGGGCATCACTTGAGCCCAGGAGTTCAAGGCTGCAGCGAGCTATGATCATGCTACCTACACTCCAGCTTCGGTGATGGAGCAAGGCCCCATCTCCAAACAAGAAGGAAAAAACTGCCAGGTATGGAGGCTCCTGCCTATAATCCCAACACTTTGGGGAGTGGGCAGATCACTTGAGCTCAGGAGTTCAAGACCAGCCTGGGCAACATGATGAAACCTTGTCTCTACAAAAAATATTTAAAAATTAGCTAGACATGGTGGTACGTGCCTGTAGTCCCAGCTACTCAGGAGGCTGAGGTGGAAGGATGGCTTGAGCCCGGGAGTCTGAGGTTGTAGTGAGCCGAGATTGGGCTAAGGAACTCCAGCCTGGTTGACAGAACCAGACCCTGTCTCAAAAAAAGAAAAGAAAAAAACCCACACTCTAAAAAAGTACTACTAAAAAATAATCCAAATATCCAGGGACTAATTATATTAAAAGTGTATACAAGGCTTTCACTATACTAAATAAATGCATAAAATGTAAAACTTAGAATAAAATGACTAATTTGACAAAATAGTTTAAATTGTCCCTAAACAGATTTACATGACTAAAAATTAGTCTTACCACATGAATGATTACAGAGCAACAAAAAAGCTGATAAGGACGACTGAGAAAACAGTAATACAAAAGACTAGTGATTTACTTTCTTAAGACTGACACCTATAATTACCGTCTACCTGATAAAAATCCCCAAAGCAGGTGTGTGGACAAAAAAATGCCTCCAATCCATCTCAAAACACAGTTTTTTCTCTTCTCTCTTTACCAGTTTCCTATTGCACTTACTTCCCACCTACTCTCTTCTATTAGTCAATATTATAGGTGTTTAGGTATCTAGGAACATGTCTTTCCTTCACCAGTTTCCTCTTTTATCCCCAGTTCAAAAGCGGAAATAAAAAGAAAATAAGTAGTGCACATTTACGCGACAGGCCTTAAACTCAGCAAGAGACCACGTTACTTGATATCTATGTGTCCATAAATCCTGTTCCACATGCCACAAATGTATTTCTGACTTCAACACAGACAATACCCATATGACATCTCTGAACGGAATCTTGTTTTTGTGCTTTTCTTTGGGTTTTAGGCCCTTTTTCTTTTTTTTTTTTTTGAGATGGAATCTCACTCTATCTCCCAGGCTGGAGTGCAGTGGCGTCATCTCAGCTCATTGCAACCTCCACCTCCCAGGTTGAAGCGGTTCTCCTGCCTCAGCCTCCCAAGTAGCTGGGACTACAGGCCCATGTCACCAGACCCAGCTAATTGTTTTGTTTTTAGTAGAGACGGGGTTTCACCGTGTTAGCCAAGATGGTCTCCATCTCCTGAACTCGTGATCCGCCCGCCTCGGCCTCCCAAAGTGCTGGGATTACAGGCGTGAGCCATCCCATCCGGCCGCTCATTTTTCAAATCTAAAAGTTTTCGTTTCCAACAAGGAGCAACATAACTTTCATGGGCCCTTCAAGTACTCACGATAACTTTATGTTTATCCAAGTAAACAATCAGGAATAACCTCCCTCTCTTAACTATATGACCTGAAAGTGGTGAATTAATGAAACCCCTTCCCAGTTCCCTAAACATACTTTCAAATTAAAATAAGGCCTGAATTTACAACCCAGGTTAAATGGATTAAAAGATTTAGGACTAGAGAGCAAGGGCTTTCTCCATCTCACTCTCACATTTCAACCTCAAATTACCCCAGCCCTGTAATGACTAGAGTAGTCACTGTAAAGGCGCCTAATTACCCACAAATTACACCAACTGTAATCAATTTCAGGATCACAGATCAGATTTTCCCAAAGCATGAATCTGCTAATTAAGTTACATGAAAGTCAAACTAACACGCAATTTGGATGTGACATTTATCCACCTGAAAGTAGACCTATAAGTATTTCAATTCACAGTAACAGCAGCTATTCCCTATGGACAGCACTATTATACACTTGGGAAACTGCAGCTGAAATACATGGAAGCGGGAAGAGACTCATCTATGACTCAAGCATTTCTAGGAAATAACAAAAGGATTCTCCTGGCAAACCAAAAGAATGGCCCAAGACCTGCTTCAGCCTGGGAATCAACTCGTATTCATTTGCTAAGTTATACTGATAATGAAACAAGTTTAAGATACTCACATACAGAGACACACCACAGCACACACAGCCTGGCACCAGTTAGTCGCATTTTTCTGAATTCTGACGCAAGGAACAAGGTTTGATTTCACGGTTTTGCCTATTTGCTCATTATTAAATCTGCCCACTTATTTTCGGCAAGAAAAAAAAAAAATCGGGCCAAGCACAGTGGCTCACACCTGTAATCCCAGCACTTTGGGAGGCCGAGGCGGGCGGACCATGAGGTCAGGAGTTTGAGACCAGACTGACCAACATGGTGAGACCCCGTCTCTACCAAAAACACAAAAATTAGCCAGGCGTGGTGGCGCATGCTTGTAACCCCAGCTACTCAGGAGGCTGAGGCAGGAGAATCGCTTGAACCTGTGAGGCAGAGGCAGCTGTGAACTGAGATCGCGTCACTGCACTCCAGCCTGAGTGAGAGAGTGAGACTCTGTCTCAAAAAAAAGAAAAAGAAAAAATACTTCTCCCCAGCGCTCACAATCTTGTGTAAATAAAGAATTTTCCTTGGACGTGCTCCTACAGACACACAAAGAAATAATTCAGAAATAAAATCCATTCGACCAAAAGGCCAGGTTCAACAAGCTGGGAAGAAACTGCGTGGGTTTTGCGGCTGTGGCTGGAGCCCAGGTGTCCAAAGCTGCCGTAGACTGGTCCGTGCAGCTCTCAGGAAGGAAGCTTCACAGTAGATCGCTTCACACATCACCAGCCCAATACCAAAAAGGCGTTTCTCAGGAGCCCTGGTGTTGGGGGAGGGCAAGGAAAACAGGTGAGGGACATTCATTCACACGAGCTCACAGATGAGTCTCGCTGGGGACTATGTGTTATGGGTTAAACTGTGTCTCCACCAACCCCAAAATGATATGTCAAAGTCCTAACTCCAGTACCTCAGAAGGTGACCTGACTTGGAAATAGGGTTGGTGCAGATGCAATTAGTTCAGATGAGGCCGGACTGGAGTAGGGTGGGCCTCTCCTTCAATGTAACTCGTGTCCTTCTACCAGCCACATGAAAGCACGGAGACACCCGGGGAGAGCGCTGTGCGACAAGAGACAAGAAACCCCACAGGCTGCCAGCGAGGCCGCAGAAGCTAGGAAGAGGCGAGGGTGGACTCCCCAAGGGTTTCAGAGGCAGCATGGCCCTGCCGGCTTGCCCAAGGACTTCCACCCTCCGGGCTGTGAGCAGAGAATACATTTCTGTTGTTCTAAAGCCACACAGTTTGTGGCACTTCATTAGGCAGCCCTGGGAAATTAATACACCACACTTGAACTTGAGTTGCTTCCTGTTGCCCTACTCCATCCAGCCCCCTCAGCTGGCAAATGCTCTCATTCCACAACAGAGCCGCAGGGAATCCCTGGGCTGCTGTGTGGCTGGGGAGGCCCCTCTCCCCTATAAGTGGCACAACAGACTCGGCTATCCCAGGCCCAGGCCCTCGTCCCAATTTTATTCCTTCTCTCCAGGCTCCCGGCTGCCTCCTCCGGGCCCCACCCTCACCAGCACCCAGTCCCCACTCCTCCCACAGGCAGCCCTGGCCCTCCAGCTGCAGGACGGGGTGTGGAAGTCCCCTTGGGGTGGGCAGCACCCATGCTGCTTCCGCCCACCCCAGTTTCTCACAGAATTTTTAGAACACTTCTTTCAGTTTTGCCTTAAGTAATATCCTTCCTCACGCCCCAATAACCCCACTCTCACACTGGTGCACTCGTGCACACTCACTCTCTCTTACACATAACTCAGCCACAGGCCCACAGGTCTCCATCTCTCACACAAAACTCAGCCACAAACTCATAAGGGTCTTGGTCTCTGTCTCACACACACACGCACACAAAACTCAGTCACAGGCTCACCAGGGTCTCTCTCCACACGCACACATACACACACCCCCCTCAGTCATGGGCTCACAAGGGTCTGTCTCTCTCTTACATACACAAACACACACACGCAACTCAGCCACAGGCCCACAAGTGTCTCTCTCTTTGTCCCTGTCTCCTCTCTCACACTCACACACACACACCCCTCAGCCACAGGCCCACCAGAGTCTCTGTCTCTCACACACACACACACACACACACACACACCCCTCAGCCACAGGCCCACCAGAGTCTCTGTCTCTCACACACACACACACACACACACAC
>NW_012118487.1:34462888-34482974 GCF_000951035.1 Colobus angolensis palliatus
CTCTCTCTCACACACACACACGCCTGCACAGCTCCACAGGGGCCTGGGCCAAGAGGCAGATCTGAGTACACACACCACCCTGTGCTATGAGTGGCCACTCCCATCCAACAACTGAGACTTTCTGTTACTGGGCCAAGGTTTTCTGCCAAACTCACTTCCCTTATAATGAATGAATTCTCCCTGAGAAGGTTCCTCAGTCCTCCCCTGGAAGCTGACCTGCGATGGCCTAACCCACCTGTTTACCAGGCATGCTAGGACATATGAGACCCTGATAGGTGGACACCAAAGCTCAGCCTGGAACCCCACCCCCATGTGTATCACTGCAGCAGAACTTCTTCAGACACACTAGATCCACCAGCTAACACTCCATACCCTGTGAAGAGAATACGTATGGATTCTAGGTTTGATAAAATCCTGGGCCAGTGGTGGTAACTCAGGCTGAAAAGCAACCATCTCCCAATTTCCACCACTGTTTTACCTACAAGACCATTTCTACCTCTCATTATTTAATCTTCCACAAAAAGTGTATTTTGTAATGTGGTCCCTGAGCTGCCTCACCCCGGGCCAATGGTTCTCAAACTTGAGCATGCACCAGAGCCACCTGGAGGGCTTGTTAAAACAGATCTCTGGGCTCCTCCCCTAGAGCTTCTGATTCACAGCAGGTCTGGGGTGGGGTCTGAGAACCGGCCAGTCTATCGAGTTCCCAAGCGATGCTGATTTAGGTCTCTGGACTAGGCTTCAAGAAACACTGCCCCAGACCGCTCATTTCTCGCTGAGCTCAGGTGACTCACTCAGCACAGCACACACTGCTGTCGGCCTTCCACCGCCCCTTCCCTTCCTCCCACTTAGGCAAAGCCGGGTTGTGCTCCCTATGACTAAACCCTGTGGGACAGAGCTGATCCCGTGGTTCCACCACTCCACAGGCGTGGGCGGGTGAGTGGTTCAAGGTGAGTGCAGACCCACCTGTAAGATGTGAAGGGGACGTCTGCTGGGGAGTAATTCTGAGAAAGTAGCCAGGGGAGTTATTTTAACCTGCCTTTGGATGTTCAGGTGGGAGGCTGTGAAGCACACAGACCTCCTGCAAACATGAAGGGAGATGCACAGCACACGGAGTCCAGCAGAACAGACAGGTCCGAAGAACCAGGCTCCCAGGTGCTGACACTAACCTGCTGAGTAAACCAACCCAGAACCACCCTGCCTCCAGGCTTCTTGTTAAATGACATCATGCATTCTTTATTGTTTGAGCTGGTTGAGTCAGGGTTTTGTTACTTGCTGCTGAAAATAATCCCAAAGCAAAGCAAGCTGACAGGACAGCTCCTCTAAAGGCAACCTCTCAGCACATGTTTACAATGGCATGCGTTCCACAAAGTAATCCCAAAATTTCCGATTTAAATTTTCCATATTTCAAAAGCTATGTAGCTGAGTATCTGTGGATAATCCACACTTAGAATTAGCATAAAACTAAAGAAGTCATCTAGCATATGGTAAAATATTCCGGAAGGACCAACGCTGGGTCTATCTTACATGAGTCATGCTCATTTTTTTCAGGGATTTGCTAGGAACCATATAATACTAGGGCCTAATAAAGTATTCAGTTGCTTCCATACGTTAATCTTGGACTTAGTCTCCTTCGACAGACAGCTGTAGATCTTACTAGGAAAGTGGTTTTCCACTCCAAAGTAGAGAAGTGTGAACTAAAAGCGAGAGGACACCTAGGATCATGCACATGTTCTGTCACTTCATAGCTCTATAACCTTCAACAAATTGTTTTGCCTTTGATGACTCTGTCTCCTCATCCATAAAACGGGAATACTACCACGTACCCACCCGGTTACGTAAGGAAGATACACGTGAAAGCCCTTTGTAAACCAGAAGATTTACACAAGGGCAATTACTGAAATCCACTTTTTACGGATTAAGTGGATTAACATGATCTGATTTGAAGAAACAGGATTAATCACAATCCTACAAGAATTACTCCACCAAAAATTCACACTACATACACCTGTCATAACTATCAATCGAACACTGGATTGTAATTCAAACAGAACCTCACCTATTGTAAATAATTTAGTGGCAGCAACATCCACAAGGTAGTTACAACCCTCAAAGTCAATGTTGTATAAGGCACGATATCAATATGAACTATTTACTATATACATTTTACAATGGTCCACTTGGCAGGCCACACGCTATGACTATGCTTTTCCTGAAGCTGTTCTCTGGGATCCACCTTTAAATGCACCAGTAGGTGTCTGCGCGCTTCACAGGGGGCAAATCATCTTCCTACAGAAGAAGCTCAGTTTTAATCTAACAGGCATGTGTCATTTGGAGCCATGTTTTCCAAATTAAATACTTGAATAAACTGGGTAAAAACAATAGGGACTGGAGAATGTTTCTCAAACTGGGATGTGTATATGTATGTTAGAGAAGGCAATGCAATGAATTAAATATGGTCACCTTCCTGAAACATACATTGTACTAGACGATTTTTGGAGAATAATAAAAAGGAATAAACAGTGAGTAGTATTTAAATTCTCAACAAATGTTGAAGTTTTTTTAATTTCTGAAGAATTTTCATGCTTATAGTAGACTTTAAAAACTACATCCCTACTTTTGGAGAAAACATTGAGAAAGACTACAATAAGCGAACAAGACTTTTTCTCATATCATTTGTAAATTGGTTGCGAAGACAATGCTAAAACAATGGTTCCAAAAACATACTAATTGGGCACCACACATCTGTGAAATACTGCCTAGACTACCACAGTAATTATTTGTAACATGACAACATTCTTTTGTTTAATTGATGGGGGGGAAATTACTATTTACTTCAGGGTCATATTTCATATGTGGAAGACTCGAACAACAAACTAATACTTTGATGACAATTCACTTAAAACAAGTAACAAGCTCCCAGGAGACCCCATTATCTTCAGATTGGTGTTCCTAGACAGAGAAGACTGCCTTGGGAAATTTCTCCTTTGAGCCTGGAAACTCCAAGCTCTGCTACCTTCTTAAGCAATAAGAAGCTTAATATCACAACATATCCAGAACACCCTCACAGAATTAATACTGCTGCCGATGTTGGAATCCATCCAAAAAGTACATTCATTTCTCACTGACCCACCGTGGCGAGTGAAAGCAATCTGAAGCACAAAGCCCACTGCGTAAGAGAAGCCGAAATGTCAGCTTATACCTGACTCTTCTAGCTATAAGCCTTCCTAAGAAATGTAAGTTTGGTTCTCAACAGCAAAACATCCAAGTCTCTTCTCTTTCTCACACAGCAGTATCTGTGTTCTTGCCTAAAACAAGCTTCTCATAGCCTTTTATTATTTTCAGAGACAGGGTCTCTCTGTCACCCAGGCTGGAGTGCAGTGGCAAAATCACAGCTCATGGCAACCTCAACCTCCTGGGCTCAACTGAGCCCCGGCCTGCCGAGTAGCTGGGCCTACAAGTGCACATCAGCACACCCCACTTTTTTTGTTTTGTTTTGTTTTTGTAGAGACAGGGTCTCACTTTGTGACCCAGGGTGGCATCAAACTCCTGAGCTCAAGCCGATCCTCCCACCTCTGCCTCTCAGAGTGCTAGAGGTATGAGCCACCACACCCAGCCTCCTAAGTCTCTTCCTGGGTTGTTGGATTTTTCTAGCTTTCTTCAGAACGCACATCTTACTGAAAGATTCCACGAAGTTATTTTGCTGTTAAATATTATGACGTATAGCAATAAGTAGTCAAGCCACTGAGTGGCATATGGAATGAAGCAAAGCTGATTCAGACTTTAGTGCTGAGTTAAACCACTTCTCCCAAAGGCAATCTCTAGTCTCAAAAGTAAGGAACACTGAGTTTCTGGAACTGCCTCACCACATTTACGTATAACATCCAGCTTCCCCAGACCTTAATTCTACTTTTTTGTTTCAGGAATGTTGACATTAATGAAGTGTTTTGCCTATTTTTATTCTAGACTAACCCTTCAAGATATTTTTTTTCAAAATTCTTAAAGAATTAAGTAATTCTTTAATATCGAATTATTAAAGGTTCAAATAACCTTTCAATATAAAGATAAAAATGAATACAAACCTAATCACCCTGATGCTTGTAAAAACATATTATCTAGGAGGAACTAAAAGTGTTTTTAGGGACTGGACATGATGGCTCACGCCAGTAATGCCAACACTTTAGAAGGCTGAGACAAGAGCACTGCCTGAGTTAGAGACTACTGTGGGCCACGTAGGAAGACCTCGTCTCTACAAAAACGAAATAAAAAAAAATTAGCCTGGCATGATGACATGCACCTGTCGCCCCAGCTACTGGGGAGGCTGAGGCGAAAGGACTGCTTAAGCCCATGAGGTCCAGGCTGCTGTTTACTATGACAGCACAACTGAACTCCAGCCTGGGCAACAGAGCAAAACCCTGTCTCAAAAAATTAATGAAATAAAAGTTTTTAGGAACTAAAAATTTCAATGAAAACCAGAATTAGTATTCTGATCCTACTGTACTGTTTTTCTGATTTATTTCAACTGAAGGCTAAATAACTAAATAAGTGTCAAAAGCTTTGCTAAAAACTTCACATTTTTTTCACCTAAAAAAAGGTTTCTGTGGCTTGAATACAATTTTAATATATACCAACAACCCTGTTTAAAAATCTGTATCATATTAAGGAGAACACCTAAATTATGAGCTCTATAACAGTCAAAAAAAAATTTACATTGTTATAGCTGCACAGACCATGGTTGAATGCATTCATTCTGCAAAGTTCCCAGGACCCACAGCACCCTGTAGAAGGTACCATAATGCTATACGTGGATAGAGTGAATAACCCATCCTCTCTAAAAACACACTAACTGGCCAGATGCAGTGGCTCACACCTGTAATCCCAGCACTTTGGGAGGCTGAGGCAGGCGGATCACGAAGTCAGGAGATCAAGACCATTCTGGCTAACATGGTGAAACCCCGTCTCTACTAAAAATACAAAAAATAAATAAATTAGCCGAGTATACTGGCAGGCGCCTGTACTCCCAGCTACTCAGGAGGCTGAGGCAGGAGAATGGTGTGAACCCGGGAGGCGGAGCTTGCAGTAAGCTGAGATAGCGCCACTGCACTCCAGCCTGGGCAACAGAGCAAGACTCCATCTCAAAAAAAAAAACAAAAAAAACAAAAACACCAACTATAGTAACTCAGTATAAGAATACAGCCTCGGCCGGGCGCAGTGACACACACCTGTAATCCCAGCACTTTGGGAGGCTGAGGCAGGCGGATCACGAAAGCTCAGGAGTTCAAGGCTACAGTGAGCCAATATCATGCCACTGCACTCCAGCCTGGTGACAGAGCGAGATTCCATCTCAAATAAATCATAATAATACAGTCTCTGGGCCAGGCGAGGTGGCTCACACCTGGAATCCCAGCACTTTGTGAGGCTAAGGTGGGTGGATCACTTGAGCCCAGGAGTTCGAGACAAGACTGCCCAACAAAGTGAAACCCCAACTCTACAAAAAAACACAAAAATTAGCTAGCTGTGGTGGCAGGTGACCATGGTCCCAGTTACTTAAGAGGCTGAGATGGGAAGATCCCTTAAGCCCAGGAGGCGGAGGTTGCAGTGAGCCGAGATCATGCCACTGCACTACAGCCTAGGTGACAGAGCAAGACCCTGTCTCAAAAAATAAAAATAAAAGAATACAGCCTATAACACGAATACAAGTCCTGTTATTTCAATGACAAATACAGTTTACAGGCTTGAACATGGAGGACGTGCAAAACTAACAAATAATCAATTTAAAAGGTTTAAATGTAAAAGTATGAGCTTGCATTCCTTCAGCAGCTCTTCACCCAGGTGTCAGCTCTTCACCCAGGTGTCAGGTATGAGGTTAGGTGCTAGGGAGACAGGTGCATGAGACTCAGAAACTTGGGAACCCTGAGAAAGGTAATTTCCAAACAGAGGAGTAACGGCCTTGTGCTAAGATAAGTGCCAGGGTGCTATGGAAAGCAGGACGGAGGGAGATGGCTGGGGAGGAGAAAAGTTTTGGCAAAAAAAAGAGCCCAGGTGAATGACCAGAAAGTGAGACTGGAGGAAGAGGCTGACGAGGCCTCAATCCCCAAAGGGCTTCTACATCACTGATGTCATGCTCAGGACCCTGCACTTCATCCCCAAGGTAGTGCAGTCCACAAAAGGCTGTTCTTCAAAGGGATGACAGGAAAGGATGTAGGACAGACGCGCATGAGGAGAACAGGATGCGGTGGCTACAGAATGGAGGTAGGAGACCACGTGAATGAGACTCAACCACACCTTGTGACAGCAGGCACAGGAATTGGGGACAGAGAGAGGCCCAGGAGCTCAGTTCAAGACACAGTAATTTTGTGGCACCTGCAAGCTAAAGGAGGACTCTGGGAAGAAGGTACGATCCACGTTCAACTTCCTTCTATACAGAGAGTATATAAAAAGCCAACAGAGCAACAAATATATACACTGCTATGTAGCCATAAAAAAATTTTTTTTTGATTTTTTTTAAAACCAACGGCACAGGCCAGGTCACCTAGGGAGATGACAGGGTGGGAAAATAGGAAGGTCCCCAGTGGAACCCTGGTGAGATACTTCAGGTTAAAAAGTGTGAGATCCTATCAACAGGAAAGGAACTTCCATGTCTTTTTTCTTTTTTTTTTTTAGGCGGAGTCTTGTTCTGTCGCCCAGGCTGAAATGCAGTGGTGCGATCTCAGCTCGCTGCAACCTCCACCTCCTGAGTTCAAGCACTTCTCCTGCCTCAGCCTCCCGAGTAGCTGGGACTACAGGCTCGTGCCGCCACACCCGGCTTATTTTTGTAATTTTAGTAGGGACCAGGTTTCACTATTTTGGCCAGGCTGGTTTCCTGACATCAGGTGATCCGCCCGCCTTGGCCTCCCACAGTCCTGGGATTACAGGCATGAGCCACCGCACCCAGCCAGGAACTTCCATTTCTGAATAACAAAGAAAAGTGAGAAGGAGTTCCATTCCCTGTGGGGGTCTGAGATCCTTCACTGCCAAAAGCGAGTGTCCCTAAAGATTAAATCGTTCCTGTCTGCAATTATATCTTCCGGTATGTTGTTCACAGGACAATGAGATCCTCTTTATGTTCTGGCTCCCAAGATCCACCTTTCACTGGTGTTAAACTATTTCAGAAGAACACATTTTGCTGCTGTTACTACTAATCAGATAAAAGTACCCTTTAAAAACAAAAGCCACAAAAAAAAAAAACTTTCATAGACATTGTACCTAGAACCATTTTTAAAACCTGAAGTAATATACTACTCATACTTTGTCAATGCTTAAACTTTTGCTATTCAAATATAACTCAAAAAAAGGCTTACCAGACAGAGATATATACAGAGAGCCAGACATGCTTCCTAGAGCATTCAATTCTAGTAAGAGCTGAAGTCTCATCGCTGAATTCCCAAACACAATCTTTCTTTCTCAGCAAAGGAACAGATTACTGTTGATATTTGAGAATACCCAGGGAAAAATGGGGATAAAGAGGAAAGAGGGAAGAACGTTTTTCAAATATTGCTTTTCTGGCTTTCGACCAAATACAATTACATAGCATCCACAGAAGATGAAGGCAGGAAAACATAAACAAAATCTTCAATGAGGCCAATTACCCTGAAAGCTTTCCCAGACTTTGAGGTAACAGGCAAGCTGCTCTAGGAAGCCTCCTGCCCAGAATTCACACTGGTCCCATTCCAGCCCCACCTTGGGCAGTCTTGCCAGTAAAACAGAGACCTCCTCACTCTTTCGATTTTATCTGTCCAGTCACAGGCATCAGTGCTTCCTTTACATTTGGAGAACATGCTAAGACTGTCTCACAGTCAAATTTATTTCTCAAGTCCCAAGTTAGTAGTGACTCCTCTGTATGGGTTCTTAAGAGACAATGCATTCATTCTGTGGAATTGATAAATGGTGCGTCTGTTGACTTTAAGTCCACCTGACCATCATTAAGCTGGTATCATGGGGTAGTTATTAAAATTAAAACCACAACAAAGTTTGAAAAATGTGTAAACAAATGTTAATAACTTCATAAATAAGATTAAGGATAAATGACATTAAAACAGCAGGGCAAACCTAATGGATTATAACCCAAAGTATACATACCCATGAGCTCACAGGATATAAATAAATGAGAACTGACAAATCTCCCATACAGAATTTCACATAATTTGTGTCGGTGAAGCTCAACTTCACTTAATGACTTGCCTCCAAAAAGGACATTAGGGAAAAACTAGTGAAATGTGAATAAAGTGTGAAGTTTAGCTCATAGTAAGATACTAATGTTGGTTTCTCAGTGACAAATGTACCACAGTAATACAAGATGTTAACATTAGAGTTAAATGGGTGAGGGGTATACAGGACATCTCTGTACTATCTTTGTAATTTTTCTATAAACTTAAATCTACTCTGAAGTAAAAGTTTTCTTTTCAAAGTAGCAAGAAATTAGATGGGTTTTGGGGAAGTTACAAAATTAAGAAGGTAGAAGGTAAATGAATAGTAAGTATGCAGCTGACTAATTTACCAATCACAGAACATTACACTTACAGAGCTAATTCTTGGAGACAGCTCCAGAATCTGCATTTTCAAAAAATGGACACAAAGGTTTATAAAAGCAGCATCCCACCCACATCATGATCATTTCTTTACACATGAGGAACAGACCTCAACCCAAAAAAAGCCAAAAGAAACAAAGAGGCTTGCAAGTCAAGTTTTTAAAAAGTAGAAGTAAAAGAGCAAAATACTGGAATATTTAATATCAGGAAGATAAAACATCTAAATCAAGGCTGATCAGACTGTGAACTATGATGTATTGAGTTTTAAAATCAATCCAGGCAGGGATAGGAGATTGGAGGTTGATGGCTAAAGGGTAAGGCACTTCTTTTGAGAAGACAAAATGTTCTTCTAAAATTGATTGTAGTAATGGTTATACAACTCTGAATATGCTGCAAACCCACTGTGCACTTTAAATAGGTGAATTATATGCTATGTGAACAACATCTCAATCAAGCTGTGACCAAAAAATAAATAAAGCCAGTAGGTGATAAAACAAAATGCAATAGAAAATAGAATACATTGCAGGCAACAAGAGTATTATTTTCTGAAACTTTAATTCAGTTTTATAAATAAATAAGTACATAGATTATACACATGTATATATTCATACATCCATATATATGCTTGCAAGTACACAGGCATGATGTAAAATTTATTTTTTCATATGTCATCGTCAAAAAGAACACTATTCTCCCTCATTCCCACATCTTTCATTCTGATAATCTGAGGCTGTGTGAAAAGACCAATAAGGATAAAATCTATGAATATCCTAAAGTTTGATTTTTGAAAACACTGGCAAAAAGAAAGAAACTAGTTCTAAATAATAAGAATGGAGAGAACTGCATCTACAAAAGAAAACAAATACAAAGGCACTTGCAACACAGCTCTCTATGGGCTGCACACACCCACACCTGGGTCTGCAGCCCCGGCCTCCAAGCTCCAGAGAGATATCAACTCTCTACCCACCATCTCCCTGTAGATGTGTCATATCAAGTCTGAGATTCCTAGGAGGCAGCAGAACACAGTTTCTGCTTCCTTCCCCCACTAAATCCTTTCCCGGCACAGTCATCACCATCTCTCCAGACATTTAAGCCAAAATCTAGATGCTCTCTCTCCGTGATTTCTCTTTCCCTCACACTCCACAACAAATTCAACAAGTAAAGGATCTGTCCCACCTCAAGAATATATTCAAAATGTTCCATTTCCCTCCATCCACTACCAACCCCCCTACCCTGATATCAACATTCCTCAACTTTTCTTGCTCCCATACACCCAAAAAGAATGTTTAAGTTGTGTCGCATTTACAATTGTGAGCGTTTACCAGCTGTAAAAATGTAATCTCTGCTACACTGTACATACTGGTATTTTTAATAAAACTCACAATCCCTTTTTAAAATATATTCAATGGAATCTAAATACCACTGAAATGATATCTACTATTATCCATTTTTTTAAATACAAATATAAACTTCATGGCTGGATATTTTATATTGTTCCTTTTCCTCCATGAAATCATTTCTATTCCACGTCACCCAAGGAATTTTAACTGAATACGAATTTATGTTCAAAGCCTTCTGCTATAAGACTATAAATATAAATTGAAATTTCAGGTTTTAAAAAAATTTTTCCTATGACCATAAGGTCTAAAAATTAATTTTTTTTCTTCTGAATTAAGTTATCAATACAGGCCAGGCCTGGTGGCTCACGCCTGTAATACCAGCACTCTGAGAGGCTGACGCCAGTGTATAACCTGAGGTTAGGAGTTCAAGACCAGCCTGGCCAACATGGTGAACCCTCATCTCTACTAAAAATACAAAAATTACCCAGGCATGATGGTATGCATCTGCAATCCCAGCTACTCAGGAAGCTGAGGCAGGAGAATCACTTGAACCCAGGAGGGGCGAGGTTGAAGTGAGCTGAGATCACACCACTGCACTCCAGCCTGGGTGACAGAGTGAGACTCTGTTTCAAAAAAAAAAAAAAAGTTATCAATACAATTTGTATTAGTATAGTCGGATCCCTGAGGGATTGGTTCCAGGACGTCTCAAGAACGTCAAATTCTGAAGATGCTCAAGTCCCTGATATAAAATGGTATACAGTATTTGCACATAATCTATGCACATCCTCCTCTGTACTTTTAAGTCATCTCTAGATTACTAGTAATACCTATTCTCTTAAAAACGGAATTCACAGGGCCAGGTATACCTAATACAATGTGAATACTATGTAAATAGTTTTTACACTGTATTAAGGAATAATGACAAAAAAAAGTCTGTACATATTCAGTACAGATACTTTTTTTTTTCCTGAGTATTTTCGATCCAGTTTGTTGAATCCACGAATGCAGAAGTCACAGATACAGAGGGCCGAATGCATACAATTGATCAAACCAACAAGTTCTATAAATTTTGATAGGTAATTAAACATAGAAAGTAAAATCTTATTGAAAATGCATCCTTTAATGAGATGAACAGAGCTGTTTTCCCCCCAGCTGCTTCATGTGAACATTACTTACTACTAGAATGAGACAGGTTTTTTATAAACTTAATCCTTTTTTTAATCTCTTTTTTTAATGTAAGTACTGAAAAAGCTTGTTGACGTAAACAGACGTGTATGGAAATAGCTTTATTACAGCACTGTCCCCACATTCTCTAAAATACCTCAGTGTCTCATCTAAAAATCACATAGTAAGCCATCATTAAAAGTAACCTGAATGATCTATCAGTTGTCAAATTCACTGGGTCCTTCTTCAGTTTTACTAAAAGCAACGATCTGAAAACCACCAAAGTTACTAAAGAATTTGTCATCTAATCAGAGTGGATCACTTTTACCTAACAAACACCAATATTTCAAATTGTCTCTTTGCCCAAGATGAAGCCAACAGCAGGACTGGGGCTGGGTGAAAGATACAGCTTTCTTCTGTAAAGTGGAGAAATGAGATTGTGAAAGCAGAGGTGGAAAACGGTAACTTACAACTCAGACAGATTCACTTTAGGAGATACATAGACCCTGGGGATCTGGAAGCCTGTTCCTTGCAAGTTATCCTCCTACTTACACACCACTTAGAGTGTCTTCATGTACCTCCAAGGGACCCAATTTGACAAGTGACCAAGACTGCCCCATGGTATTCTTTTAAAAATGGAATTCACAGGGCCCAGTGCAATAGCTCATGCCTGTAATCCCAGCACTATGGGAGGCCAAGGTGGGCAGATCACTTGAGGTCAGGAGTTTGAGACCAGCCTGGCCAGCATGGAGAAACCCCGTCTCTACTAAAAATACAAAAATTAGCCAGGCATGGTGGCACGTGCCTGTAATCCTAGCTACTTGGCAGGCTGAGGCAGGAGAACTGCTTGAACCCAGGAGGCGGAGGTTGCAGTGAACTGAGATTATACCCCTGTATTCCAGCCTGAGGGACAGAGTGAGACTGTCTCAAACAAAAAAAAAAAAAAGCAATTCATGTTTTTTGATTTGCTAGTCCCCTGCTTATAATTCTTTAACAATTCATACCACACTTAAAAAAAAAGCCCAAATTCCTTACTGTGACTTCTAAAGGCCTACACACCTTATCTCACCATCCTACAAACCACACTGGACTTCTCCAAGTTCCTGGATCGCTGGCAGGGATTCCAGCCTCAGGGCCTTTGCACCTTCATTCCCTCTGACCAAAGTACTGTTCCCACTGTTGTGTGGCTGCTCCTGTTTCTTCCAGACTTCAGCTGGAATGTCACCTCCTAAAAGGGGCCTCACCTGACCACCCCATCCACCTCATTATCCTCTACCACAGGAAACTAATTATTGATAGCTCTTGTCATAAGCATAATCATTTTACCTACAGTAAAGTCCTACTTGCCCACTACATGAAACAGAGGTCTTGTTTGTGTTTCATGTTCACCACCCAGCATGGTGCCTGGCACTCAATAGATGTTTATAAACAAGAGGGAGGGCACAAGCACATCATGGAAATAGTGAATTTGGTGAGTGGCGAAGGAGGGGCTACTTCTAACAGCTTTCTAAACAACCTTATTTTAAAACAAATTCATATTAATTTATTAGAGGGTATAGGTAAGACAAATGCCAAAGAGAAAGGTGTATTACAGGTAATACTAAACACATAAACACAGACATAAACTGAGACTTCAGAGAGCACCCAAAGTAGGCAGGGACACTCGGCATGCAGGTTTCCACCCCCATTTTTTCCTTACCTCTGTTCTTGAGAAGGCTCCTCCAGACCCTCTTCAGAATCACCCTATTGAAAAAGAACATGTGTTAACCGTTGCTTCTTTCTTTCTTTCTTTCTTTTTTTTTGAGACAGAGTCTCTCTCTGTCGCCCAGGCTGGAATATAATGCTGAGGTCTCGGCTCACTGCAACCTCCGCCTCCCAGGTTCAAGCAAGTCTCCTGCCTCAGCCTCCGGAGTGGCTGGGACCATAGGCACATGCCACCACACCTGCCTAATTTTTGTATTTTTAGTAGAGACAGGGTTTCACTATGTTGGCCAGGCTGGTCTTGAACTCCTGACCTTGTGATCCACTTGCCTCGGCCTCCTGAAGTGCTGGGATTACAGGTGTGAGCCACTGCGCCCGGCCACCCCTGGGCAAATCTTATAGTCATCTTGCACTGCTCTCCTCCCTTCACCTCCTACCAGAAAGACCTACCCACTCACAGGAAACCCAGTTCCTACCTGTCATTTCTTCCAACACAACAGCCCACACCATCAGTAGCCCGGCTGCATTAGAAAGACACACGCAGCTTTCTCCTCTGCCTGCAGACTGCTGCCTGCAACCATCCTGTGCACCATCACACTCTGTGCAGCACAGACCAGTCTCCTCATATCACTCACTCTTTATCACCCTTATCACACAGCAAGGACCCAGCACTCCATGTCATCACGTCAGTCCCTGCTCAAGAACCTACGATGGCTCCCTCCAGCTGGTCAGACGCACAGCAAGCTCTTCAACAGCATGCAGCACTGTCCCACACGGGCCCTGACACACCCAGCCCTACCCCTACAACCACACTGCAGCAGGCACCCTGGGCTCCAATTTAAAATGTCTGAGGGAAAAGGAGGAACTTCACTGTCTACCAGGCGAGGCTCTGGGCTAGGCCCCAGGCACACACTTGCTGCTGCGGATCTCTAAGGCCTCCCTTGTCCCTAAGCCTTAGCTGATCTCTCCAAAGCGGGGTGCCTCTTCTCTCAGTTCCTATATTTCAGCACTTGACTGTGGTCCCAGGGTATTACCAGTCTGATCTTGCCAACCACAAAGGGCAGGGTCAAAAGCATGTAATTCCCCCACTGCCTCTTGGGAAGTGCCTCAGGGCCTTTGCACTGGCTGTTCTCTCTCACCACTTTCAAAGATTGGCTCAAATACTGCCCTTTCAGAGTGGTACACTTTGACCTCTTAAAACTGCAACTCACATCACCACCCCACATTGCCACCACATAACATGTATGACCTTCGAACTGACTAAATTACTTAAAATTTATTCTCTGTCTTGTTTACTGTCTATCTCTATGCTTCCATTTAGACTGCAAGCATCACAAGGGCAGGTGTTTTTTCTTTTTTGTCTACTGTAACATCCCTGACACGCACTGCTTGGCCTGCAGTACGTGCTCAATAAACATCTGCAGAGCTGAGTACAAGCCAGCTGTTTCTTAACTGCATGTGGATATGACTATTATGGGAACTTCACTTAGCAACTTTTTCTGAATCAAAATAGAATGTGACATGCTTTCCCTCAGACACAGAAACTTTACCACCATAATAGTGTTTTTCTGGTCAAATGGTACTGAAACTCACACAACATACGTAATGGCTAAAACCTTGGGCTCTGTAGTTAAACACTTACTGGTTTAACATCCCAGCACTGTCACTTTCTTATTACCTTGAGCCAAGTAATTTCGCTGCTCTGTGCCTCAATTTCCTCATCTGTAAACTTCATAGTCTTTAGTGTGTTCATGAGTTAACATTCATAAAGAATTTAAATGATGCCAGCAGTGCCCAACCCATGTTATTATTTTTTCATGTTGATAGAAGTTGATTAAACCAAAAATAAATCTCTATGACAAAAAGATTACCAAATACTGGTCAATGAGTCACTGGAGCAAGATGCTGTTACAGAACACAGGACCTGGGATAACAAAAACTCAGAATCTCAGTGTATCATTTCCTGTTTCACTTTCTACCAATTTCCGTTATCTACACCCTCTGACTTAAGATGCAGGAAAATCAACTTGATAATTTTAAAGGCAGATTCTTTCTTATTCATCAGTGTATCTCTGGGGACCTAATGGGCCCGCCCCAAAGGTCCATCTTTGCTAAATGAACAAATACGGGCAGTGGAGCACTGAGCCTGCCCAGCACTGCCCAGCACCAACATGATTCTGTATTAGGTAACGGCTGCTCCTACTCAGCACCTGTCCCTGGTTCCCAAACCTGCTAACCATGGGGCACCAGGAGCGAGGCTTCTCTTCTCAAAGAAGTCTCAATGGATTGAAAGAACAGATTCTAGACTGCTCTTCTTGCAGCTAGAGCTGATTTTTTAAATGTGATTGTCAAACAATACTAGGAAATCAACATCTAAGGCATTTCGCCTGTTACCAGCAGACTTAGCCAACCTCATAAATAGGGGAACTAGGCAAGACACTGACAACTGCCTCTCCTCCACCAGGATGACTTCGTGGGCAGTACTACATGTCTACTGTATGCAGGACACTGTGGCCGCAGCAGGGCACCAACCCTTAGCAGCCCAGACCCTCAAAGGAGAACTCAGTTAAGGCAACAAGGCATGCACAAGATAAAGGAGAAAAACAAAGACACGGGCCAGGCACGGTGACTCACGCCTGTAATCCCAGCCCTCTGGGAGGCTGAGGCAGGCAGATCACAAGGTCAGGAGTTCAAGATCAGCCTGACCAACATGGTGAAACCCAGTCTCTACTAAAAATACAAAAATTAGCCGGGCGTGGTGGCGCATGCCTGTAATCCCAGCTACTCAGGAGGCTCAGACAGGAGAATCACTAGAACCCGGGAGGCGGACGTTGCAGTGAGCCGAGATTGCGCCATTGCACTCCAGCCTGGGCGACAAGAGCAACACTCGGTCTCAAAAGAAAAAAGAAAACAAACAAACAAAAAAACAAAGACACTACAGGAAACTCAAAGAGGGAGAAACGATGACAATGCCGCTGCAGGACAGGAGTCCGGAAGGACAGGCCCTTAATGAACAACGGGGCTGTTGCATTCATTAATTCAACAGATACGTGTTGGAGATGCTTGGCCAAGGGTCGGGCTGAAGTGGGCGTCCCAGAGGACTGACACAGAAGGCCCTGCAGGGCAGAGCAGGTCAGGTGGACATCACCCATGCGTGGATCACAAGGAATCGCAGTTTCTGACTTTGAAGGCAAAGGAAAAAGGTACACGAGGCCGTATCCTGCATACACCCAATTACTTCTTGAAAATAAGCTAATGAAACACCTGTTTGGTTTCCACACCATCACCACTTCATATTCAGTGTGCTGAAGTATAGTCAGAGCAGAGGAAAATTTCTGTAAATGTAAGAATAAAATCACATATATTTTTCCTCCTTCCTCTCATGATCACCATGGATATACAGTTTGTATGTTCCTACACCAAATGACTGTATAACGTGAGAGTATATAACAAAAAGATAAGATTAATACAACTTTACAATCACAGAGCACACAATAGGGCTGAGTTATCAATACTATTCAGACCTTTCAAAACAAGAAAGCTGTTCATGCCCTCCAATGACCAAGTCTACCAGTCAGCTCAGGGACCACCAAAATAACAGGTAACCTACACGTAGGTGCTCACTAAGTTCCAGGCACTTAATCTTCTCAAAGTCTTCTGAAACCAGCACCATCATTCCCCAGACTTTGCAGATAAGAAAACAGGATAAACAGGTGAATTTATAGAGCTAAAAAGGGATAGGGCTGAGATTCAAACCCGGGAGACCCAGCCAGAGCTTCTGACAGTTTACAACAATTTAGTTGTCATATTTGGTTTTACTAATGATAAGTTAGTAAGTTCTTGATCACTTAGAGACCCGTCATTTAAAAAAAAAAAAAAAAAGACCTAATCAACAGGAGACATGTCCAAAATAAATAACTATACGAACAGTGCTGGCAAATATGTTAGTGTGTTTTCTTTGTTTGTTTGTTTTTTGAGACGGAGTTTCGCTCTTGTTGTCCAGGCTGGAGTGCAATGGCATTCACTGTAACCTCCGCCTCCCAGGTTCAAGGGATTCTCCTGCCTCAGCCTCCCGAGTAGCTGGGATTACAGGCATGCACCACCATGCCCAGCTAATTTTGCATTTTTAGTAGAGACGGGGTTTCTCCATGTTGGTCAGGCTGGTCTCAAACTCCTGACCTCAGGTGATCCACCCCTCTCAGCCTTCCAAAGTGCTGAGATTACAGGCATGAGCTACCGGATGGCCAGTATTTTATTTAATGCCACATCCTCTAAAGTTCCTATCACATCTACTACTGACAAATCTCAGCCTCTGAAGCCATCTTTCAGTCTTCCTGCATGAAAGAAACCCAATGTACTGGTTAATTAAGCAGAAAACCCTCAAATTTAAATAACACCTATAAATATTCTTTTCAACAGACTCCATTTGACACATATGAGGGAATTTTTGCTGAAAAAATTCAAAATACTTTGAAAATAATTCATTTAAAATAACTTTCTTCAAAACTCTCTGCAGCTTATGAGATACATATATATATACACACACACACGTGTGTGTGTGTGTGTGTGTGTGTGTGTGTATCTCCCTTACCCTTGGCCCAGGTATAAGCAGGGCAAGATAGCTTCTAAAACGTATACATAGAGACAGGGATGAAGTATTTAGAAAATTATTTTGAATACCAGTTTCACTTTCATTATAGCTTTGATTAAAACAGCTTAGCTATAAATCCCTCTATAGTGAATATCCCTGTTTCTGAATTCTGACATCTATTATCAAAACAAATTGTATTATACATATAAACAAACCAGAAATTAAGAACTGTATAAAATAGGTCAGGCACGGTGGCTCACGCCTGTAATCCCAGCACTTTGGGAGCTCGAGGCAGGCGGATTACGAGGTCAGGAGATCAAGATCATCCTGGCTAACACAGTGAAACCCTACCTCTATTAAAAATAAAAAAATTAGCCAGGCGTGGTGGCGGGCGCCCGTAGTCTCAGCTACTCAGGAGGCTGAGGCAGGAGAGTGGCATGAACCAGGGAGGCAGAGCTTTCAGTGAGCTGACATCACGCCACTGCACTCCAGCCTAGGCAACAAAGGGAGTTTCCGTCTCAAAAAAAAAAAAAGGAATTGTATAAAATAACTTTTGAGCCTATAAATAATCATATCATAAGCCTTGACATTTCCATCTCTGAGCACAGCTACTAAATCTTCCACTAACGCTCTAACAAATGAGAGTCTATAATACTAGACTCAATCATCTATAATTTACTTTCCTTTTAGTCTGGGTTGGCTTCCAACACTAGGAAGTAAGAGGTAGAAACTACAATTGAGCAAAAATGCGACTGCATATACATAGATATACACCAGTGCTTCTCAACCAGGGCAATTTTGCTCCCCAGGGACATCTAGCAATATCTGGAAACATTTTTAGCTGTCAAAATCAGGAGGGGGTGGGGGAGAGGGGGAAGCAGCAGTGAGTGCCACTGGCATCTAGTGGGCAGAAGCGAGGGATGTTAACTGCTCAGCATCTCACAGTGCACAGGACAGCCCCCACAACAAAGAACTCTCTAGCCCAAAATGTTACCAGTGCCACTACTGAACAACTCTGATACACACAAACATAATTAGTTTTTAAATAAATACATCCAGTTAAATGTGGTTCTCGCAGTAGGAATACGATGGATTTCTACTGTTATTTTTATCTTTCTGTATCTTCCAAACCTTCAAAAACACATCTGTATATTATTTAAAATCGGGGGAAAAAATCCATTTGAGAATACATTTTTAGGAGAAGGAGAAACTATCTGCTCCTCATCCTGATGGGGCCTTTTCTCAAAAGACCTGCCTCATTCAGGCTGCTGGTCTTCAAGGAGGATCCAGGAAAATTCTCCTCTAAAATCACCTCTCTGCCTTGAGAAGCCATGATCAAAATGAATATTCCAAATATCTCAAAACCAGCACTCTGAATGTTTCACACAGGCGGTCTCGAGAAAACTGAAACGTAAAACTGGACAGCCTCTCCAGTAAAGTTATAGCTAGACATCCTGTTTCTCTAAACAGCCGCAAGACACAACACAGAATTAAGTGCTGCCACCAACGTGGGAAGTAATGAACATCTTAAAAAGTACTGCACACAAGCTGAATATTCCCTTATAATTCAAGCCACTCCCACCCAAAAAATGCATTTTGGATCACTACTGTCACTGGTGAAGGGCAGTCAACAATATTATATTTAAATGTGCACACTTCACAGTCAATGGGAATTTCTTGTAAAAGTTAAAAGACAAAAGCTTTGCAGTACTGTATCTGTTGCAGCAATAAACCCTCTATGATGCTACAGATTCCCAATAAAATGTAATTATTTTTCTACATGCAATCATCATATCATCATACAGAGAAAAAAACCTGAAATTCAAGTTCTTAAGTGGGTGTATTTTAACGGGAATTAAGGGCACTTGGAGAAAATCCAAGATGACAATCCTTTAAAGTCACATCTTCATCCCAAAGCTACTTAACGCTAATGGCAAATACCACTCTAACATTCACGAAATCAGTACTCCTGTTGTCCTCAACCTCTTAGCCACTTGCCATCCACACAGCACCAGCTCACTTAGGGAACAGTGTGCACCCAGGACACCCACGGCCGAGCAGACCAATGGCCGCGTCCCTGCTGAGGTGGCCTGGGTTCCCACCTTCTGAACTTGGGGCCGGCCTGACTCACGCCCTGTCACATGGCGTGGGAGGAGCCGGGAAGGCCACCGTTGCCAGGTGTTCAGGCTCGGCCCCTAACGTTTATTTGCCTTGCAAAGTGGCCCGAGCGCCTGTGCCTCTTGGACAGGGGTTGGGGAGGACCGGCGGCCTCCCCGCCTCTCCTTCCTCGCACACCCACAGCCGCCCTGTCACCTGGTCGTCCTCACCTGAGTGGGCACCAGGAGTTCCCCTTCTTCTGCCTGCCACAGTTCCACCACGTTCGGCAAGGGCTCAATAGCTGCAGGAACACCAAAAAATACACCACGTTTTTAATGCACGCTAAAGAAACGCTTCCTGTTTCCCCTACCGTCCCTCCGTGCCACCCGCCTCACCAAAACACGTCTCTTTTTCCTCCCAGGAACAGAGGCCATCTGAGGAGCGAGCCAAGGATAAAAACACAATGGGCGGGGTGTGAGCCAGTGGCCCCTCGGACGCGAAGGCGACAGCGTGCAGGCTCGGGGTGCTCGTGCTGGAGGGGGACGAAGTGGGATTGAAGACACCCCACGGGGCACTCCGGGCTCCGCAGCCCGAGCATCTGGAGTATGGACCCGGGGCGGCCAGGCTCG
>NW_012118487.1:34484062-34488084 GCF_000951035.1 Colobus angolensis palliatus
AGCGAGGATATCCGGTGGCTGCAAAGTCTGTAATTTAGAATAAAAAGAGCTCTCCCAAAACCCGAGAGGCTGACCTCAGCGCCGCGTGGCGGTAGTGCGCCCGGCACCCTCTGTGGACACTGTCCAGGTCCTGACAGGTGGGGAAGACTCTTCCTAGGGGATTTATAGCTTCGAAGACCCTGCAAATACTCCCTTTTGAAATCATATTGCAAAATTCAGCCAGCCTCTCCTGAAATATGGTTGGGGTCGAGGATGTGGCCAGTTGCCTGTTTCTAACATTAGTAGGATAATGGAAGTAATACGTGGAAATGTATTTCCTAGTTCCAGGTTTCGATGCCTATAACTAACAAGTCCAATATCTGGCATCTCTTTAAGTTAACATCCTGCCTTTACCAACGAAGTCACAAACAAGGGTTTATTCAGAAATCAATTTGCATAACCTAGAAGTGTGGACAATCTTATGATTTTTTAAAGTTAACTTACTGCTTCCACTGTAGCTTGTATGAAATTCAGAGAATATGAACAATATAGTATGAAGAGGGGAAGTGATGGGACACACCTGTTTACATTGATCCTCTGTTTAATTGCTCCTGGTGCTTTACAGGCCAGACTAGAGAAAGCCAGTGCTTGCATAGCAGACACAATCCTGAGAAGGACAAAATGAAGTCTGGATTCTCTGTCCTAAAGACATAATACAATACTGTGAACACAGTCTCACACTGTCTGCATTGAACTCCAAACAAGGCTAAATAGTCTAATTGCTTGGCCAGACTTAACATTTAAGTAGATTAGCATAAACATAAGTTGTTGATGTGAAAAAAAAAGGGGGGGGGCACTTTGCATTTTCCAACTTGAATACCTCCAGTAGTCTATGTTCTATACTTTTTTCTGTATTCCTTGACAACATCTTCCTTTATTTAGCAAGGCTCTCCAGTGCCATCTCAATGTGCCCTTTTTTTCTCTTCACTTCTCCAAGTTTATATTTGCCCCTTGGATTCTGAAGGTCCCCCACGGAGTTAAAGGGAACTCCAGTGACAGGAATATTTGCACAGCCCACTTAAGCAGTAACTGCACCTTCGAAGTTTATTTCTAAATGGAAGTATTCTCATGGGCCTATTTATTTACAGAATGTAATTTTAAGTTCTCGTGTGACTATAATACATGTAAAGGAAAGCACGCAAACCTTGACAGCGTAACTGGTTTTATTAAACAGATTTAAAGTTGTGATACAAAAGTTTTTTGCTAACATTTAAATTACTTTACTCTTTTACTAATAAAGTCTTTCCCACACTAACGAGTATCACAGCATCAGTGGAAATGACTTAAAAGATAGAGTAACATTGAGATGGACCATATGTAAATACTGCTGTAGCTTTTTCTGAAACTTTGTAAGGCCAGCTTAATTTTTCAAGTTGTAGTCTTGTGGACTTTACAAAATGGATAATGCTATTTGACTGTTGTTCACAGAGCCAGAAGCATGTATCTGCAGTGCCATGGGGTTGGAGAGGGATACGGGATTACACAGCTGTCTTCTTAGATAAATCTGACCTACTTAGCCTCCTCTGGAGTTATTTTTCATGCTGACTCATGGACAACAGGAAAGTTACGGCCCATTAAGCAGCATCCATGTTTTGGAGTAACCTTGTTCTTCAAAGAAGACTCCTGTGTCATTTGTGCTATATTTCCATTATTCCCCTTGTCAATCCTAGATATTGTCACAGAATATTAGAGCTGGAAATTTTTTAGAAATCATTTAATAGCCCAACTGTCTCATTTTTACAGAAGAAACCAAAGCCCACAGAGAATTTTAAAATCCAAGTTATAGAGCTCCTTTTAAAATTTTTATTTATAAATTTTTCTGAGACAAGGGTAGTGATGAAAAAGGCTGAGTATGGGAAATACCTCGATATAAAAACTAATAATAATTTTCTTTAAAAACCGAAGGAGTCATATTTAATTCATCTTTCCTTTACACCCTTTAAATCTATGAATTAGTCCTATGGTGCCCCCCTCCATACTATTTCCCATACCTAGCCTTTTTCTTCATTACTACCCTGATCTCACTCTTTCACCCAGGCTGAAAGGCAGTAGCCCAGTCTTGGCTCACAACAACTTCTGCTTCCTTGGCTCAAGCAATACTCCCACCTCAGCCTCCCAAGCAGCTGGGACCACAGGTGCAGGCCACCACACCTGGCTGATTTTTTTTGTATTTTTGTAGAGACAGGGTTTCATCATGTTGCCCAGGCTGGTCTTGAACTCCTGGGCTCAAACAATATATCCACCTTGGCCTCCCAAAGTGCTGGAATTACAAGTGCAAGCCACCCTGTCCAGCCAGAGATGCTTTTAGTGGCAGAGTAATGGAGAAGTATATATGAAATAATGTTAACTGAGAAAAAAATTAATGTAAACACAAATTGAATCAATATGAAAATTATAGGCCAGGCAAGGTGGCTCAGGCCTGTAATTCCAATATTTTGGGAGGCCAAGGTAGGAGGATTGCTTGAACCCATGAGTTCAAGACCAGCCTGGGCAACATAGTGAGACTTTGTCTCTATAAATTTGTTTGTTTGTTTGTTTGAGATGGAGTCTCACTCTGTCACCCAGGTTGGAGTGCAGTGTCGTGAAATCAGCTCACTGCAACCTCTGCTTCCCGGGTTCAAGCATTTCTCCTGCCTCAGCCTCCTGAGTAGCTGGAATTACAGGTGTCCGCCATCACGCCTGGCATATTTTTTTTTTTTTTTTGTATTTTTAGTAGAGATGAGGTTTCACCATGTTGGTCAGGCCGGTCTTAAACTCCTGACCTCGTGATCCACCTGCCTCGGCCTCCCAAAGTGCTGAGATTACAGACATGAGCCACAACGCCTGGCCCAAAATTTTTTTTAAAGTTAGCCGGGCATGGTGGCACACATCTGCAGTCTCAGCTACTCAGGAGGCTGAGGTGGGAGGATTGCTTGAGCCCAGGAGTTCAGGCTGCAGTGAGCCAAGATTGCACCACTGTACTCCAGCCTGGGTGACTGAGTGAGACCCTGTCTCCAAAAAAGAAAAAAACAAAAGAAAGGAAAATTATATACACATGACTGAAGTGTGGAAGAGGCATTAAGGTGATGTCTTTAATGGAGTATATCAATATTAAGTTAGATTCATATAAGATAAAATGGTTTTGTTTTTTAAAAAGACCTATAAAGGGCCAAATCTGTACTGGTTTTTATTTATTTATTTACTTATTTATTTTTCTTTTCTTTTTGAGATAGGATCTGGTCTTGAATTCCTAGGTTTAAGCAATCCTGCCTCGGCCTCCCAAAGTGATGGGATTACAGGTGTGAACCACTGTACCCAACCTCTAGAGGACCCTTTTTACTGTAACTTTATTCCAGCTCATCTTATAAAGCTTCAATTAAATGCATTGGATAAGGATAAGGATTCTCTCCTTTCTCAAACTCTGTTGTGTTGAACAATTGACCTTTTCTGTTACGGGACTGTAATGTAATTTTGGGTGAGTAGCAGCAGTATTCACAGTTTATTATTCTCTATTTTTAAAAATACTCATAAAACTGTAGAATAAAGAGTAAGTTTTACTGTAATTTTAAAACAAATTGATTAAATTAGAACTTTAACTTTTCAAAAAAAGTTTGGAAGTTTGAAAAAAGTTTAAAGTTTGAAAATGAAAGACAAAAATTTATTTTAATTTTTATTTTATTATACTTTAAGTTCTAGGGTACATGTGCACAACATGCAGGTTTGTTACATATGCATATATGTGCCATGTTGGTGTGCTGCACCCATTAACTCATCATTTGCATTAGGTATATCTCCTAATGCTATCCCTCCCCACTCCCCCCACCCCACAACAGGCCCCAGTGTGTGATGTTCCCCTTCCTGTGTCCAAGTGTTTTCATTGTTCAATTCCCACCTATGAGTGAGAATATGTGGTGTTTGGTTTTCTGTCCTGTGATAGTTTGCTCAGAATGATGGTTTCCAGCTTCATCCATGTCCCTACAAAGGACATGAACTCATCCTTTTTT
>NW_012118487.1:34488784-34491282 GCF_000951035.1 Colobus angolensis palliatus
TTAGGTCTAACATTTAAGTCTTTAATCCATCTTGAATTAATTTTTGTATAAGGCGTAAGGAAGGGATCTAGTTTCAACTTTCTACATATGGCTAGCCAGTTTCCCCAGCACCATTTATTAAATAGGGAATCCTTTCCCCATTTCTTGTTTTTGTCAACTTTTTCAAAGATCAGATGGTTGTAGATGTGTGGTATTATTTCTGAGATGGTACTGGTACCAAAACAGAGATACAGACCAATGGAACAGAACAGAGCCCTCAGAAAAAATTTTTTTAAGAAAGCTAGAATGTGGTTTCTATACAATGCCTTGGGTGTGGTCCTGCCAAATATTTAAATATGATTGAATGAATGATAGATGAATGAAAAGAAAACAGTCACCTTCCCAGCCTCCCTTGCACCTTGGCATGGCTATGTGGCCTAGTTCTGGTCAATGAAATGTAAGTAGACTTCTGCTAGGTTGGATTCAAGGACAGCTGTTGTTTTCCTGATGAAAAGGAATAGACTAACACAAGCCTTTTGCTCTGTGTCCTTCTTCCTGCTGGAACACAGATGTGATGCCCAGAGGTTTGTCAGCCATCAGGCAAGGCTGATGAAAAAAGTTACATGCTGAGGCTGGTGGATTGGAAAGGCAGGAAACATCTGGATCCTTGGTGGAATTATGGAATTGTAGACTGCTTTTAGTCATCTTGTTTTATAAGCAAAAGTAACCCTTTCTTGCTATGGTCAAGTTTTCTGTTACTTGCAGCCAGAAACATTCCCAAGTGACAGAAAAAAAAAGGTCAATCAAAACAAAAATGAATGCAAACAATGATCATTAACAAAAGCCGGTCACAAAGATGTTAACAGAAAGTGCATATGAGACAAACAGCAAACTAGTACTTAGTTTATTTTACAAGTGCAAGTAAAAACAAACATTTTATGTCAATTAAATTAGCAAAATAAATCAAAGTACTAAAAGTACCAATTAGATATCTGCAGAGAAACAGTGCTTACTACTTTTTTTTTTTTTTGAGACGGAGTCTTACTGTGTCACCCAGGCTGGAGTGCAATGGTGCCATCATCGGCTCACTGCAACCTCCATCTCCTGAGTTCAAGCGATTTTCCTACCTCTGCCCCCCAAGTAGCTGGGATTCCAGGCACCTGCCACCAAGCCTGGCTAAT
Organism: Colobus angolensis palliatus; assembly: GCF_000951035.1. NCBI lineage: Eukaryota > Metazoa > Chordata > Mammalia > Primates > Cercopithecidae > Colobus > Colobus angolensis. Next base: position 34,489,945 of record NW_012118487.1, read on the forward strand.
TTTTGCCTTTTTAGTAGAGACGGGGTTTCACCACATTGGCCAGGGCGGTCTTGAACTCCTGACCTCAGGCGATCCACCTGTGGCCTCCCAAAGAGCTGGGATTATAGCCGTGAGCCACTGCGTCCGGCCTTGCTTATTACTTCATTAGTTTATTCTTCCAAGGACAATCTGCTGTTACCAGGATCGTCACCTTAAGTGTATGCCAATGGCACTCCTGGCATGTGCCACCTATAACTCTGGATACCATCTGATCATTTCCTCCTACCTCCTCAGTCTGCTTTGTTGCCTTTTCCTCCTATGGCCAATCTCTAAGAGTAAGAGTACCTCAGGTCTTGGCCCTTGACAGTCTTTATTCTTTCTCTGGATTCACTTTGCTAGCCCTATGTCTTTAAACACTATCCCTGATATGGTTTGGAGATTTGTCCCCTTCAAATCTCATGTTGAAATGTGATCCCTGTTGTTAGAGGTGGGATGAAGATGGTAAGACGGGTTTGGGTCATGGAGATAGATTCCTCATGAATAACTTGGTGCCCTCCCCATCTCTGTTAGTTCACACGGTTCTTTAAAAGAGCCTGGCACTTCGTCCCTCTCTTGCTCCTGCTCTCCCCATGTGACATGCCTGCTTCCCCTTTGCCTTCTGCCATGATTAGAAGCTTCCTGAATCCCTCACCGGAAGTAGATTCTAGTGCCATGCTTTCTGTACAGCCTGCAGAACCATAAGCCACTTACACCTCTTTTCTTTATAAATTACCCAGCCTCAGGTATTGACTTGAGCAATGAGAACAGACTAATACAGTCTCAAATTATAATTTTAGCCCTGACCTGAATTTCTGCACTCATACATCCAATAAGCTTTTTTCCTCTGAATTCTATAGTGTGTGCTTGTAATATATTTTCCCATCCTGTTAGTATACTTTTAACCAAATGTGTCTATTTCAGTGTATCTCTTCTAAACATTAATAAGCATCTCAAACCCTAACAGGTCCAAAACTCTTGATTCCACCTTTCCAAAGCTGTTAAATCCCCAGGCTTTCTAACTTCAAGTCAACAACACCACTATCTACCTAGCTGCTCAAGCCAAAAGTCAAAGAGTCAGCAGGGCATGGTGGCGCCCGTCTGTAGTCTCAGCTACTCAGGAGGCTGAGGCAGGAGGATGGCTTAAGCCAGGAGTTTGAGACCAGCCTGGACAAAGGGCAAGACCAGCATCTCTAAAAAAACTAACAATCATTTTCTTTAAAAAGCCAAGGAGGCCGGGCGCGGTGGCTCAAGCCTGTAATCCCAGCACTTTGGGAGGCCGAGACGGGCGGATCACGAGGTCAGGAGATCGAGACCATCCTG
>NW_012118487.1:34491562-34493764 GCF_000951035.1 Colobus angolensis palliatus
GGCACAGTGGCTCACACCTGTAATCCCAGCATTTTGGGAGGCCAAGGCAGATAGATCACATGGTCAGGAGTTCGAGACCAGCCTGGCCAACATGGCGAAACCCCGTCTCTACTAAAGCTACAAAAACTTAGCTGGGCATGGTGGCACACACCTGTAATCCCAGCTACTTGGGAGGCTGGGGCAGGAGAATTGCTTGAACCCAGGAAGTGGAGGTTGCAGTGAGCTGAGATCGTGCCATTGCACTCCAGCCTGGGCGACAGGGCAACACTCCATCTCAAAAAAAAAAAAAAAAAAAAAAAGGCCAAGGAGTCATATTTAATTCCTCTTTCCTTCACAGCCTTTAAATCTATCAATTAGTCCTATGGTGCCCTCCTCCACACTATTTCCCATACCTAGCCTTTTTCTTCAACACTACCCTGATCTAAGAACTCATTTCTTGGCCAGCCGCAGTGGCTCATGCCTGTGATCCCAGCACTTTGGGAGACCAAAGCAGGCAGATCACTTGAGGCCAGGAGTTCAAGATCAGCCTGGCCAACATGGTGAAACCCCGTCTCTACTAAAAATACAAAATTAACCAGGCATGGTGGTGCATGCCTGTAATCCCAGCTACTCAGGAGGCTGAGGCAGGAGAATCGCTTGAACCTAGGAGGCAGAAATTGCAGTGAGCCAAGATTGCGCCACTGCACTCCAGCCAGGGCAACAGAGCAAGACTCATTTCACAGACTCCTGTAGTTGCCTTCTAGTGATCTCCTTGCCTCTACTCTTGCCTCTTACATCTCAATTTTATAAGAGCCAAAATGACATTTTAAAAATACAATTCAGATTATGTATACAACCCTCCAGTGGTTTTCTATATGATTAGAATAAAATTCAAACTTCTACCCTTGCCCCTCTTGAGCCTGTGAGGTCAAGGCTGCAGTGAGCAATAATGATGCCACTGCACTCCAGTGCAACAAAGTGAGACTCTGTCTCAAAAAAAAAAAAAAGGGAAAAAAAGTATTTCTTATGTGTTAGGAAAAGGGATAACAGTCACTGAGCACTTACTTTTCATGCATGTCTTATGTAAACCCCACAAAAATATGATAGGAATCATTTACTGTCCTTATTTTACATATTAGAAACTGAGACTGAGAGGGGTAGGTAGCCAATCCAGAGTTAAAATTGACCTCCAACTTCATTGTACCATACTGTCTCTAAAGACAAAGAAGCAGGAACACCCTTTGAAACTTCCTCTTTCTGAATGTTTTAATTCTACTTATTTTAGGATGCCCATAGGTAGAAAAATCTATGAAGGCCCAGCTATAGTTGTTAAATTACTGGCCGGGCACAGTGGCTCACACCTGTAATCTCAGCACTTTAGGAGGCTGAAGTGGGTGGATCACCTGAGGTCAGGAGTTCGAGACCAGCCTGGCCAACATGGAGAAACCCCATCTCCACTAAAAATACAAAATTAACTGGGTGCGGTGGCACATACTTGTAATCCCAGCTACTTGGGAGGCTGAGGCAGGAGAATTGCTTGAATCCGGGAGGCAGAGGTTGCGGTGAACCGAGATCGCGCCATTGCTCTCCAGCCTGGGCAACAAGAGCGAAACTCCATCTCACACACACGCACAAAAAAGTTAGTTACTATTGTGACATGTAGCTATAAAACATACCCCCCCATATCATCTCCAGTTGAAAATTAAGGACAGTACAAAATCTAGTAAAATCAGTCATTTTGCTTTTGAGTCTCCACACTTTTAAGCATACAATTCTTGTCCCTCTGCATACTTTTTCCCCCTTTTTCCTCTACATACTTTTGTACATATTAGCTTATAGTTTATTGGGAAAGTTATCTGTGTAAACCTTTAAAATAATAACTGCATTAACATATTTAATGGTTTGCACTTATTATTGAAATCTTGTACTTGTGGATTTGAAATGCAGATCAGGGAATAGAATTTTTTCTTTTTCTTTTTTTTTTTTTTTTTTGTGAGACGGAGTCTCGCTCTGTAACCCAAGCTGGAGTGCAGTGGCACCATCTCTGCTCACTGTAAGCTCCGCCTCCCGGGTTCACGCCATTCTCCTGCCTCAGCATCCTGAGTGGCTGGGACTACAGGAACCCCGCCACCATGCCTGGCTAATTTTTTGTATTTTTAGTAGAGACAGGGTTTCACCGTGTTAGCCAGGATGTTCTCGATCTCCTGACCTAGTGATCCACCT
>NW_012118487.1:34493814-34509091 GCF_000951035.1 Colobus angolensis palliatus
CACCATGCCTGGCTAATTTTTTGTATTTTTAGTAGAGACAGGGTTTCACCGTGTTAGCCAGGATGTTCTCGATCTCCTGACCTAGTGATCCACCTGCCTCAGCCTCCCAAAGTGCTGGGATTACAGGCCTGAGCCACCGCGGTTCCAGCGAATTTATGTTTCTTTTCCTTGTCTTCTTTCTCACTTCCTTGTTATTGGAAAAGATATAGAAGTATACTTTAGAATCTTGGCATTTAATTCTGGAAATTGAGTCAATTTCTTAGTAGATGATCTTGGAAAGACCCTATTTTTAAAGGTCTCCCTTAAGCTGTAAAACAAGGCCTAGCCCTAGTCTGGGAAGCAGAAATGATTAGTAGGTTTTCAGCTCCATCACCATTTAACAATCTGAAGTGATTCCATAGTAACTCAGCTTCTCATTTTAGCAATAACGATAGAAACCTTTGTGTAGTGCTTATGATGTGCCCAGCCCTTTCCTAAGTGCTTTGCATATATTAAATGATTTCATCCTTCCAACAACCCCATGCAATCATCATGCCTATTTTACAGATGGGAAAATTGAGATACAATGTCTGCATCCATTCTAGCTGCTATAACAAAATACCACAGACTGGGTAGCTTATAAACAGCAGAAATTTATTTCTCACAATACTGGGGGCTGGGAACTCTGAGCTCAAGGCAGATTTGGTGCCTGGTGAGGGCCCATTTCCTGGTTTGTAGATGCTGCCTACTCATTGTGTCCTCGCATGGTAGAAGAGGCAAGGCAGCTCTCTGGGGACTCTTTCATAAGAGTCCCCATAAGGAATAAGTGCCCTTTCATAAGGGCACTTATTCCATACATGAGGACTATGCTCTTATACCTAATGACCTTGCAAAGGCCCTACCTCCATCTCCTTGGGAATTATTAATAGGTTTCCACATATCAATTTTATGAAGACACAAACATTCAGACCACAGCACACATAGGTAAGGTATAATTGCCCAAAGTCCTAAACCAGTAAGTGCAGAACTGAAATTCAGACCCAGGCAGGCTAGCTCCAGAATCCTTGCTTTCGGCCACTGCGGCAATACTGCCTTTATGCCCTTGAATGAGTGGGAGGTTAGGGCTGATCACTGGTGTAACAGCAATCAGTAGAAATGTGTACAACTGAAAACACTAAATAAAAGCTATTATGGCACCACAAAATCTGTTTTTAAGAGGATGGCAATATTATATAACCAACTTCTGGGTATTACATGTTTCTTTTTTTGTTTCTGTTTTTGTGTTTTGAGACAGAGTCTCACTCTGTCGCCCAGGCTGGAATGCAGTGGTGCAATCTCAGCTCACTGCAAGCTCCACCTCCTAGGTTTATGCCATTCTCCTGCCTCAGCCTCCCGAGGAGCTGGGACTACAGGTGCCCACCACCTCACCAGGCTAATTTTTTTGTATTTTTAGTAGAGACGGGATTTCACTGTATTAACCAGGATGGTCTCAATCTCCTGACCTCGTGATCCGCCCGCCTAAGCCTCCCAAAGTGCTGGGATTACAGGCATGAGCCACCTCGCCCAGCCTATTGCATGTCTCATAGTTTCAGAAATGATGTCATGCTCAGTAGTGGATACGGGACTTTTCTGTCTAGGTGAGGTAACCATGATATATGAATGAAGTCATATGAACCTTTGATGCCATAGGAACTCCCCAAACTAATATACATTAATTTCCATAATTAGATAGAACCCTAACTGTAGTACTTCAGCTACATTTATCTGACTTACCCATCTAAACAATCTATTTGTAATTTTGGAAAATATGCTTCACAACATTGAACAAGGCACTTTGCCTCCCATGGACCTTTATTCTTGCCTAGTAAAATAAAGCCAAAAAATGATGTTACCTCTAAGGTCCTTTCCACATCTGACATCTAATGAATTTCTGTCTTGACCTGTAAGCTTGACAGCAGGAAGACTGAACTTTTTTAATTAGTCATTTCTTACTGCTTCAGAATCCACCAAATAAAACAACTCCACAGCTTCCTGAATCCGCGTGCTTTCAAGTTACAGTCATGTTAAGTTTGGCACTTAAAGTTCAAATAAAAAGCTGCCAGGTCAGCAGTGGGAGCCAGATATTAGGGAAAAGGAGTGATAAAGGAAGATCTGTTCTTTCCTTTGTTGTACACCTGGCCTGCCAGTCTAGGACTACTTGGCCAAGTTTATAGTTGGTAGAATCTGGTGTCCTGTGGGACTTTCGGCAAGTTTCTTAACCTCTCTGTGCCTTCATTTATCAACTGTACAGTAGTCTGCCTCACAGATTGTGGCAGAAAAATGAATTAGTATATGTAAGGCCATAGCAGAGTGCCCCGCACATAGTAAGTGTTTTGCAAGGTTGTTTTGTTGTTATTTCCTATATTAAGAAAAACAGGCCGGGCGTGGTGACTCAAGACTCTAATCTCAGCACTTTGGGAGGCCGAGGCAGGTGGATCACCTGAGGTCAAAAGTTCAACACCAGGCTGGCCAACATGGTGAAACCCCGTCTGTACTAAAAATATAAAAGTTAGCTGGGCATGGTGGCAGGCACCTGTAATCCCAGCTACTCGGGAGGCTGGGGCAGGAGAATCGCCTGAGCCCAGGAAATCCCGTCTCTACAGTGAGCTGAGATCGTGCCATTGTGCTCCAGTCTGGGCAACGAGAGCGAAACTTTGTCTCAAAAAAGAAAAACAAACAAAAAAAAAGAAAAACAAAGTGAGAACCAGAAGAAAGCAAACCCTATGAGTTTGGATGGGCCTGTCAGAAGAACTCAGGTGATGGCCCACTAAATGCATCCACCAAGTCAACTTTAATGCCAGGCCTACATGAAACTAATGCCCTCATACTGTGAAAATGACCCCATTTCAGTTCTTCCATTTAGACACATGTTGACATTTCAGGCTCCCAAGCCAAGATAGGGCTTCCTTACTTTTCCTCCAATTACAAAATAAAACAGACCACCAACTGAAAAAGGAGCACCGTAGGTAAGGCCTGATCTGTCTATCCTCCTAAAATCTCCCTTTCTCTTCAAGGACTAATCAATAATAGGAGCAAACCTTTACATAGGCAGAGGTTAAGTAACTTCCCAGGGTCACAGATCTAAGCGGTGGAGCCAGGATTCAAATCCGGCAGTCTGGCTCCAGAGCGTGTGCTTGTGTGCTACTAACCAAGACGTCTTGAGCCAACAACAGATGAAATTCAGCGTGCGTGTGTGCGTGTGTGTGTGTCTGAAGAAGAGAACAAAAGTCCACCCTAAATGGTTTGAGAGGAATGCCTCCTGGATGGTTGAAAAGGACCCTCACAGTATACACAGACCTCCCTCTCCCCTTCCCTCAGGAAAGAAGCTGCAGAGCATGATCAGAGGGGGCATCCACCAGCAAAGAAAATTAGTTCCATGCGAATCACAATCCTCACACCCTGGCTGGCCGCGGCAGACACACAGAGAGCAGGTCTATCAGCTCGGGAAGAGAAACCAGGCAGGAGGCAAACGGGCCGGGCTGTGGAGAAAACCCCAAGCAAACCAACTGCCAACAGTAGCTTCACGGAAACAGCAGGATGCAGCCCAGACAAGCGATCGGGGCTCTCAGAGGCGCGAGGACTCTGGGCTGCCAGAGCCAAGGGGCAGAATGACAATCAGCGGGTGTGTGAACCTCACGCAGTGGTCCTGGCGGCTGCTGCCAGAGGGCTGCAGAGAAAGGCTAAGGCATCTCCCAGCAGCCCTGCTGAGACATTGGAACTCCCAGAAAGTAGTGAGAAGGGCAAGATGTAGGAGAAAGGATGCTGGCTGAGGATCTGGAGACTTAGATTCCAGTGTGAGCTGCCTGCGGCCCTTGTCCCCTCCTTAGGGCCGAGCGTCCTCTGTGAGCGCATCAAACTGGAAATTGTGTGGTAGATGACTTGGAGAGCTGAAGCTGGAAGTTTGGTGAATTGGTTAAGAGACTTGGGCAATCATCTGTGCATGAAGAAATAAGTATCTAGACTAGAGGGTGGCAGCGCGTTACTGCACAGTAATCCAGGGTTTTTCTCAGTTCTGAGTTTGCCCAATACATTTGAAGGAATGATCTACCCCACCCTCCTTCAAAATGATTTTCCCTTTATGTTAAAGATTGGTTCAGAGCTGAAATTTTATACTGATAGATCAGCCTCACTGCAAACTGAAAATTAAGATAACTGTAGTATCATTTGTAATAGTTAAGAAAAACAATAAAAGTGAATTGTTATAAAACCCAATTTTGGAAATAACTCAAAGCAGCCCACTCTTCCAATGCCAAGGACAGGATGAGTTGGTACTTTTTTGTTGCTTTGACCACAGGTGGCACATGCCACCATGCCCAGCTGTTTTTTTTTTCTTTTCTTTCTTTCTTTTTTTTTTTTTTTTCAGTAGAGACAGGGTCTCATTATGTTGCCCAGGCTGGTCTTGAACTTCCAGCCTCAAGTGATCCTTCTGCCTCAGCCTTCCAAAGCACTAGGATTACAGTCCCGAGCCACCACGCGGGCAGTACGTTTTCTTGAAGGCAACCCGAATACAGAATAACAGCAATAAAAATGACTATACCCAGCTGGGCGCAGTGACTCATGTCTGTAATCCAAGCACTTTGAGAGGCTGAGGCAGGTGGATCACTTGAGGTCAGGAGCTCAAGACCAGCCTGGCAAACATGGCAAAGCCCCATCTCTAAAAAAAAAAAAAAACAAAAATTAGCCAGGTGTGGTGGTGGGTGACTGTAAACCAGCTACTCAGGAGGGTGAGGCAGGAGAATCACTCGAACCTGGGAGGCAGAGATTGTAGTGAGCCGAGACTGCACTCCCGCCTGGGTGACAGAATGAGACTCCATCTCAAAAAAAAGAAAAAAAAAAGACTATACCCTTTGCCACAATGATATTCTTAGAAATTTATTTTGAGAAAATAATTTTAAATGAAAAATATTTTACCAGATATTTATGGCAATGTTATCTGTAATAACTCCAAACTGGAAATACCCAAAATAAGTCCACTAACATGGAAATGGCAAATAATACTACGATAGCTTCAGTAAGAAACTACTCAAAACAATGACAAAGGATTTTTAAAACACTGTAAAGAGAAAAAAGCATAAGAGGATGTTATACACATACAAGAGGTTGGAGTAGAAGGGACTTGGAGGCTGTAAAGTTGAGTAAGGGTGGAGGAAAGCATTTCCTGCATGAGCAGGATGTGGGGTTGGGGAGGGAGGTAGATACAGTTCCACTTGCAAGGTGCATGAGTGCTAGGATCCACGCTGATGACAATTGTCCACCAAAACACTAACCGAGAACCAAAAACCTTGGGATGCCGTGGTCATAAGCAATTTGTTAGTTTATGTATTTTTCTATCAAATGATTTTTAATTTTCAATGGAAAGTGGAGAAAACTTGTGTGTGGTTTAATGGGATACAAACTGGAAGATTGTAGAATGCGTCAACAAAGAGAAGTGACGGGTTGGGGCTGCGACCTAAATGGGAATGGAGTCAGCGACTGGACTCTTCTCGCTAAAGGCATCTGTGGAGCAGAAAACTGGTACACAGGTCACTGGCTCAAAAGGAACAGGGCTCTGAAGAGGAAATGGCTAAGACAGTCTTTCTAGCTGTCAGAGGAAGTTGATGTAATGAAGACAGAACTCTGGAAAAATGCTGCTCAAATATTAAGACCAAATACTTCTGATCACCTCTGAAGAAGCCCAAATGGTATATTAGAGTAAAAAGGTACAAGGTCGAGAGGATTCAATGAAACATGTGTAGAAGCACTTTGCCAACAGAGAAATGCTTTACAAATCCTTGCCCTGAAAACTAGGGCGTCCCTCTACAAAAAGACTGCAGAGAGCCGGAGTGTTCTTTAACTATACTGTAAATCAGTGGATGGTTTTACAAAGTCTTATGGTTCTAATTTTGAACAAGTGATGGTAAAATCATGATCATCTTCCTATCTGAAGCTACGATATTATCTTGACTATTAAACCAGATTGACTTTTTAGTAGATTTTTGGTGATTTTAAGCCAGCCATAATTAAGTTGATCATGTTGTGAATTAGTGAAATACTGTAAAGACACCAAATCAACCATGACTGGCTCAGTACTTTCACAGTCTGAATATTTTAAATAACATAATCACTAGTTCATTCATTCAGGATAATCATGAGAGAAGTGCTGTGTCTATGTAAGTACTGTTAAAATAGGAAGCCATTAGAAAATACAGAACACTATAGGCTTTAAGAATCGAGAAGCCAGTGGGAGGCCGAGGCGGGTGGATCACTTGAGGCCAGGAGTTCAAGGCCAGCCTAGACCACATGGTGAAACTCCAACTCTACTAAAAATACAAAGAATTAGCCAGGAGTGGTGGCGCACGCCTCTAGTCCCAGCTACTCAGGAGGCTGAGACAAGAGAATTACTTGAACTCGGGAGGCAGAGGTTGTCGTGAGCAGGGATTGCGCCACTGCACTCCACAGTGAGACTCTATCTAAAAAAAAAAAAGAAAGAAAGAAAGAAAGAAGACAGACGCAGTAGTTTCAGCACTTTCACTTAAGCCCATGAGTTCGAGACCAGCCTAAGCAATATAGTGAGACCCTGTCTGTACAATAAATAAAAATATTGGTCAAGCATTGTGTCCGTGCACCTGTGGTTCCAGGTACTTGGAAGGCTGGGGCAGGAAGATCACTTGAGCCCAGGAAGTTGAGGCTGCAGTGAGCTGTGATTGCGCCACTGCACTTCAGCCTGGGCTACAGAGCAAGACTCTGTCTCAAAAAAGGAAAAAAAAAAAAGAGAGAGCGAGAGATGAAAGCAAGACTACATTATATAAATCATTCTTTCTGCTAACCTCGATGTGCCAATAACTTACATCTTTTCAAAGAACAACATTCAGTCTTTCTTGCCTAAGCTCAGCATTTGGCTTCACGAAGCCTGCTGAATTATGCTAGCTTCATGCTTGCACTTACACGCACTTACATGTTTCCTTAATGTTTGGCTCACCAGAGCCAAGAGTCCGTTTTTACCTCAAGCCTCAGGGATATCAAGTTTCAACTCACGTTGTTTGACTCTTGTATACATCCCTTCGTGCCTTATTAAAATGAACACTTTCCATTTGACTTTCTGCTTCCCAGTGGGTCTAGGGTTTTCTTTCTCTAATGTTGTTAAACATCCCCTGTAACATGAAGCCCAGATGTTTGAGGGTATAGAGCCACACTTCTAGCTGAGAAAAGTAGTGATCTCAACGAGATACCAATTTATCCATGTGATGAATGTACTGTTTCATTTTTGATGGCCTTAATTTAGCATTTATCCCTGGGGCTGGGTTTTGTGTTATCTTTATAAATACCCTCTCTCACACACACAAAGAACCTAGTTCTTTTTAGGCACTTCTCCAGCTGAGAGTTTAGCATGGCGTCCTGCTTAATGGGGAGACAGAATTACAGCTCCAAACATTCCCCTGCCGCTGATCCAGAACATGTGTTATCATATCACACACTGTAAATTGATTCCAAATTCCTGCCAACTGGGCACAGTCTGCATTCCAAATAGTCAAGGCTCTGGGACAACAAATTGTAAAATAGAATTTGCCATGCTCCCCCCTTTAATTTGATGTAAGCATGAATAAGTTTGTTAAAAATATTTTACTTCTTTAGAATTTTTGTTTCTGGAAAATAGCTGTACCTTAGTGACAATGGGCTACCTAAAGTTCCCCAGTCTCCTCAATTGTTAATGTCTCTTCCAATCTCTTGGTGAAGGTTGGTGATCAGGAAGTAGGGCAAGATGAGGGGAGCTCACATTTAAGATAATAAAGTGACTCTCATTCTACTGCTAAGAGACATAAACAGTCTGACTATGGTAGTCTCATGGGAGTAAAAGTCTAGGATTTCAAATGCCGTATAAACAGTTGCAAAATCTCTGCAATTACTCTAACAAATGAACTCTTAGCACAGAAGACAGATAAGGAATAATATATTTTCAGCTCTGTGCCATTCCATATTGGAGACTGGCGTTTACTATCAATTTATTCTTTTTCTTTCCTTTTTTTAAAAGACAGGGTCTTGTTTTTTTGACCAGGCTGGAGTGTAGCAGCACAACCATGGCTCACTGCAGTTTCAAATTTCTGACCTCAAATGATCCTCCAGTCTCAGCCTCTCAAGTAGCTGGAACTACAAGTGTGTGCCACCATACCCGGCTAATTTTTTTTTTTTTGGTAGGGATGAGGTCTCACTATGTTGCCCAGGCTGGTCTTGAACTCTAGGCCTGAAGGAGTCCTCCTGCCTTGGCCTCCCGAAGTGTTGGGATTACAGGCATGAGCCACCGTGCCCAGCCTATCAATGTATTCTTTCCTTAAAGGAAGTGTGTAGATTAACAGAGTAACATGGCTAAAACTTGTCTTCATGTCTGTGACTTTTGAGAACTGGAAGTGGAAACGGGGAGGAGAGGGATCAAATGTCACTAGCAACCTGCCATCAAGAATATCTTAAGGAGAAGCAGGTTGATGGAATCTGCTCAGAGGTCCTCAGTCCCACAGTGTCTGAGGAGCCTCAATTTGGTGACCATGGTGATACTATTTCATTCCAATAACTTCACTCCACAAGGTCTCTAATGTTTCTTTATGAGGTGAACATTTAGCTCATTCCTTTAAAAACACTAATTAATCATTTTAAATGGACATAAAAATCATATATATTTATCATGTACAACATGTTTTGAAATATGTATACATTGTGGAATGGCTAAATGGAGGGAGTTAACACAGATGTCACCACATATACTTATTTTTTTGTAGTGAGAACCCTTAAACTCCACTCAGTCATTTTTGAGAATACAAAGCCCATCCTTTTGATCCAACTCTTCCTCATTAATCCTAAGAAATAGCTACATATGCACACACAGAAACACAGAGGTGATTAATACTTTATGATAAATTGGCTAAAGCCAGAGGGTAAACTGCCAGAGCAAGCACTCAAAATTTATAGAAGAGGGTTCTGCATATTTTCAAATTAAATCTCATTACATATATAAGAGTGCTAGTGTAATGCTGTAATAGCAGCTTGGTCTGGTTTTCCCCAAATTTATTAGCTAGTGTTAGCTAATAAATAAATACAATCTGGCTAACAGAATAATTACACCCAAACTATTTTGAAGGTGGTCTGGGATAACAGAGACGTGATTCCAGTAGTCTTCACGTAGCCTGGCTTCCAGGATTAACTTATGGTCAACCAGTTGAGTGACTTCAGGCAGGCCACCGACACTCTCCAGGTCTTTAGTTCTTTGATAGAAAAAATGGAGACGTTGAAACATTTTAATGTCTATTTCTAGGTTGATCTCTTTGATCTTGCCAACTTAAAACCTTTAGGGAATGAAAATAATAATATTTGAAGAAGAAATATATATTATCAAAATAAAGGAACCCTAACCTTATTCTATATATATATACACATTTTTTTTTGAGATGGAGTCTCACTCTGTTGCCCAGGCTAGAGTGCAGTGGCGCGATCTCGGCTCACTGCAACCTCTGCCTCCCAGGTTCAAGCAGTTCTCCTGCCTCAGCCTCCTGAGTAGCTGGGATTACAGGCACACACCACCAAGCCCAGCTAATTTTTGTATTTTTAGTAGGGACAGGGTTTCACTGTGTTGGTCAGGCTGGTCTCGAACCCCTGACCTCGTGATCTGTCCGCCTCAGCCTCTGAGAGTCCTGGGATGTGACCTCCGCCTCCCAGGTTCAAGCGATTCTCCTGCCTCAGCCTCCCGAGTAGCTGGGATTATAGGCATCTGCCAAGATACCCGGCTAAGTTTTGTATTTTTAGTAGAGAGGGGGTTTCGCCATGTTGGTCCAGCCGGTCTTGAACTCCTGATCGCAGGTGATCCACCCATCTCAGCCTCCCAAAGTGCTGAGATTACAGGGATGAGCCACCGTGCCTGGCCCAATTCAAGTCTTTGTAAGTACAATAGGTGTTTTCATTTCCTGAAAAGTCAAATTATGAACAATGGCTGTAACACTAGGTTTAAACTGTGTAATTGTATAGCAAAAGAGTGGATTCTTCTTAAATATCAAGAAGTAAGTCTATATGTTAAAAGGGCCTTTTGAGAAATGTTCTCCATGTTTATTTCTATTTATTTTAGTAGAACAGGTATTATGGTCAGCATTTGACTGTAAAAACCAACTGGACTCATGGACATGAGTCCCAAGCCAGAACGTTGGAACCCTCTGGAAGAAAAGAGATCTGCTCTAGCTGGTTGTGAGATGAGAAGATTTTAGCAACCCCTCTTAGAAGAGCTGGAGAAATTTCTCCTGCATAACTTCAAGGAGGAGGTACTTGGTGGTGGTGTAAATTGCAGACAAGAACAGATACTATTTATTTATTTATGAGCCAGAGTCACACTCTGTTGCCCAGACTAGGGTGCAGGGACGAAATCTTGGCTCACTGCAACCTCCACCTATGAGGTTCAAGCGATTCTCCTGCCTCAGGCTCCTGAGTAGCTGGGACTACAGGCGTGTGTCACTATGCCCAGCTAATTTTTGTATTTTTAGTAGAGATGGGGTTTCACCATGTTGGCCAGGCTGGTCTCAAACTCCTGACCTCAGGTGATCTACCCACCTCAGCCTCCCAAAGTGCTGGGATTACAGGCATGAGCCACCGCACCCAGCCTGGACAGATACAATTTAAAGAGGCCAAGGTAGGCCTCATTAAAAAGATGACATTTGGGCAGGAGTTAACCTTGTAGCTATCTGGGAAGAGCACTCCAGGCGGGGCACAGCCGAGGCTTTTGTGGCAGGAGAGTGACTTGTAAGAGGCCAGTGCGACTACAGCCGGATGAGGCCAAGAGTACAGAAGATGAGATCAGAGAGGAATGGATAGAGAGGCGTCTCTCATTCACCTGACCTGTGGTTCCCCGCAGTGGTCACCACCAGAAAATGCTTAAACCACTTGCCATCACAAAGTCTTCAGACATTTCAAGACAGCGAATAAGAAAAGGGATGTTGAGGCTGGGCGCGGTGGCTCACGTCTGTAATCCCAGCACTTTGGGAGGCCGTGGTGGCAGGTGCCTGTAGTCCCAGCTACTCGGGAGGCTGAGGCAGATGAATCACTTGAACCCGGGAAGTGAAGGTTGTGGTGAGCCGAGATCGTGCTACTGCACTCCAGCCTGGGCAACAGAGCAAAACTCTGTTTCAAGAAAAAAAGAAAAGGGATGTTGAAGCTCCATTGTGTTGATGCTCTGACTCAAGCTTCTCCCTCTGTGCTGGGCTGGCTCCTGCACCTGGGGATTCATGTGCAGACATTTCAAGAGCTGTTGGTAGACTCCTGGATGAGCTGACTCCACCAAAGGCCTTGCATTACGTAAAGTTACATAGCTGTCAACTCCCAGACAAGCACTCCTGAATCTGAAAGTGCCAGCTCACCTCTTAGAGTGCCAGCAGTTAAAGAATTTCTGGGGGAAAAAAAAGGGCATTTCTACTTACTATGATTTGTTGTTGGTTTTTAGATAATTTCTATAAAAGGGAGAAAGACATTTAACTTTCAAAAAGAATGGAGGGAATCTCAGTTTCCCCTGGGCTCAACTGCTTCTCTTCTCTCTCCATGTGATCTCTCTGGGTTCCTCACCCAATCAAGTGGTTCCAACTATGGCAGCCTAAACTGTATCTCTGGCCCCAAGCTGTCCTCCAGGCTACCAGCTGCATATACAATGGCTCTCTCTGGAATGTACAGGCTCCTCAAACTCAAAGTATTCAAAATTGAATTAATCATCTCTCCTTCCTTCCCACTTCTTGTTTCTCTTCTTATATGCTCAAACGCTCAAATCCAAACTAGAAAC
The DNA here is from genome assembly GCF_000951035.1 of Colobus angolensis palliatus. Taxonomy (NCBI): domain Eukaryota; kingdom Metazoa; phylum Chordata; class Mammalia; order Primates; family Cercopithecidae; genus Colobus; species Colobus angolensis. The sequence continues at coordinate 34,505,609 of NW_012118487.1, forward strand.
TTGATGTAATCTTCAACTCCTTCTATTCTCTTAATCCTAGGAATGCTACTCTGAATTTTCTCTCAAATGTCTGTCCCTCCACTCCCCCCTCACAAAAGGACTGCTGATTGCTGCCTCTAATCTCCCTTCACTCCTATCTGTCTCGATGTTGCTGCCAGTAATCCCTCTAAAACAGATTTGACCTAATTAATTCCCTGCTTTAAAACTGTGAATGGGTTCCCGTTGCAGAATGAAGTCCAAATTCTTAGCAGAACCTTTGAGGCCCTTCACACTGATCCTGGGCCACACTTCTAGCATTCCTCTATTCCAATCCCTATCCCCAGTCACTCCAAACCCCAGAAATGAATTAATTGTGTTCCTAACAACCACACTGGATTTCCCAACTCCATGATTTTGCTGTACTATTCTCTCTCCACATGTGGTACCTTATCCTTTCTTTCCAATGCATTTCTACTCATCTTTCAAGACAAAAGATGTCAACTCTTTCAAAAATAATTACAGCTGGGCACAGTGACTCACGCCTATGGTCCCAGATAGTTGGGAGGCTAAGGTGGGAGGATCACTTGAGTCCCCAAGAGTTCCAGGCCAGCCTGGGCAACATAGGGAAACCACATCTCTAAAAATAAATACATAAATAATAAATTGAAAAATAGTAATTATCGCAATGATTACACTATGCCAAGTAGTACATTAACCTACCCTAAACCATGGAACAAGCAATCTCTGCCCTCAAGGAGCAGCAGAGTAGTAAAGCCAGATTTATAAAAAGATTTCTGTTTTTTATTTTTATTTTTTTGAGACAGAGTCTCATTCTGTCACCCAGGTTGGAGGGCAGTGGCGTGATCTCAGCTCACTGCAACATCCGCCCCCTGGGTTCAAGCAATACTCCTGCCTCAGCCTCCTACAGGCATGTACTACCACACCCAGCTAATTTTTGAATTTTTAGTAGAGACGGGGTTTCACCATGTTGGCCGGTCTGGTCTTGAACTCCTGACCTCAGGTGACTCGCCCACCTTGGCCTCCCAAAGTGTTGGGATTACAGGCGTGAGCCACCGCGCCCGGCAAAAAGATTTTATAATTACACAAGAACAAGATGGCAAGTGCTGTGAGGCTCAGTCCTTTCTATTTGGTGAAGCCTTCTGCAGCTTTCTCAAGCGGAGTGGATGACCTTCTTGTCTACATTTTCTCAAAGTAGACTTGGTTACTTGTCGTCTCTATTCCCTCAAGCAGAGTTGGTCACCCTCTCTTCTGTGTTCCCCTCAGGTAGACTTGATCACCTTTTTTCTATCTCACTCACTTTGTATCCCCAACCCCTGGTACATCCTAGGTGTTTGGTGCATGTTTCAGAACCAGGTAGCACTCCTCAGGATCACTGAGCTCAGAATCTGCCAACTTTCCTCCACTGGACTCGGCCTCAATGGCAGTGAGCACCAGCAGCAGTGGAAATCACCCCTACAGTCCTGGAAATCTAGACTAAACTGTACTGCTCTAGCAAACTTGCTTTTTTGTTTGTTTCTTTGTTTATTTATTTATTTTTTTTAAGATGGAGTCTCACACTATCTCCCAGTCTGGAGTGCAATGGTGCAATCTCGGCTCATTGCAACCTCCACCTCCCAGGTTCAAGCTATTCTCTTGCCTCAGCCTGAGTAGCTGGAACTAACAGGCACGTGCACCACACCAGGCTACTTTTTTTTTTTTTTTTTTGTATTTTTAGTAGAGACAGGATTTCACCATGTTGGCCAGGATGGTCTCGAACTCCTGACCTCAGATAATTCACCCACCTTGGCCTCCCAAAGTGCTGGGATTACGGATGTGAGCCACCATACCCGGCCTGCTCTAGTAAACTTTCTAAAATGTTTGTATTATGCCTTTTCCCCTACTGAATGTACAATGGCTTCCCACAGACGGGATAAAACTGGGATGCCAAGTCACTGAGCCTCTATTTCCAGCCTGACAGCAGAGAGAGAACATTGCCCACAATTGTCACAGAAGGGTCCTAATACAGTTTATCAATTAGATTCATTTAGGCTAATGAAACTTAGACAACACAGATGTTCCCTGGGAGAATGAAGCCTATCGTCATTCAGACTCACAGTATTTTAATCAAGTAATTGGAGACGTGTATTGATCACTAAGTACCTGATGAGTATGGCTTAAATATGCATATAGCAAGGCAATCAGACGGTTTTCCAACTCTGAGGAATTGAAAACTTTACTTGAAGTGTGTTTTTAAAAGGAATAGTTTTACGACAAAGTGTAGTTTGAAGGAAGACATTTGGTTTGGTGTGGCTGTATCAGTGTATAGTGAGAGCCAGGGGACATCGGGGGACAGGACGCTGAACAGGGAGGATGGTGTCCATGAGGGGTGACAGGCATGCAAAAATGCGGGTAGGAGGGGCAAGAGAGAAATCTTTTTTCTTGCTTCTTTTTCTTGTTGAGGATTCTGATGATACACCTTTTTTTTTTTTTTTATGAGCCATTTGTAAATCACTTAGGGTTGTCACAGCCAGGATGATATGATCAAATTCAAACCTATTCAGGCTTTCATTTTCTTCCCCATGTGACCCACGTCCTCACGTTAGGTCAAAAATTACTCACTCTAACTTGCCGAACTTGCCCCTGCTTCCCCTTTTGGGTTATTCTGCTTACCAGGGGCTGTCACGTCTCTAAAACCTGTCCATCCCCTACTTTTTTTCTTTTTTTAGACGGAGTTTCACTTTTGCTGCCCAAACTGGAATGCAATGGCACGATCTTGGCTCACTGCAACCTCCGCCCCCCGGGTTCAAGCAATTCTCCTGCCTCAGCCTCCCGAGTAGCTGGGAATCCAGGCACCCACCACCACGCCCGGCTAAGTTTCGTATTTTTAGTAGAGATGGGGTTTCATCATGTTGGCCAGGCTGATCTCGAACTCCTGACCTCAGGTGATCCACCCGCCTCGGCCTCCCAAAGTGCTGGAATTACAATTACAGGCGTAAGCCACCGCACCCGACCATCCCCCACTCAATTATTCAGTCAACAAATATTCATCGAGAACCAACGTTAAAGAGACCGTGTTGGGAGGGGCACGAGTAAGCACTAAGATGGTCTTGACGCGCTCCTTATTCTCAGGGTGCTTGGGTGCTCCATTTAGCCTCCATTGATAGTTTGGACGTTTTTTGAATAAGCAAATCAGCTGCCTGACATGAGGTATGACAATGGCTCAGGGTATTTGAAATCAGGTCTGCTCTGGAAAATGTAGTTTAACATCTCCATTGTTTACCCTACTGTCACACTGTTTCAACTATAAGGAACTGAAGAAAGCAGTGCTTTTCCTCATCTGGGCGGTTGCTTTTAAGATGAGATCAACCTCGGTACGGTGGCTCACATGCCTGTAATCCCAGCACTTTGAGAGGCTGAGGCAGGAGGATCTCTTGAGCCCAGGAGTTCTAGATCAGCCTGGGCAATATAGCGAGACCTCATCTCTACAAAAAAAAAAAAAAAAAA
>NW_012118487.1:34509187-34510591 GCF_000951035.1 Colobus angolensis palliatus
TGAGCCATGATCGCCACTGGGTGGCAGAGCAAGACTCTGTCTCAAAAAAAAAAAAAAAAAGAGAGACCAGCCAGACCAAGTGGCAGGAAGCAGTGGGACTGACAGTGAGAAAATGGCAGTGGGGGCGTGGGTGGCACTCAGCAGCCCCACTGGGACAGAGCTCCTGCTCACACCAGCGATTCTTCTCCAGAAACCTATTCTGGCAAACCCTTGGTGAGTTTTGTTTTATTTTAAGCAGAGTTTACAGACACTACTACTAGACTTTTAAATTAACAGGATATAAATAACTTTGGGCAGGGTATCAGAAGAATCACTGTGAGAACCCCACGACTAAAGTGTGGGCAAAGGTGTCTATTAATAGACAATGAAACTGAAATCACTTAGCTTGAGCGAGAGAAAGTTTAAGATCTACCTAATAGGGATCTTTAGTGAGTAAAAAGGCACAGACGAGCAATAAGCCAGTAAGAAAGACGTAGGCCTTGATCCACTCCTCTTTAGAATCCCTTTTTTGAAAAAATAAAGACGGGGTTTTGCCATGTTGCTCAAGCTGATCTGGAACTCCTGGCCTCAAGGGATCTGCCTGCCTTGGACTCCCGAAGTGCTGGGATTACAGGCGTGTGCCACCGTTTCCGGCCTAGAATCCCGATTTTTAAAAACAGGTAGTAGAATGTCTCCTAATTTTGTCAAAACAAAGTTGAGAAATGAAGGGTTCCTAAATACTATCTGCTGGATATGACTTACAGAGAAGGCAGGAAGGAACCTCTGCATCGAGAGCAGGAAGAGATTTTTTAATGCCCCTAAAATGTACTTAATGCCACACAGCTATACACCTAAAAATGATCAAAGTGGTGAATTTAATTCTGTGTATTACTTAATGTTACACAGCTATACACCTAAAAATAATCAAAGTGGTAAATTTAATTCTGTGTATTATAACCACAGAAAAGTACCCATAAAAGACAGTTAGAGCTAGCACATTTCCGATTGCTAAATAATATCAGTTTTAGAAAAATTAATATTTCAGAGCACTCAAAATATATGAAGCCACGTGCTTTTCTAAGACTAGCAATATCTTTTGTCTTCCTGCAAAAGCAAAGGGCACTTAAAAGGAGACATGGAAACTGTTAGAAGACAGATTTGAAGTCAGATGCAGAATGATAGACATAGAATGGATAATCAATGCACCATCTTCTTGTAGAATTTTATTCAAGGTTTGGGAGCAGTAAACCAGTGAGTGTGGTTGGGCAGGACAATGTATTTTTCTGAGATGGAGTTTTGCTCTTGTTGCCCAGGCTGGAGTGCAGTGGCGCGATCTTGGCTCACCACAACCTCCACCTCCTGGGTTCAAGCAGTTCTCCTGCTTCAGCCTCCTGAGTAGCTGGGATTACAGGCATGCGCCACCAT
>NW_012118487.1:34511356-34515143 GCF_000951035.1 Colobus angolensis palliatus
ACTTGAGCCCAGGAGTTCAAGGCTGCAGTGAGCTATGATCAAGCCACTGCATTCCAGCCTGGGCAACAGAGCAAGATGCCATCTCAAAAAAAAAAAAAAAAATTAAAAAAAATTAAAAGGCCTAAAAACTATAGTGTCTACTGTTTCCCTTTTGTAATTTCTGAGTTATATCCACGGGAAACATATCTGTGTATTGGCTGTAAGTAAATGCTGATACTTTCTTAGGTTCCTGCTCTGGGCATTACTAGATGGGCCACTGGATTATTCATAAATCTTGGTACTGCCTGGTTGCTGTGTTTAACAGAAATTTCATAGCTCAATGAGTTTTGGAAACTATTTTCAGGGCCAGCTGATCAATTAAAAATCAAGGTGAGACTGATCATGCCTCCCCAGCTGCCATTACAGCAGATGTCCTGCAGCAAAAGGACATTTTGTAGCCAGGTGCCATGGCTCATGCCTGTAATACCAGCACTTTGGGAGACTGAGGCAGGAGGATCACTTGAGGTCAGGAGTTCGAGACTAGCCTGGTCAATATCGTGAAACCCCATCTCTACTAAAAATACAAAAATTAGCCAGGTGTGGTGGTGGGCACCTGTAGTCGCAGCTACTCAGGAGGCTGAGGCAGGAGAATCACTTGAACCCAGGAGGCAAAGGTTGCAGTGAACTGAGATCGTGCCACTGCACTCTAGCCTGAGTGATGGAGTGAGACTCTGTCTCAAAAAGAAAGAAAGAGAGAGAGAGAGAGAGAAAGAAAGAAAGAAAGGAAAAAAAAGGAAAAAAGAAAGAAAGAAAGAGAAAGGAGGCAGGGAGGGAGGAAGGAAGGAAGGAAGGAAGGAAGGAAGGAAGGAAGGAAAGAAAGAAGAAAGGAAGGAAGGAAGAAAGGGAGAGAGAGAATATTTGGTTTTGTGACTCAAATATTTGTGACTCAAAAGTCACAGACTTTTGAGATTAAGGATAGAGCTGAGAAGAAAGTTATTAATCTGTTTCTCTTTCTCTAACGACCAGAACCCAGTTCAACACACAAAATAAAAGTGTTCAAAATTTGGGTCCAAGAGAGGAATTCCTGTCTAAAGAATTCCATGTGAGCCGGACGCGGTGGCTCACGCCTGTAAATTCCAGCACTTTGGGAGGCCAAGGTGGGCAGATCACGAGGTCACGAGATCAAGACCAGCCCGGCCAATATGGTGAAACCCCGTCTCTACTAAAAATACAAAAATCAGCCGGGCATGGTGGTGCATGCCTGTAATCGCAGCTACTCAGGAGGCTGAGGCAGGAGAATCGCTTGAACCTGGGAGGCGGAGGTTACAGTGAGCCGAGATGGCACCACTGCACTCCAGCCTGGGCGACAAGAGCCAAACTCCCTCTCAAGAACAAAACAAAATAGAAAAACCAAAAACAACAACAACAACAAAAACCTAACCCTAGAAAGTAAGAGGACTTTGAACAATGCTACCTTGAAGCCCAGCTCCAGCCTCCTTTTGCAACCTAGTGAATGCTAAAAAGGCTATTCAATGCTATGGCAGGTTTTTTGTTGTTTTGTTTTTTTGAGATGGAGTCTTACTCTTATCGCCCAGGCTGGAGTGCAGTGGCGTGATCTTAGCTCACTGCAACCTCCACCTTCCTGGGTTCAAGCAATTCTCCTGCCTCAGCCTCCCAAGTAGCTGGGATTACGGGTGCCCACCACCAAGCCCAGCTGACTTTTTTTTGTATTTTTAGTAGAGACGGGGTTTAGTAGAGACGGGGTTTGGCTAGGCTGGTCTCAAACTCCTGATCTCGTGACCTGCCTGCCTCAGCCTCCCAAAGTGCTGGAATTACAGGCATGAGATACCGTGCCCGGCCGTGCCGTGGCAGTTTTTAAAAAATGATGTGGCTATGCAATTATTTTTAGAAAATGATTTTTAATATGTCTCCCTTTAAAAAGTGTAGGCGCATTCAGCCTAAAAAAGGAAATTCTGACACAGGCTACAACATGGGTGAACGTTATGCTTTATTAAATAATCACAAGGGGCAAATTCTGTGTGATTCCAATTATTCGAGGTACCTACAGTAGTCAGTTCATATGACAGAAAGTAGAATGGTGGTTGCCAGGGGCTGGGGAGAGGGAGGAATGGGGAGTTATTGTCAATGGGTACAGAGTTTCAGTTTGGGAAGAGGAAAATAGTTGTGGAGATGGATGGTGGGGATGGTTGCACAATGTGGATGTACTTGATGCCACTGAACTGCACACTTAAAAATGGTTAAAATGGTAGATTTTACTCATATATAGTTAACCACAAAGTAAATTTTTTTTTTTTTTTTTTTTTAAGTGTAGGTCCTCATCTGGTGACAGTTCACATGCTGGCTCATTTCTAGATATTTTAACAGGGTGGTAATTTATGTCTGGTTCTTAAAACATAATGTAAGACTCATAAATTTGGTTTAGCTCTTAGTTAATATCTTCTGAATTGCAACTGGGGACTTGACAGTGGCTTTCTGAAAACACACCTGCAGTTTGCAAGCTGCCTGCAGCAGGTAAAAATGCACGGCTTATTTTTATGATTAGCCTTGAGCAAGGGCTGATTAAAAGCTTGATAAAATAAGTTCTTGGAAGATTTGATTTAGATGGTGCCTTCCTCCTACTTTCCCACCCCCTTTCCTTCCCTCATGAATACCACATAAAAAGTGACAGTTTGTCATTTTTTCTCCTTTTTCAAGTATTAGTATCAAAGTAGGATGGGACCTTCATGCTTCTTCTGAACACAGTCAGGCTGCATTCCACTTTGGGAATATTCCCTCCTACCGTGTCAACCTAGGCAATCCCCTATCAAAGACAGGGCAACCTACCCAGACTCACAATCAGGGTCTAAGCACACATAGGACATTTCCTTTGTACCTTTCCCCTAACATGGTGGTTTCTTTTGGGGAAGGGGCATTGGGGAGCACACTGGTAAATAAAGCCTTCTGGTCCCCAAGTTCCTCTTTCTATTTCTGTGGTTTTCACTTCCCCTCCCATCAGAAATCCCCACGTGGGAGTAATGCTTTCTCCTCTTCCTTCCCTGTCATTTCCCTTTCATTTCTCCCCGACACCTCTCCTGGGTTTGTCTACCTGCTACTGCTACTTTCTCTGCCTTCACATCTTTATTTTTCACTTGTTTATTTTTTAGAGGCAAGATCTCACTATATTGCCCAGGGTGGCCTCAAACTCCTGGGCTCAAGCAATCCTCCTACCTCAACCTCCCCGGTAGCTGGGCCTACAGTAGACATGCCATGCTTGGCTGTCTTCACATCTTGAGTTCCATTTCAAAAAAGGCATTGGCAGGCTGTCTTTATACCAAACACAATGCTCTACTTTCAGTATTACTCTTCATATTTGCAGTTCTCATTGGTCATTCTTGGCACTTTTTCACACCACAGACCTTGGGCGAGAACTTCCGGTCTCCCTTTTGGCTGCTTTCACTTGCTCTCCACCACCAGAGTTCTCTGGCGCTCTCTGGCTACTCACAGAGGGATTTCACAGAGAAGGCTGTGCCTCCCGCTGCTTCTCTGGAGCTACAGGTCCCCATTTCACCTCAATGGTGGCTTTTCGAAAAGTAAAAATGAAATAGAGCTTTATTGGGTAAGCTACCTCTGAAGCCAGAAACCTCATTAGGACCTTCAAAATTTCCTGTCAAAAATTCGAATCCTGTGGCTCACACCTGTAATCCAGACACCCAGGAGGCTGAGTCAGGAGAATTGCCTGAGGCCAGGAGTTCAAGATCAGCCCGGTCAACCTAGTGAGACCCTGTCTCTATAAAAAAATTTTTTTTTT
>NW_012118487.1:34516924-34518031 GCF_000951035.1 Colobus angolensis palliatus
TGAGACCTTGTCTCAAAAAGAAAAAAAAAAAAAAAAAACAACAATAATAATAATAACAAAATAAGATAAAATAGTAGTTGCAGCTGACATTTGTCTAGAGATAAGTACTGAGCCCAGGGCTTATTTAATGAGGGGACTCCCAGGTAGTCCTCTGGAAATGTGGAAAAGACGCCTGCCATCTGCATGTTAGAATAATCATAACTCCTCCAGTTTCTTTTTAATTTTGGTAGCAATCTCTGAATAACATAATTTTCGGTGTACTACATGGTGAGACAGACTCAAGTCGTTCTGAGAAAAGGGTCATAAAATGGATCAGCAGAGGAAAAAAAAGTCATGATTTTATACGTATATCACAAGGTGTAGGTAATAAAACTATTCCTGCAATTTCAACTCAGAAGGTGCTCAGTAGCAGAGAGAATGAGAGAGAAAAAAGAATGAGAGTGAGGTGGGGCCTTAGAGATGGTGACTTTCTATGGGAATTTCTTACCCTTAGAGTCCCCGGGGAAGAGAGAAAAGATGAAAACAGAACCCCCCAGGGCTAGAGGTAATTCCCCTCACAAGAACAATGACTCTTCGAGTTCTTTCATTCTTATTTTCTCCAGAAATATAAATGGCAGATTTTGATTCCATTGCATTAAAAGGGTAAGTTGACACTGTCATGTGAGAAGCATTCAAGCCAGAAACTGAGTCGCCTTTAACACTGTCTTCCTCCTCACCCTATCCCATCTAACCAATCACCAGGTCTTCACCATTCAACTGGTACAATATGCCCAATACCTGTCTACTTCCCCTCTTCCCTTATCCACACTCCCTAAAACTTCTGCCCTGGATCATTACAGTAAACATTGCTGGTCTCCCTACTCAAAATCTTTCTTTTTTTTTTTTGAGACAGGGTCTCACTCTGCTGTCCAGGCTGAAGTGCAGTAGCATGATCTTGGCTCACTACAGCCTTGACCTCTAGGGCTCAGGTGATCCTCCCACCTCAACCTCCTGGGTAGCTGGGACTACAGGCATTCGCCACATGCCCAGCTAATTTTTTGCACTTTTTCTAGAGACGGGGTTTCTCCATGTTGCCCAGGCTGATCTCGAACTCCCAGATTCAAGTGA
>NW_012118487.1:34518776-34524220 GCF_000951035.1 Colobus angolensis palliatus
GCTCACTGCAACCTCTGCTTTCCCAGGTTCCAGTGATTCTCGTGCACCAGCCTCCTGAGTAGCTGGGATTACGGGTGTGTGCCACCACACCCAGCTGATTTTTGTGTTTTTAGTAGAGACAAGGTTTCACCATGTTGGCCAGGCTGGTCTCGAACGCCTGGCCTCAAGTAGTCCGCCCACCTTGGCCTCCCAAAGTGTTGGGATTACAGGTGTGACCCACCACGTCCAGCCCAGGGTGATTTTTAAATACAGATCCTAAACCATTCAATGGCTTCCCATTATGTACAAAGCCCAAAATCTGGGACAGTTCCTACAAGCCCTGAAGGATGCGTCTAATTCTCCGGGTCTCCCTATAACCTACTCCTTTTTCTGTGCATGGGGCTCTGACTTCTCTGTCCTTTCAAAGACAGGTTTTTCCCATGGGAAATGTTCACAGATGCTGTTCCCTCTGCCTCCATGAAGCTTTAGGTCTTGGTTTAAATGTCATTTTCTTCTCTGAGCTTCCTCCGACCCCATGCCACTCCAATCCTCAGTTAAACTCTGTTCTAGCACCCTGCTTTTCCCATCAGAGCACGTATTACAAGTGCTATTCATAGATTTTTGTCCAACGTCTTCCAGACTAGGCCACAATCTTTATGAGAATTTGATCACCACTGTAACCTCCAACACCTACTAAGTGCCCAACAAATACTCATTGAGTGGAAGAATGAATGAAAGGACCAACATTCACCCCATACTTACTTCCTGAGAGAATCCTCAACTTATCACCTCATAGAATATCTGGCTTTTCTTGTACTCTTCTACCCTACTACAGGAAAACACTTTACCTTTTAAAGAAAATTGAATTGACAAATAATAATCATATACGTTTATGGAGAACATGATGCTTTGTGAACACTGTACCCTTAAGGCTCAGCCCTGATGACGAATCTCTTCCTCTACAAGGCCAATTAAGATGCCCCTGGACAGTTGTCGTCTTTCTCCTGACCTCCCCAGTATCCTCTGAAAATCTTTATTACAGTACTTATTGACATGTCACTACCAATTCCATTTCTGTTTCTGCACCAAGAGTGATTATCTTCTGGACTCAGACCTTGCCATTCCTCTTTGTGAATGGTATAAAGTAAGCATTTCAAAAGTGACTGGAGAGCTCTGGTGTTCCAAGAATCTCTTGTAGAAAAAAAAATTAAAAGTTTCAGCTTATTTTATTTCCATAGTACTTAAATACTCCAGGCAAGGTTTCTTCTTAAGCTTTACAGTAATATATTAAATAATGTTTACATCCAACCATTCTTGAGAACTGGCTTTGACAAGAAAGTGGAAAAAGAATGAATGCTCTAATTCTGCTTTTTTATCTTCTCTCTTTAGAGAAACTGATCTAAAAAGAAAGGGTGGGCCGGGCGTGGTGGCTCACGCCTGTAATCCCAGCACTTTGGGAGCCTGAGGTGGGAAGATCAACTGAGGTCAGGAGTTCGAGACCAGCCTCAACATGGAGAAACCCCATCTCTACTAAAAATACAAAATTAGCCCGGCGTGGTGGTGCATGCCTGTAATCCCAGCTACTCAGGAGGCTGAGGCAGAAGAATTACTTGAACCTGGGAGGCAGAGGTTGTGGTGAGCCGAGATCACGCCATTTATCTCCAGCCTGGGCAACAAGAGCAAGACCCTGTCTCAAAAAAGAAGGTGAGTAACTGAGGCACTGAATATAAACCTGAAATAAACAGCTAAGAGTACATGGAAGTTGCTTTTGTCCACATACACGAGGACATAAAAAAGAGAACAGAAAGGAAATACAAGACATATCTGATTCTCTTCATGGTAATCTTACAAAAGTGGAAACAAAAGAGTTAGAAAAATGCTTTCTTGGGACTTAGGAGAAATTTAAAACAGGGCAACTGATTGGTTTTTTGCTAGGACACCCATCTCATACAGATCAAAATTCATACTTTTTTTTTTCTCTTTGAATAACTGTCCTAAACCTAATTTTGTGGATCCATAGGGTATCCACAGGATTCTACACATGGAAGATTCTTACTCTTAGCTCCAAAGCGGTTTGACTTTTAAGCTTGGATCCTAATAAGGATTCTACTTGCTTACTTCAGTACCAAAAACTGTTGTGGAATGGTTACCATACATGGGCAGAGAAGCTCCGAGGAGGAAAAGGGGGAGGGAGAACATCGCTGCAGCACAGCAGTTATATAACACACAAGGAGTGCTGCAAAAGCAAAAGGCTCTTTCTGCCTTCCTTCAAAGTATTAAATTCTAAAAATGTCTAAAAGACACCTAATATGCACATCTTAGAGGCTGGGGAGTTAGTAGTTGAAATATAATAAGATCCAGATATCAATTAAATCTGATAGGTTTATGTTGCTATTTTAAATAACTTTAGATACTTGGTGTCCATAAGGAACAGTTACAGAAATATATGCGCAGTATGTTTCAATAATGGCAGAGCAAGTGTCATTTCCTTTTTCACTGACAATGAGTTATGAATGTTGACCTACAGACTGTCCCCAAACAAGATGCATTCCAATAGTTCATTTCTAAGTCAGTTGCTAGGAACTCAGAACATAGTTTCCCATAGAAACAATTTTAGACATGGTGGTTTAGATTTCCAGATATGGCCAAAGAAGCCTATTTAGTCCTAAGTAATTTTACTAAAGATAACCACCATGTAAAACAATACTCTTCTATAAGAAAATATTTCCCAACTTCTAAGTTGCAACTTCTGTAACTCCTCTTCCCTTGCCCTGGAAGGTGTGTAGAATGCCCTGACTTCCAGTAAAGAAGTACAGAGGCAGGTTGGGAGGTGGTAGTGGAGTGGGCAGGGAAAAGTAGGCTCTTGCAGTGCAAAAGTAAGGACTCTGAGATGGAAGTGAACTCCGGTGGAGTCTGGGCCCTGCAGGGCTGTGCACCTGTGTCAGTAACCTCCGTAGCTATACAATGAGGATGTATCTCTTTCTAGTAGGAACTCCCTAAATGTTCAGAATGATGTAACTACCTTCTATTGATCACATACTCTATACTAGAGCACAGAGTTAATTGCCGTGTCTACCTTATTTCTCTTAATTCTCCAAGCACGCTCAACATCTGTGAGGCCAGTTGTTATCTGCATTCAAGAAAGAGGACACGAGCTGGGCGTGGTGGTTCATGCCTGTAATCCCAGCACTTTGGGAGGCTGAGGCGGGAGGATCACTTGAGGCCTAGGAGTTTGAGACCAGCCTGGGCAATATGAATTCTCATCTCCAAAAAAAAAAAAAAGAATACAAAAGTTAGCCAGGCATGGTGTCATGTGCCTGTAGTCTCAGCTACTCAGGAGGCTGAGGTGGGAGGATTGCTGGAGCCTGGGAAGTCGAGACTGCAGTGAGCTGTGATTTTACCACTGCACTCTAGCCTGGGCAACAGAATGAGACCTTGTCTCAAAAAGAAAAAAAAAAAAAAGGACAAGAATGAAGGCTTAGGAATGTTAAGTAACTTGCCTAACTTTATATAGTTAGAGCCAGAACTTGAACCCAAGCTGGCTTTACTCCAAATCCACTTATTCTGTACTCTTTCCCAGAGACTTGAGGAACATTTCCAACAGTTTATTTAGTTTCCCAGTTAATAGCTTTAACTAAGGCAATAATCATCGCCCGCAATGAATGGACTGGATTAACTCATTCAAGAAATATTAAGTGCCTTCTATGTGGACCATTCAAGGAGGAAGGTGCTAGAAATGTAGTGGATACAAGACATCCAAACATGAACATTTGGGTAACTTTATGCAGATGACCAGTGCCAGAGGAATGTACATAACTTACATTGTTATTTCGTTCAGAGTAAGAGCTGAAGGGTGGTTTCTGTGACCTGGAATTATCACGGAAGGCCTCATCAAGGAGGTTGGACTTAAGCTGTGCCTTGAAGAAATGGGTTTTGATAGAGGGCATGCCTGATGGAGGGCTCACAGAAGCACATTTGCAGGCTAATGATTTTTAAAATTTAGAGTGCAAGTTGAAAATACTGGGGCCAGAAGGTGCAGAGGCCTCTAGAATTTCTTTGTTATAATTTAGTTTTTCAAACAAATAATCATAGTTTAAAAAATTTATAAACAGGAATGAAGGAAAAATCCCTCCACTTCACATAAATAAACACTGTTAGTCATCTTTCTGTGCATCCTTTTTCTTGCAAACAGATAAGCAATTATAAATATATATGTATATATGTTTATGTGTATGTATTCTTATTCCCCACTTCAATTATTAAAAGTTAGCATATGGCCTGTAAAAATTTCAAACAGGAATAATTTACTTTATACATGTATCTATTTTACTATTTAAAATGATTACATTTATTTATTTAATATAAGGGTGTTTCCCAGTGTGGTTTTTCCAAACAAATATCAAGCATTGGGGGTCCAGAATAAGGACAGTAACTTCCAGAGGTAAACTCACCAGAATCCATATTCTGTCCACAGACACAAAGCATGGGTGTAGGGTGATGAATGCTCCTCGTCAGTGTTGCCATAACGCCTTGTATGCACCATGCCCTGGCTTTCTTCATTTTGTTTTGTTTTGTTTTTTTGAGATGGAGTTTTGTTCTTGTTGCCCAGGCTGGAGTGCAGTGGTGCCATCTTGGCTCACTGCAACCTCTGACTCCTGGGTTCAGGCGATTCTCCAGCCTCAGCCTCCTGGGTAGCTGTGATTACAGCGGCCCGCCACCGCCCCCGGCTACTTTTTTTTTGTATTTTTAGTAGAAACGAGGTTTCACCATGTCGGCCAGGCTGATCTCGAACTCCTGACCTTAGGTGATCCATCCACCTCAGCCTCCCAAAGTCCTGGGATTACAGGCACGAGCCACTGCACTTGGCCTTTCTTCATAATTTTATAATGATCTGTTTATGTGTCTGCCTCATCCACCTGACAGTGAGTTCTTTGAGGCAAGGATTATGGAGCTCCTTCATCTTTGCGGCATCAACATCTAATATAATGCCTGGCAAATATCATATTTGATGTTATGTTAAATGGCTGTTCAAGTGACTTAATGGCTGTTCAAATGACTTAATGGAGAAAAACGTTTGCTGAATGAATGTGAATAATATCTATAATGAATGGTTTAGATTTAGCTGATCCTTAGGGTACCAGAATATCAGGAGAAATAATGGTATTTATTCGATCTGGCAATAGAGTTTGATGAAACACTGTGGAGATGTGTTGAGAAAGATGACGCAGTAGAGAAGAGGAGAACGAATGAAGATATTGGGAGAGGAGGAGGAGAAAAACAAAGCAAGGTCTTGGAGCACCCCCAAGGGAGCTGGGGTCATGGCAATAGTGGAGAGTTTGGCCCGAACAGGAAGTATAGGTGTGAAAATAATTTTGGGTACAGAGATTAGTATACTGAGATTATGCTTAAATAGTTCAAATTTTAAAAGAAAACAAAAATTTTCTGTTTTTTTTTTTTTTTTTTTT
>NW_012118487.1:34524514-34533884 GCF_000951035.1 Colobus angolensis palliatus
CACTGTGCTGCGCCAAAAATTTTCTTTTAAATAGAAAAAATTGAGGAAAGTGTGGTTGAGTAAAGAGGCCTGAGTGGCAAATGTTCGAAATAGTGTAGGGACTGAGAGGAAAGCTGACTGAAATGTAACAGCTGCCTTACAGCCCTTCTGGAATAAGGGCAATTATATTAGCTCAAATAAAGGTGTTGATAAGCAATGCTGAGAGTCCATTTAACACTGGAAATTATGAAGTTGTAGTTCTTTTATGTCAAGAACCTTGTGAGGTGCTATGGGCCTACAGAGATGAAAATCAACATGCCCTCAAGGAGCTTTTATCTGTAGGGAGAAGGCCATCTGTCCCTTCAAAATATATTTAGTTCCAACATACCACCTTACTCCTAAAGCAACCTTATTATAACATTGTTAACATTGCAATATAGTTATCACTGCTTCTAAATATTCTGTTGAAATATGTGAAAAGTTAACCTTTTTTTTTTTTGAGACAGGGTCTTACTCTGTCACCTGGGCTGGAGTGCAGTGGCATGATCACAGCTCACGGCAGCCTCAGCCTCCCCAGGCTCAGGTGATCCTCCCACCTCAGCCACCCAAGTAGCTGGGACTACAGGTGCACACCACCACACCAGGCTAATTTTGATATTTTTGGTAGAGACTGGGTTTCACCATGTTGGCCAGGCTGGTCTCAAATTCCTGGGCTCCTCCAGCCTCAGCCTCCCAAAGTGCTGGGATTATAGGTGTCAGCCACTGTGCCTGGCCCATACTGTCTTTTTAAAAAATGTTCTAAACAAAAAGTTATTTATCCTACCTTCCTGCTGAAGATATGGCACTTTCAATTACGGTTATGCAAAATAATTTTATTCCCTGAAGCTGTGTTACATCAAAGATTGACACTTTTCCAAAAAAGAAGTTATTTTTCTGGATCTTATTAAGGTAAACATTGTTATAAAAAGTATATTTTTATCTGTAACAAACAAATAAACAAACAAACAGGCCTTTTTGATCCTTGTACATATAAACATTTTGTTAGGGTACTTAATGGCAAAGTAATTGTTCCAGTCGACCTAAGAATCAAATCAAGTCTAAGCAAGTTAAATTCAGCCAGGTGTGAGTTTCCAGAGCTCACAGGAAACACATGCAAGCAAGAGGTACATTTACTTAAACACAGCAACAACCACAACTGGACAGAAAAAACCCACACATCTGTTCAAATTAAATGAGTTAAAAGTTCCCATAGTTACTTTTCAAAATGTTATGAGAAATATGATGCCTTCCAAGTTCAGGCTTGCAAAACAGCTCACCCTTTCTGCATCAGATCCAATCTCCAAACTGGTAACTTATATTCTAAAGAGGTTTTCCAGAAAGCATTTGGGATTTAACTTTAGAAAGCCACTTTTTTTTTTTTCTTTCATGAGACAGTGTCTCACTCTGTCATCTAGGCTGGAGTACAGTGGCATGATCATGGCTCACTACAGCCTTGACCTCCTAGGCTCAAGCGGTCCTCCCACTTCAGCCTCCTGAGTGACTGGGATTATTATAGGCATGGGCCACCATGCCTAGCTAATTTTTGTATTTTTTGTAGAGATGGGGTTTCACCATGTTGGCCAGGCTTGTCTTGAACTGCTGAGCTCAAGTGATCTGCCTGCCTTGGGTTCCCAAAGTGCTGAAATTACAGGTGTGAGCCACTGCGCGGCCTAGAAAGCCAAATTTTAACCTAAAGACATATAAATATTCATTACAAATTTTCTTCTTCATTAATCAATTCCAGGCTTTTTTGTTTTTGTTTTCTTTTTTGAGACAGAGTCTTGTTCTGTCACTCAGGAGTGCAGTGGTGTAATCATGACTCACTGAGGCATTATATTCCTGGGTTTAAATGATCCTCTTGCCTCCCAAGTAGCCAGAACTACACACACACACCAGTACACCCAAATAAACTTTTATTTTTTTGTAGAGACAGGGTCTCATTATGTTACCCAGGCTGGTCTCTAACTCCTGGGCTCAAGCGATCCACCTGTCTTGGCCTCCCAAAATGCTGGGATTACAGGCGTAATCCACTGCACGGGACCCTAAAAGGTAGTATTTTTAACAAATTTCATTTATTTTATTTATTTTTTATTTATTTTGTTTTTTTGAGTCGAAGTCTCACTGTGTTGCCAAGGTTGGAGTGTAGTGGTGCAATCTTGGCTCACTGCAAACCTTCGCTTCCCAGGTTCAAGCAATTCTCCTGCCTCAGTCTCTGGAGTAGCTGAGATTACAGATGCCTGCCACCACACCCGGCTAATTTTTGTATTTTTAGTAGAGACGGGGTTTCACCATATTGGCCAGGCTAGTCTTGAACTCCTGACCTGCCCGCCTCATCCTTCCAAAGTGCTGGGATTACAGGCGTGAGCCACCACGCTTGGCCAATAAGTATGTTTTTTATAATAGATACCCAGCTCATTTTATATAAATCTATTTTTTTTTTTGAGAAGGAGTCTTGCTCTGATACCAAGGCTGGAGTGCAGTGGCGCGATCTCAGCTCATGGCAACCTCTGCCTCCCGGGTTCAAGTGATTCTCCTGCCTCAGCCTCCGGAGTAGCTGGGATTACAGGCATGCACTACAAGGCCCGGCTAATTTTTGTATTTTTAGTAGAGATGGGGTTTTGCTATGTTGGCCAGGCTGATCTCGAACTCCTGACCTCAGGTGATCTGACCACCTCGGCTTCCCAAAGTGCTGGTTTTACAGGCATGAGCCACTGTGCCCAGCCCACAAATCTTTTTAATAAAAACTTACTTAAGAGTTCATTTCTGAAACCCGTTGGAAAAAGTAATTTTAAAAGTCCTCAAAGTCATTACCTTTCCTCTTCTTTTCTATAAAATTCAGCTCTATCTTACATTCTCACATTCCTTTTAGGGGACCAATTCTTTCTGAATATGGACTCTTTTATTCTTTTTCGTCAAGGAATTCATCTTTAGATTTTCCACAAATGTGCAAACACATATATTTAGAAATGTTCTCTGAGGCCAGACAAGGTGGCTTACACCTGTAATCCCAGCTCTTTGGGAGGCTGAGGTAGGAGGATCACCTGAGCCCAGGAGTTCAAGAGTGGCCTGGGCAAGATAGGGAGAGTCCCATCTCCACAAATAATTTAAACATTAGCCAGGTGTGGTGGCATGAGCCGTGATTATGTCACTGCACCTCAGCCTGGACAACAGAGCAAGACCGTATCAAAAAAATTAAAAAAAAGAAAAGAAAAAAATGTTCTTGAAATAACATGAAACTGAAAACAAATCAAATGTTCATCAATTTTGGTTTAATAAACTACAGTATATCTTTATGAAGAAATACTAGATAGCAAGTAAGACAACTGAGGTAAATCTATCACTAACATGTGAAGATGTCCAATAATCATTTTATTGTTCTTTGAATCAGGGTCATTATTTCTTATATTTTGAATCGAAGTCTCTGTTGCCCTGGCTGGAGTGCAGTGGTGCGGTCATGGCTCACTGCAGTCTAGAACTCCTGGGCTCAACTGACCATCCCACTTTGGCCTCCCAAAGCTGGGATTACAGGCATGAGCCACTGAAACTGGCTCAGTAACAGTTTGAAATGAAAGATGAAACAATGTTGACCAATATGTACAGAATGATCTAATTTTTGTTTTTGTTGTTTTAAAATTATAGTTATCTTATCTTTTTTTTTTTTTTTCCTGAGATAGAGTCTCACTCTGCTGCCCAGGCTGGAGTGCAGTGATACGATCTTGACTCACTGCAGCCTCCGCCTCCCTGGTTCAAGCAATTCTCCTACCTCAGTCTCCCTAGTAGCTGGGATTACAGGCACACACCATCACGCCTGGTTAATTTTTGTATTTTTAGTAGAGACAGGGT
The DNA here is from genome assembly GCF_000951035.1 of Colobus angolensis palliatus. Classification (NCBI taxonomy): domain Eukaryota; kingdom Metazoa; phylum Chordata; class Mammalia; order Primates; family Cercopithecidae; genus Colobus; species Colobus angolensis. The sequence goes on from NW_012118487.1 coordinate 34,528,376, forward strand.
TTCACCATGTTGGCCAGGCTGGTCTCGAACTCCTGACCTCAGGAGATCTGCCCGCCTCAGCTTCCCAAAGTGCTGGGATTATAGGCATGAGCCACCACGCCTGGCCTCCACTACAGTTTTATGAGTAATATTAGCCAATGCAAATGGGTAAGAGAAAACAATTAGAAGGATAAGATTGAAAGAGAATTAAAACTATGTCCATTTGAAGATTATTCCTGGAAAAAGATTATACCTGGAAAAAGACAATATACCTGAAAATTTTCAGAGAATTAATTATAAAATAAACTGAACAAACAAGAATTTAACAAGAAGCAGAGTATAAAAGTAATGTGCAAAATCAATAGGCTTCAGATACATAAATAAGGCTAACTAGGAGAAAAAATGGAAGAGAACACCCCATTTAGAATGGCAACAACAACAACAAAATACTTACGAATATATATGCGAAATGTGAAAAATCTACGTGAAGAAAATGACAAAACTACCAGAAAAAATAAAAATGTACTTGAGCAAATAGAAAGGCATCCCTTTTTCTTGGATAGAATGTTTCATCATCATCAAGATATCAGTTCTCCTTAATTTATAAATGTGATACAATCTCAATAAAAAATAGATTCGAGTTTTTTTTTATTTTTTAAGAAGAGAAGAGGAGACTTTATTTCTTAGGGTTACAGCCTCAAGGCAGATGCTTTTCCTAGAATTAGAAAAGTTGAAACTAAAGTTTCAGCTCAAGTCAGTTTGTCAACTCAGAACAAAACTGTGACTTAAAGGAGAAAGCATGCTTGTGTCCCTCTAATACATGAACTCACTACCTTATAATCCTATTGAGACAGTCCTACTTACCTCTAGCTGATTTGCTGCCACATGGAATGAAGACTTAGGGTTGCCAAATCATCCAGTTTCCAAAAGAAGCTGAACATCTTGATTTGCAAGTGACATTTTACAGTCTGAATATATTTGCAACTAATTTAAATGAAAAATAAAATAGATTTTGGGAAAAATAAAATACATCTTGCAGATCATATCTACTTCCCAGGCTGTTTTTGACCTTTCAGGGATTGGTAATCTTTTTCTGGAAAGGGTCAAATAGCAAATATTTTAGGCTTTGTAGGCCACTACCAGTCTCTGTCCCATATTCCTGTTTATTTTTATATCATTAAAAAATGTAAAAAGACTGTAAAAAATAGACCTTGGGTTATCCCTCAGTGTGGTAATTTACTAATCTTGGTTAACAGAAACCATTAGCCTTGAGATTCGACAATGAGTACCTTGGAAGGAGACAGCCAGCCACTTCCATCTCTGACCTCTATCTCTCACAATTTTTTGTTTTTGGAGTCTCACTTTGCCACCCAGGCTGTAGTACAATGGCATGACCTTGGCTCACTGCAACCTCTGCCTCCTGGGTTCAAGGATTCTCCTGACTCAGCCTCCTGAGTAGCTGGGATTACAGGCACCCACCACTACACCCAACTAATTTTTGTATTTTTAGTGGAGATGGGGTTTCATCATGTTGGCCAGGCTGGTCTTGAACTCCTGACCTCAGGTGATTCACCTGCCTTGACCTCCCAAAGTGCTGGAATTACAGGCATGAGCCACCGTGCCCAGCCTTCCCTCACAATTTTTTTTTAAACTTATGCTGGGATAAGTATAATATATAGATTCACTGCAGTGGGTCATTTTGTAATGCAGTGCTTTTTCTTTCTGGCAAATAAACAATATCCAGAAGCATATCCTGAAAGGGAGTTCATGCATAATATTGCGATGTCATCCCACCATCTGTCACGTTTTAACTGCTCTTACAGATGATTACCATATCAACTGAAAAATGTTTTCGAGATACTTTACTTCAGTAATGGCTCTCAAAAACCAGTATTATCAGATTTAAAATTTAGACTTTTCTGCTAAAGAATTATTAGGGTGGTTCTTGCTTCTTGGCTGCCAGCTATACTCATTTCCTTTTCTAACCCTTTAAAGAGAATCATGTTTCTGTTTTTCTTTAGAGACAGGGTCTCATTCTATTACCCAGGTTGGAGTGCAGTGGTGTAATCACAGCTCACTGTGGCCTCAAATTCCTGGGCTCAGGTGATGCCCCTCCCTCAGCCTCCTGTTAGCTAGGACTACAAGTGTGCGCCATCACAACTGTGTGATGGCTATTTTTTTTTTTTCATAGAGATGGGGTCTGGCTATGTTGCCCAGGCTGGTCTGGAACTCCTGGCTTCAAGTGATCCTCCCACCTGGCCCGCACAAAGCACTGGGAATTATAGGTGTGAGCCACTGTGCATGTCTGAAAATCAGGTTTGATAAAGAACAATAGCATATATTTCTGAGACAGGCCAAGAACTGTATAATCCCACTAGACCAATGATGTGGCAAACATCAGGAGAAAAGTCTTACCCAATTCATCCTTACAGAGTGCTTTAGTCCTGGTCTAACCTCAGAACAGACATTTCATGGATTTGATCTGGCCTTGGACAATTGTGAAACTTACCAGAAGACTGTAAAAAATTTTTTTAGAATTCCTTAAAAATAGGACAGATATTATTTGAGATAAAAAAAAAAAAAACCATGTAAAAGAGGTTGATAAGATTCACAATTCATTGAAAACTTCACAATTCATTGAAAAGATACTGGGATTATCATTTATAGCATGATTTACTGAATCAAATTTGGTCCTGGATAACTTGTAATATGATTCTAGGTCCACCCAAGTTGTCCTAAATCTTCAAATCAGTAATAAAACCAACCCAAGACTAAGAATTACCTTGAGCTTAGCTAGACTCGTGCTCCTGGGCTGCTGCTTTTTCTCTTTTCTTTTTTTAAGAGACAGGGTCTCACTATGCTGTACTGGCTGGCCTCGATCTTCTGGGCTCAAGCAATCCTCCCACCTCTACCTCCTCTGTACCTGGGTGATAAGGTTTTGTTGTGTCCCCACCCAAACCTCATCATGAATTGTAGTTCCTATAATCCCCACGTGTCGTGAGAGGGACCCAGTGAAAGGTAACTGAATCATGGGTCAGTTACCCCATGCTGCTGTTCTCGGGATAGTGGATGAGTTCTCACAAGATCTGATGGTTTTATAAGGTGCTTTCCCTGCTTTTGCTTGGCACTTCTCCTTGCTGCTGTCATGTGAAGGACATGTTTGCTTCCCCTTCTGCCATGATTGTAAGTTTCCTGAGACCTCCCCTACCATGCTGAACTGTGAGTCAATTAAACTTCTTTCCTTTATAAATTACCCAGACTGGGGTGTGTCTTTATTAGCAGCATGAGAACGGACTAATACACTGGGACTACTGGCACAGGCTACCATGCCTGGCTTCCTGCCTAGTATCTCAAACTTCAGGTGAGAACAAACTCAAAAATAGCTCTTAAAGATTAACAACAGTGATGGACAGGAGCAGGTCAGTCAACTGTTTAACAGAGAGCCAGTGGTTAAACACAGCCAGCATTAAAGATGAAATTATATAAAGAATGATGAACTGTATATAAAAAACAAAGACACCAAACACTGAAGAGTGATCACTCCCTAAGTACTTCACTACATTTTACCTTTCCCTGGGCTGTTGAGATTTATTATCTACTCCATCTGTACGGTGGAGATACTATGTAACGATGTGCTGCTGAGCATCTCTTCCCCTTCTCTACTGGTATCGCATTGGTAACCTGTGCTGGCAGTACTTACACCACGCAAGTAGGCAAACACTGTAAGTCACCTTCCCTCTTCCAGACAGCCAGCTATTAAACACTTAGCACACTGCTGGCTAAAGAAGATGCTAAGTCTCTGGTTAGCTCATGTATAGACCCCCATCTCACTCACTCTTGTGCTAGCCCTATAGAGAACTAAATTCTTAAGTTACCTAAATATTAAACAGCATCTTTTAGAGATCATTAGAAATGGTTTCCTTTTTGAACACACATACCTCCTTTCTAAACAAGTATCTTTTATAATGATAGCAAATTGGGCCTGAGAAGTTTTGGAATTCCCACAATTAGTTTTAGAAAAATTGGTTCTTTTTATGTTTTGTCCTCTGTCTCTCACATCAAATACTTTCTCTTGTCAGAAGAGCTGTTGCCTAAGGCAACATAAACCGGCCTCATGAACAAAGATGGACCAATTTGCTCCCCGCCAACCTCCAGGAAGTGATTAAGTAGGCCCAGAGCAACTCCATGTGATACAAAGGCCAGATTCATTAACAAATGGTTTGGATGCCATTTGGGTCATTTCAGACATATGGAGTATTTCACTCGAGTTACTTAAAAGAATATCAAAACTGGACAATGTAAAAAAACTAAGCATGTGTGTAAAGGGCATTACATACGTTTTGATTTTATTTCTTTAGATGTGGAGTGCCTGCAAATTATCTAAATAGCCAAGCTGAACTGGAAAAAGATATATACATGGGATATATCATTTTGAACCTACTTTTTTAGATAGCTGAAAAATAACCCTAAAATTCTATATACTTGGTGATGTGTGCTATACAAACACAACTACAGTCATGTATTGTTTAACAACAGTGTCAAGAACAGACTACATATATGATGGTGGTCCCATGAGATTATAATGGAACTGAAAAATTCCTACCACCTAGTGACATCGTAGCTATAGCAATGTCTTAGTGCAACACATTACTCATGTGTTTGTGGTGATGACGGTGTAAACAAACCTACTGCACTGCCAGCTGAATAAAAGTGTGGCAATACAAGTATGTATAGTACATAATACTTGACAATGATAATGACGATGTTACTGGTTTATGTATTTTCCATGTTTTTAATGTTAGAGTGTACTCCTTTTACTTATTAAAAAGAAGGTTGGCCAAGTGCAGGGACTCATGCCTGTAATCCCAGCATTTTGGGAGGCCAACGGGGGCGGATCATCTGAGGTCAGGAATTTGAGACCAGCCTGACCAACATGGAGAAACCCCATCTCTACTAAAAATACAAAATTAGCCAGGTGTGGTGGTGCATGCCTGTAATCCCAGCTACTCAGGAGGCTGAGGCAGGAGAATCGTTTGAACCCAGGAGTCGGAGGTTGCAGTGAGCTGAGATCATGCCATTGCACCCCAGCCTGGGTGACAGGGCAAAGCTCCATCTCAAACGAAACAGAAACAAAAACAAAAACAAAAACAAAACAAAAAGCTCACTGCAAAACAGTCCCAGGCAGGTCCTTTGGGAAGTTTTCCAGAATTGTTTTCACAGGAGATGACAGCTCCATGCATGTTATTGCCCCTGAAGACCTTCCTGTGGGACAGAATGTGGAGGTGGAAACAGTGATACTGGTGATCCTGACCCTGTGTAGGTCTAGGCTAATGTGTTTGCCTTGGTTTTTAACAAAAAGTTTTTAATTTTTTCTTTTGAGTCACAGTTTCACTCTGTCATTCAGGCTGGAGTCAGTGGCATGATCTCAGCTCAATGCAACCTCTGACTTCCAGGATCAAGCGATCCTTCCACTTCAGCCTTCCGAATAGCCGGGACTGCAGGTACGTACCATCACACCCAGCTAATTTTT
>NW_012118487.1:34534329-34547592 GCF_000951035.1 Colobus angolensis palliatus
TATGTAATATTTATATATAATTTTATTATGACAGTATATATGATATAGTCTACATATTATAATATTATTTTTAATATTTAATATTTTTAATATTAATAAAAACTTTGTACAGCTGTACATGTTTTAAACTAAATGTTTCACAAGGGCCAAAACGTTTAAACAATTTAAATTTATGAAGTAAAAAATTGTAGTAAGCTAAGGTTATTACAGGAAAAAATTTTTTATAAATTTAGTGTAGCCCAAGTGTACAGTGTTTACAAAGTCTAGAATAGTGTGTAGTCATGTCCTAGGGACCTTCACATTCACCCACCACTTAGTCACTCAGAGCAACTTCTTTTTTTTCTTTTTTTTGAGATGGAGTCTCAGTCTGTCGCCCAGGCTGGAGTGCAGTTGTGCGATCTAGGTTCACTGCAACCTCTGCCTCCTGGGTTTAAGCCATTCTCATGCCGCACCCTCCTGAGTAGCTGGGCCTACCGGCGCATACCACCACGGCTAATTTTTGTATTTTCTTTTTTAGCAGACGGGGTTTCACCATGTTGGCCAGGATGGTCTCAATTTCTTGACCTTGTGATCCGCCTTTCTTGGCCTCCCAAAGTGCTGGGATTACAGGCATGAGTCACCACACCTTGCCACGCAGAGCAACTTCATGTCCTGCAAGCTCCATTTTTGGTAAGTGTCCTTGACAGGTGTGCCATTTTTATCTTTTATACTGTATTATTTTTTTTTTTTTCAGAGTCTCGCTCTGTTGCCCAGGCTGGAGTGCAGTGGCGCAATCTCAGCTTACTGCAACCTCCGCCTCCTGGATTCAAGCAATGCTCGTGCCTCAGCTTACCTGAGTAACTGGGACTACAGGCGTGCGTCACCACACCCGGGTAATTTATTTTTAGTAGAGACAGGGTTTTGCTATGTTGGCCTGGCTGGTCTCGAAGTTCTGACCTCAGATCATCCACCTGCCTCGGCCTCCCAAAGTGCTGGGATTACAGGAGTTAGCCACTGCGCATGGTCCTATATTGTGTTTTTAATATATTTTTCCTATGTTTAGATATGCAAATACTTACCATTGTGTTACAATTGCCTACAGTCTCCAGTACCACAATATGCTGTATAGGTTTGTAGCCTAGGAGCAATATCTCCATTGATAAGTAACATATCCCCATTGATAAGTAACACATGACTGTATATCATCTTATAAAAAGTGCATAAATCAGGACAAATGGCCATGCACTTGTTCCTTCCAGTAGAAAGGTATCAAAAACTCAAAAGAAAAAAGGAGTTTTCATGTCTGAGGCATTACTACTTAACTAAATTTGAGGAATATCAACTTTCTGTATTTTTTTCTGTGGGAAATTTGCAAAGATAATGCAGAATACTGAGTTCGGTCACTGTTGGGAAATAGGAGAGCAGCCATTAGGATTTTAAAGGTCATTTCCAAGCATTTAGGTGTGTGTATATGTATGATGGATCCTTCAAATACACTTTTTTTTTTTTTGAGACACAGCCTTGCTCTGTTGCCCAGGCTCAAGTGCAGTGGCGCAATCTCAGCTCACTGTGACCTCCACCTCCTGGGTTCCAGCAATTCTCCTGCCTCAGTCTCCCAAGTAGGTGGAACTACTTTTTGTATTTTTAAAAGAGAGGGGGTTTTGCCATGTTGGCCAGGCTGGTCTTGAACTCCTGAGCTCAAGTGACCTGCCTGCCTCAGCTTCCCAAAGCGCTGGGATTACAGGTGTGAGCCACCATGCCCAGCCCAAATATACCCTTAATAGTTAATATTAATATTTAAATAAAACTAAAGCATTAGCACGTCATGGTTTTGATCTTAAAAAAAAAAATCATTTGTAAATCTGTCTGGACTGAGATGGATGGCTTAATTTGTATTGTCCTACCCTGATGAGCACTGGGGGGATATGGTTATCATCCTGCTTTTGATCTACCAAAAGGGGTGAAGAACATCTGCATTTTACACTTTATTTAACATTAATAAAATGATAAATACAGTTACAGGCAAATGACAATTCAGTACACTTAGTTAGATAATAGTTTAAAATTTACATATTCACAAACTTGTAGATTCTTCACCACCATGGAATATTTTAGTCTATGTAGTCAAAGTCTTCTGGAATTCCAAAAGTTTTATCAATTTTATTTTCTTCAAACCCATATTTTCTTTTGGCCCAAGATTTTATTGCAAATATGTTATCTATAAAGAAAATTGAGAAATAATTTTGAGAAAAACATAATCATAAAAATTTCAAGTACAATTATCTTCATTGTTCTTTTACTTCCTTCTATTAACTTTCAGATATATCAAAATAAGGAGTTTTCTGTATTTTTAAGAGTAATGGCAACTAATTAAAAAGTATTTAAGGTCAGGTGCGGTGGCTCATGCCTGTAATCCCAGCACTTTGGGAGGCCAAGGCAGGCGGATCATGAGGTCAGAAGTTTGAGACCAGCCCGGCCAAGATGGTGAAACCCCGTCTCTACTAAAAATACAAAAATTAGCTGGGCGTGGTTAGTGGCAGGCACCTGTGTCACAGCTACTCGGGAGGCTGAGGCAAGAGAATCATTTGAACCTGGGAGACGGAGGTTGTGGTGAGCAGAGATTGCACCACTGCACTCCAACCTAGGCAACAAGAGTGAAACTCCGCATCAAACAAAAAGTATTTAAATGCTATTTTGAACAAGTTAATAGATCTCATATTTAAAAATTCTATAGGCTGCTTGCTGCTAAATACCAGACTTAAGAATAATACAAAAACAGGGACAGGTTAATGGTGTCTCTTCTACATTTCCACAGCAGAGGCCAGGACTGTTGCCTCAGGAATTAAAGTTGCTCCTGTTCCCAAAGGGAACACATTCTCTCCAGACCCTTCTTCCTGTCCCACAGACAGTAATGGCTTCCAGACAATCAGGCCAGTAGTAGGGAGAGGGGGTGGGGAGCAGGGAAAGGGGTTCTCTTAAGACTAAGAATAGAAATGTCCTCAGCATCTCCTGGGGGGATTTAAAATGCATTAACGACTGAAAAAAAGTGGTACGTCTACTTCAGGAGATTTATCCCAAGGAAAGAAAACAAACTGTGTACAAGGATTTTTGGTCAAGGGTCTTTATTCCAGTGCCATTATAGAAAAAATAAAAGCAATCTAAATGTCTACTCATCAGGAAGCTAGTGAGGGAGGCAGGACAGTGCCAGTGTGCTCACAGTGGCTGCACTTGAGAGGGTGGGAGCAACAGTGGATTTTTTTTCCCTTTTTTTTTTTTTTCCTTGAGACAGGATCTTGCTTTGTCTCCCAGGCTGGAGTGCAGTGAGTGGTGCAATCTCAGTTCACTGCAGTCTCCACCTTCTAGGCTCAGGTAATCCTCCAACCTCAGCCCCACAAGTAGCAGAGACAACAGGCGTGCACCACCACACCCGGCAACTTTTGTATTTTTTGTAGGGATGAGGTTTCACCATGTTGCCCAGGCTGGTCTCGAACTCCCGAGCCCAAGCAATCCACCCACCTCGGCCTCCCAAAATGCTGGGATTACAAGTGTGAGCCACTGTGTCCAGCCTTTCTTTTCTTAATTTCATACATTTCTTTAATGTACATATACAACCTTTATGATGAAAATGTATTACACACACAGAAAAAAACGATGGTATAAGATTTTATAGCTTGTCAGAGTATTCTGTAAAATGTTAAACAATCTATTAGTAGTGATAATGAAGTAAAGGGTTAGAATAGGTTCTTCTGGAATGTTATGGGCCGAATCATTTCCCCCCAAATTTGTATGTTGAAGTCCTAGCCCCTACGACCTCAGAATGTGACTATATTGAAACATATCTTTAAAGAGGTGATTAAGTTAAAATGAGGTCATTGGGATGGGCCCTAATCCAGTAGGATTGGTGTCTTTATAAGAAAAGGATCACGAGGTCAAGAGATAGAGACCATCCTGGCCAACATAGTAAAATCCTGCCTCTACTAACAATACAAATAAATTAGCTGGGCGTGGTGGCGTGCACCTGTAGTCCCAGCTATTCAGGAGGCTGAGGCAGGGGAATCGCTTGAACCCAGGAGGCAGAGATTGTAGTGAGCTGAGATAGTGCCACTGCACTCCAGCCTGGCGAAAAAGCAAGACTCCATCTAAAAAAAAAAGCAAAAAGAGAAAGGAAAAGGATTGGCTGGGTGCAGTGGCTCACGTCTGTAATCCCAGCACTCTGTGGGGGCCGAGGCGGGCAGATTGCCTGAGGTCAGGAGTTTGAGAGACCAGTCTGGCCAACATGGTGAAACCCCATCTCTACTAAAAATACAAAAATAATTAGCCGGGTCTGGTGGCGTGCACCTGTAATCCCAGCTATTCAGGAGACTGAGGTAGGGAAATTGCTTGAACCAGGGAGGTGGAGGTTGCAGTGAGCTGAGATTGTGCCACTGCACTCCAGCTTGGGCAACATAGCAAGACTCCATTTCAAAAAAAAAAAAGGAAATTTGAACACACTGAGAGACACAGGAAAGACTGTGAGAGGACACAGTGAGAAGGAAGACCTACAGAAGAAACCAAACCTGCCAACATCTTGATATTGAAATTTGATTCTCCAGGATGGTGAGAAAAATTTCTATTGTTTAAGCCACCCTATCTGTGATACTTTGTTCTGGCATCTCTAGAAAACTAATACATGGAGTTTGATCACTTTTAAAATATTTTTTCTATGGAAGTTTAATTCCAAGTATCAAATAATGATAAACACATTTCTGGAATGAATTTTATGGAGAATACTACTGCATCAAATAGAATAATGTTAACAAAATTAATTTCTTTCAATTAAAGTGTTATGGAATGTCAACAGATATTAAAATGATCTTTAGTCTTTGTAACAATCTAAAATGAATCTTTACTTTTCACAATAACCTAAGAGAGAATGTTAAAATACCACCATAAGGTATTCTAGGATAATTTTTACCAGTCTCTGCCCAACCAGTACATTCTTGCTAATCACACCCAAATGTTATAGAGGGTCTGCTGCTACATAAGACAAATATCAGGTGTACTGCAGATATTACAGAATGTGAAGAACCTATGCCTTCAAGTTGACACAAGAGAGAAAAAATAATAATTACTTTTTTTTTTTTGAGACAGAGTCTGGCTCTATCGCCCAGGCTGGAGTGCAGTGGCCGGATCTCAGCTCACTGCAAGCTCCGCCTCCCGGGTTTACGCCATTCTCCTGCCTTAGCCTCCCGAGTAGCTGGGACTACAGGCGCCCGCCACCTCGCCCGGCTAGTTTTTGTATTTTTTAGTAGAGACGGGGTTTCACGGTGTTAGCCAGGATGGTCTCGATCTCCTGACCTCGTGATCCACCCGTCTCGGCCTCCCAAAGTGCTGGGATTACAGGCTTGAGCCACCGCACCTGGCCAATAATTTATTACTAAACAATTACAAAGTGATAGGTGTCTCAGAGAGAAAAGGCCAAGTCTTATGTGTATAGCTTACAAGACAGGCTTCATGAATACAGAAAGATTTCTAGGAAATGAGAGAACAGATACAACAATGCAGGAAGCTTACAGGGAATCAACTTCAAACCTGGATCAGAAAAGAGAATGAGGCATCAGGGTAAGACTACTGAATAGCCTCTACAGGAAGGATTTCCTGATTTATAGAGGGATAAGAAACCATTTCATTATAAACATTTAAAGGTTAAAAGCAAGAAAAAGAACAAATAAAAACCTCTCCACAACAATGCCTAATGGACCAATTCAAAGAAGACTCTGACTAAACATTTCTTTGGACCACTGGATGTCGGCCTTCAAGATAATGTCACTGACAATCTTGATAGTTCATTCTCTGTCAAATAATTTCCCTATTTAATGTAGGAATTTTTATAAATGGATATAGAATAACTTTTTTATTTTAAACAAACAACCTTAAGGCTGTTTGATTTATACGGTGGCACGGCGAAGATACCTATAGGAATAGGATGAGCAATATCATTTGCAATGAATCTAGGTTAGGCCCTGGCAATACCTATCCCTCTTCACTCATTAAGATGCCTCTCATATGTGTTTACAAAAACCTCACCATCTTAATTATTAAGCAAGGTTTCATATGATATCATTGAAATCACACTTAAAGTGTATTTAACGTCACCAAACATTTAGATGTGGCATTTCTATACTTAGACTCTGAGGTAATCTCTCATCCTATAGAACTGAGATACTGAATTGTTGAACAGTATATATTCTCAATTCTAGATACATTTTTAAGGACTTTTTTTTTTCTTGAGACAGTGTCTCACTCTTGCCCAGGCTGGAGTGCAGTGGCACGATCTCAGCTCACTGCAACCTCTGCCTCCCGGGTTCAAGCAATTCTCCTACCTCAGCCTCCTGAGTAGCTAGTGTTACAGGTGTGTGCTACCATGTCTGGCTAATTTTTGTATTTTTAGTAGAGACAGGGTTTCATCATGTTGGCCAGGCTGGTCTTGAACTCCTAACCTCAAGTGATTCTCCTGCCTTGGCCTCCCAAAGTGCTGGGATTACCGGCATGAGCCACCACGCCCGGCCAGAGCTTTTTTTAAGTAAAAAGAAAGCAAACTTTCTTTCTATATGATAATTTTAATATGAATATTAAAGCAAACTTTAATAGCTATATGATAAATAAGATTGCGATTTCATTAAAAAAAACAAAACTAAAGGCCAATTATATTGATTTTGCCAATCTACCTAATTCTAAAATAGACTAGGAAAAAAATAATTCTTATTTTATTACTGTTTCCTTTTTGTTTGTTGTGAAGGTGGCGGTTTTCTGAGGTGTGATGCTTTATCTCTTATCTCCGTCTTTCATAACACATGTTTATGCTGGAAGCAGGAAGAAGTAAGCTGTAACTTTAAATGGAAATATGGTTCTTAACAGCTGTTTCTGCTATTCTAAAAATATCTTTCTTCCTCATGGTTTTAAAAGTCCCAGGTTCTTCTGTAGCTAATAGGATAGGGAAAAAAAAAGCCATTCCAAATGTTTTTCCAATTATAATTTTGGAAGTGTATGATCAATTGGAAATCATGAACTTTTTTAAGAGAAGAAAAGGAAAAGAGGAGTATTTATCTACGTGTCCAACATGGTGCTGACGGGCTTACAAACTGTCTTATTTAATCCTCCCAGAATGGGAGGTAGGTATTATTTATCCACAATGAACAGATGAGGAAGCAGGCTGAGAGGGGGTCAAGAGGTCACACAGCAAGTAAGGAGAACAGCTTGGATTCTTTTCAAAGCCAGGTTCCTCCCACTACACACACATGCTGCCTGTGCCTACTGTGTGCTGAGCCTCTTTGTTGAAAATACTGGGGGAAATCACCTTGGATTTCTGTCTTATTTTTAACCTAAAAATCCATATTTATTTATACTTCGTGGGACACTTATTTCATTACTCTCTTTCATGTCAGTTTGCTTTTTTACCCTCCTCTGTTCTTATCACTAAAGCATTACCTTACTTAAGAAATAACTTTGTAATAAATAAAACTGCAATTTCAGAAAAAAAAAAACCCTAAAGGCCAATTATATTGATTTTACCAACCTATTTAATTATAAAATAGAGTAGGAAAAAAATAATTCTTATTTTTTTGTGTGAAACAGAGGCCTGGACAGGGAGTCAGAGAAACCTGGCTCCAGCGTCTGTTCTTCCAGTGACTAATCACCTTTGACTAACCAAACATAGTCACTTTAAGTCAAGCCAAAAAAGCTGGATTCTAATTCCTGTTCTGCTGTCTGACTAATGTGTGGCCTTGGACTCCTGAGGGTCTTAGTTTTGTCTCCTAAATTAGGGATAATAATCATATCTACCTCACAAGATTATCATGGAGATAAAATGAGAATGAACCATAGACATTACAATAACTGGCATATAGTCAGTCCTCAACAAACCTTAGCTATTATTATTATTAGCAAGAATATAAATCTTTAAGATTCCATTATCTTAAAGTGTATCTTACATTAATATATATGAAAGTTAAGTGATTAGCCCAAGTGACTTATCTTGGGAAAAGTTGTACAAAAGTTAAACTGGAAGCAATCATTAGTTTTACAAAAATATCTTATACTTTACAAAATGACTCATAAGATTATAAAAAATAACCTTAAATAACTGAAATGATTTAATATGTAAACATCTGAGTAATGCATACATTTTTCAGAAACGTCCTTTCTTGAACAAAGCTAGCACAAGGTATGTGAATTTCACATCACAGTAAGTGTGAAGGGAGTTTACAGTTTATTTATCAGTATTATTATGGTACATACCAGTCCATCTGTTAGCAGCTTCTTTGGCTACTTTATTTGCTTGGCCTGAAAAAAAATTATATATATAAAATGAAATGTATTTATATATATAAAATTATCTTTAGCTATGTGTACATTTATATTTTTTCATATGAACAAAATTTTTATAAAATTTATATATAAAATGGCTATGAAAAAAGCTGAAATAGTGACATAATATTGTATTTTACAAACTCTTGCAAATTCCTAAGGAAATTTAGGGAGCTGCAGTAATATTAGTAATTAATGGAAAGTTAAAGTGAACAATTTCCCTTTCCTAAGTGTCCATCATCATTGTACTTGCTCCTTTAAAGGCAACATGTAAGTTTAAATGACATGTTTTTCAAAGAACTCACCATACCAAAATACAACAACTTAAATGTAATAAGAATTTTACTATACAGGCATTATAAGACCACAGTAAGTGTGACTCTAAAAAAAATTTTAGTGATAAGAAAGTAGTCCCATAGAAGGAAGTATTTACTTTTACTTTATAGTTAAATACACATCATGCTATCAAATGTATCTGTATGTGTATTATGTACTTCAAGTTAATCTGCACAGCACATAACAGTGCCATGATTAATGGGGCATTAACTATTACTTAAAATGATGGCATTTTAAATTGAAAGATACTTTATATGTTACAAAATTCAGCATACTAAACTATAAAATTCAGTAATTTTCATTTATTTACTTATTTAGGGACTGGGTGTCACTGTCTCCCTAGCTGGAGTGCAGTAATGTAATCATAGCTCACTGTAGCCTCAAACTCCTGGGCTTAAGCAATCCTCCTGCCTCAGTTTTCTGAGCAGCTGAGACTACAGGAATGTGCCACCATGCCCAGCTCATTTTTTTTATTTCTTGTAGAGATCCCCTATCTCTACAAGATATCCTGCTATGTTGTCAGGGTGGTCTCAAACTCCTGGCCTCAAGTGATCCTCCTCATCTTGGCCTCCTAAAGTGCTGGGATTACAGGTACGGGACACGATGCCTGACCTTCAGTGGTTTTTATGATATTCACAAAATTGTACAACCATTACTACTATTTAACTCCAGAACATTTTTTCATCACCCAAAAAAAACCCTTGTGCCCCTTAGCACTCACTCCACATTCCTTCTCCCTCCATTTCCCGGCAACTACTAACCTAGTTGCTGTCTCTTCTCTATGGATTTCCCTTTTGTGTACATTTCATATGAACGAAACATGCAATATGTGGTCTTTTAGGTCAGGCCTCTCTCACTTAACACAATGTTTTCAAGGTTCATTCATGTATCAACACCTCATTCTTTTTTAAGCTAAGTACTATTTTACAATTTGCTTATCCATTCATCAGCTGATGGACATTTGGGTTGTTTCTGCTAATACGAATAATAATTTTTGTGTGAACATGTTTTCAATCATCTTGGGTATGTATTTTGGGGAAGATATAAATTGTTTGCCAAAGTGGTAGCACCACTTTATAATACCACCAGCAATCTAAGAGGTCCAGTCTCTCCACATCCTCATCACTTATTATTTTCTATTTTTTTTGAGACGGAGTTTCGCTCTTGTTGCCCAGGGTGGAATACAATAGTGTGGTCTTGGCTCACTGCGGCTTCCGCCTCCCGGGTTCAATCAATTCTCCTGCCTTAGCCTATGCCACCACACCCAGCTAATTTTGTATTTTTACTAGAGATGGGGTTTCACCACGTTGGTCAGGCTGGTCTCCAAGTCCTGACCTCAGGTGATCCGCCTGCCTTGGCCTCCCAAAGTGCTGGGATTACAGGCGTGAGCCACCGCACCCGGCCTCATTATTTTGTTTTTACATTATAGCTATCCTAATGGGTGTTGATATGGTTTGGCTGTGTCCCCACTCAAATCTCATCTTGAATTGTAACTCCCACAATTCCCACATGTTGTGAGAGGACCCCAGTGGGAGGGGATTGAATTATGGGGGCAAGTCTTTCCTGCACTGTTCTCATGATAGTGAATGAGTCTCACAAGATCTGATGGCTTTAAAAATGGGAGTTTCCCTGCACAAGCTCTCTTCTCTTGTCTGCCATCACGTGAGACATACCTTTCACCTTCCACCATGATTTTGAGGTTTCCCCAAATGCGTGGCACTGTAAGTCCAATAAACCTCTTTCTTTTGTAAATTGCCAAGTTTCAGGTATGTCTTTATCAGCAGTGTGAAAACAGATTAATACAAGTGTGAAGTAGTATCTCACTGGGGTTCTGATTTGCATTTCCTAATGATTTTGTGCATCTTTTCATGTGCTTATTGGCTATCTGTGTATCTTCTTGGGGGAAGTGTCCGTTCATATCCTTTGCTCATTTTTCAATTGGGTTGTCTTTTTATTGTTGTATTATGAGTTCTTTATATATTTTGGATACTAGGCACTTGTCAGATACAGAACTTGTGAATATTTTCTTCCATCCTGAGTTCACTTTTCACTTTCTTTTTTTCTTTTTGTGATGGAATCTCTCTCTGTTACCCAGGCTGGAGTGTAATGGTGCAATCTCGGCTCACTGCAACCTCTGCCTTCCTGGTTCAAGTGATTCTCCTGCCTCAGCCTCCCGAATAGCTGGGATTATAGGTGTGTGCCACCACGACTAATTTTTGTATTTTTAGTAGAGATGGGGTTTCACCATGTTGGCCAGGCTGGTCTCGAACTCCTGGCCTCACATGATCCACCCACCTCGGCCTCCCAAAGTGCTGAGATTACAGGTGTGAGCCCCTGTGCCCAGCCTCTTTTTATTTTCTTGATATTGTAAAAAAATTTTTAATTTTGATGAAGTTCATTTATCTACTTTTTCTGTGGTTGTTCCTGCTTTTGGTGTCATATTCAAGAACTGTTGCTTAACCCAAGGATACAGAAATATAAATCTGTTTTCTTCTAAGAGTTTTATAGTTTTAGCTCTTCCATATAGGTCTTTGATCCATTTGAGTTAATTTTTTTGATGTAAAGTGGGGGTTCAGATTAATTCATTTGCATGTAGATATCCAGTTGTGCCAAATACCATTAGCTGAAAACATGATTTCTTTCCTGATTCCATGGTCTTGGCACCTTTGTTGAAAATCAATTGGGTTTATTTCTGGACTCTTGATTCCATTAATCTGTATGTGTATTCTTTCTTTTTTTTTTTTGAGACGGAGTCTCACTCTGTTGCCCAGGTTGGAGTGCAGTGACGTGATCTCGGCTCACTGCAAGCTCCGCCCCCCAGGTTCACACCATTCTCCTGCCTCAGCCTCCTGAGTAGCTGGGACTATAGGCACCCACCACCATGCCTGGCTAATTTTTTATATTTTTAGTAGAGACAGGGTTTCACCGTGTTAGCCAGAAGGATCTTGACCTCGTGATCTGCCCGCCTCGGCCTCCCAAAGTGTATATGTCTATTCTTATACCACTACCATACTGTCTTGATAACTGTAGTCTTATAGTAAGTTATGAAATTGAAAAATGTGAGTCTGTAACTTTGTTCTTTTTCAAGATTCTTTTGATTATTCTGTATCTCTTGCATTTCCATATGAAACTTAAGATCAGTTTACCAATTTCTGCAAAAAAGCAGCTGAAATTTTGATCGGTTTAGCATTGAATCAGTAGATCAATTTGGGGAGTATTTCCTTAATAATATTGTGTTTCAGCCGGGTGCAAGAGCTCACGCCTGGATTCCTAGCACTTGGGGAGGCTGAGGCAGGAGGACTGCTTGAGTCTAGGAGTTCGAGACCAGTGTAGCCAACATAGTGGGACCCCATTTCTACAAAAGATAATGAAAAAAAAAATTAGCCAGGTGTAGTGGTGTACACTTCCAGTCCCAGCTACTAATTTTTTTCTATTTCTCTTTCGTCTAGCTAAAAGTGTGTCTACTTTGTGATCCACTTAAAGAACCAATTTTTGGGTCGCGTGTGGTGGCTCATGCCTGTAATCCTAGCACTTCTGGAGGCTGAGGTGGACAGATTACCAGAGGTCAGGAGTTTGAGACAAGCCTGGCCAACACGGCAAAATCCCATCTCTACTAAAAACACACAAAAAAAGCTGGGCATGGTGGCGCGTGCCTGTAGTCTCAGCTACTCAGGAGGCTGAGGCAGGAGAATCGCTTGAACAAGGGAGGTGGAGGTTATAGTGAACCGAGATCGTGCCATTGTACTCCCACAAGAGCAAAACTCCGTTTCAAAAAAAAAAAAAAAAAAGGGCCATGCGCAGTGGCTCACACCTGCAATCCCAGCACTTTGGGAGGCTGAGGCGGGCAAATCACGAAGTCAAGACATCGAGACCATCCTGGCCAACATGGTGAAACCTCGTCTCTACTAAAAATACAAAAAAAAAAGCTAGGCATGGTGGCGCGTGCCTGTAGTCTCAGCTACAGGGGAGGCTGAGGCAGGAGAATTGCTTCAACCCAGGAGGCGGAGGTTGCAGTGAGCTGAGATCATGCCACTGCACACCAGCCTGGTGACAGAGCAAGACTCCACCTCAAAAAAAAAAAAAAAAAAAAAGAACCAATATTTGGTTTTTATTTTCTTGTTTTTCATTTCTCTTTGAACATATTTGAAGTGTTTTTGTCTAGTAAGTAAGTCCAACACATGGGCTTTCTCAGGAACAGTTTCCATTGAAAACAGTTTCCACTGAAACATTTTTATTCCAGTGTGTGAGCCATAGTTTATTTCTTTGTATGTCTTGCATCTTTTTGTTGCAAAACTGGACATTTAAAATAATGTTAGCCTGAGTAACATGGTGAAATCCTGTCTCCACAAAAAACACAAACATTAGCTCAGCATGGTGGCACGTGCTTGTAGTTCTAGCTACTCAGGGGACTGAGGCAGGAGGATTGCTTGAGTCCAGGAGGTTGAGGTTGCACCAAGTCATGATCATGCCACTGCACTCCAGCTGAGGTGACAGAGTGAGAATGTCTCAAAAAAAAAAAAAAAAGTAATAATTAGTTTAAAAAATAATATAAGGCACCTGTAATCCCAGCTACTTCGGAGGCTGAGGCACAAGAATCACTTG
>NW_012118487.1:34547644-34564317 GCF_000951035.1 Colobus angolensis palliatus
TAGCAACCCTAGAAAGCAGATTCTCCCCACTCTCCAGGATTGCTGCTTGTAATAGTTGTTACAATTTGTTTAGTAATTTTCCTGAACTAAATCTGTAAAGTCCATGTTCTTAAGCATGGCCACTGAAGTCTCTACTTGGTTAGCTTAGTACTAGAGACTAGACTAGAAGTCTCTACTTGGTCAAGCTATTAATTGAACAGAGATTTCCTTAAATGCTTGGACTAAACCTCTATGAAGAGGCCGTCTTTGCCTAAGAGTTTGCGTGTGCTGGGACATGCGTTCTCAGCAAGGCAGTTTATAACTCTGACTTACTACTCTTCGCTTCTTGCTTGCACAGAGCATCAAGGTCAGCTAGATGTGGGGACCATTCCAGGTCTTTACTGAGAATGTGAACAACCCTAAACATGCTTGTAGGCCTTCTATAGTTCCAGGAATATGCTGCTCTTCAAGGCTCTCATGAACATATCATTTAGTTTTTCCTTTTTTTTTTAGAAGGGTCTCACTCTGTCACCCAAGCTAGAGCACAGTGGCACAATCACGGCTCACTGCAGTCTTGATTTCCTGGGCTCAAGTGATCCTCCCACCTCAGCCTCCTGAGTAGCTAGTACTACAGGCACATGCCACCATGCCTAATTTTTAAATTATTTATAGAGATGGAGTTTGCCATTTCCTTCATACTGGTTTTGAACTCTTGGGCTCAAGCAATCTTCCCAAATTGTTAGGATTACGGGCATAAACCACTGCACTTGGCCCTTTTAAGCTTTTGGATTAGTCTACTGTTTGCTTCAACTGTTATTCATCAACAATGATTAACTGAGAAGTTAAAATTATTGTTTGTAATTGTTATAGACAAACACTCCCCACAGAGAGGAGTTTTAGCACTGGGCATACCCCAGGCCAGACCAAACAAAGACAGTCTTTCCTATTGGTGTCCTCCAGGGAACCACCAAACATGTAAATAACGAAAATTCTTTGGGATCAAGGCTCTTACAGAGCTCCAGCTGCGTTTTGCTCACCTAGACAGTAGGAATGCAGGGTTGTTATCCTTCAAGGTCACTGCTGAGGTGAGAGTGGGAAATGAGAACAGGCAAATTCAATACCACAAAGCTCATTATTCTTACTTAGAGTCTGCTAATTTTCCTCAGTAGGCTCCTGTAAGCCTTTGGTTAATTTCCAGAGGTCTGAAAAAGTTGACTACAACAATTTTTGCAAGTTTTCTGAAAGGGCAAAGTTTCAGAAGTCCTTACTCCACCTTTTTACTGTCATCCTGGCATTTATTTCTCAGAAAATTACTTAAGTACCTCCAAGATATTTTCAAGTATTTTTGTGGGAATTTAATTTCTACTAACATATTTTCTCTGGTCACATTTGAATAATGGTCAGAATAGCTAAATTAAAAAATTGTTGAAAGAATTGTTGCTTGTAAATATCACTTCTTGGATACTGCAATTAATTTTGTTGTTGTTGTTTTGAGACTGTTTTCGCTCTGTCGCCCAGGATGGAGTGCAGTGCGTGATGTTGGTTCACTGCAGCCTTCTCCTCCCCGGTTCAAGCGATTCTCCTGTCTCAGCGTCCAGAGTAGCTGGGATTACAGGTGTGTGCCACCATGCCCGGCTAATTTTTGTATTTTTAATAGAAACAGCATTTCACCAACTTGGCCAGGCTGGTCTCAAACTCCTGACCCCTAGTGATCTGCCTGCCTCTGCCTCCAAAGCAATTAATCTTCTAAATACTTGCTTAATGATATAATTCAACTGGCATAAATATAAATTATTTCTCACGGATGTTACTGAGAAATAAGAAAATATATACCCATGCCCCATATGAACAAATGGTTATGGCTACAGTCACCAAATTATTCTCTGAATAAATATGACAGACTTAGAGATAAGCTTGAGTGATATAACATGGGGGGGCTATAGCCATGCTACCAAGAACCAAATCCTATTAAAATCAATTTGTGAAACTCGTAAGCCTTTAATCCAGTATAATCTGTTCTGCACTAACATGATAGCTAAAATCCCATGAAACTCCTCATTATCAAAAAGTGCATTTTAAAAACAATAATTTCATTGAGGAATGGAGATTTGGGGTGAGTAGAGGTTAAAGTCTTAAGAAGTTCTCTAAATTTAGTGATAAGGGGATCACTGGCATCTACTACTTAAATATTTAAATTTCTTGGATTTGTGGGTTTATACTTTTCATCAAATTTGAAAAACTTTAAACTTTAGCTTTTATTTCTTCAGATATTTTTCTGGCTCAGCAACTTCTCCTCCCACCAAAACATACTCCATTTGGGACTGTAATTATACATTTATTAGGTCCCTTGAAGTTGTCTTAAGGCTCACAGATGCCATTTTCCTATTTTTAAAGTTTTTAATTTATACATGAGTGAAGGACTCCATATGCTGTCCAGGCTGGCCTCGAACTCCTGGGCTCAAGTGATCCACCCACCTTAGCCTCCCAAAGTGCTGGAATTACAGGAGTGAGCCACTGCGCCTGGCCCCATTTTAATCTTTTTTAAATTCTTTATTTTCTGTGTTTCATTTTGGATGTTTCTATTGCTGTATCTTCAACTAACACCAATTCTTTCTTCTGCAAAATTTAATCTGCTGGTAATTCACCATAGCATATTTTTCAGGTTAGACATTGTAGTTTTCATGTCCAAAAGTTTGACCTGGGTCTTTTTTATATCTTCTCTATTTCCACTTAACTTTTTGAACATATGGAAACAGTTATAATAACTTTTTAAATGTTCTGGTCTTCTGATCCTAATTTCTGGATCAATTTTGATTGATGGAGTATTCTGCTCATTATAGATCATGTTTTCCCACTTCTCTCCAGGCCTGGTAGTCTTTGCTTATATGCCAGACATAATGAATTTTATCTTGCTAGATGTTAATCCTTTTTCAAGAGACAGGATCTCAATCTGTTGCCCAGACTGGAATATAGTGGCACAACCCTAGCTCACTGCAGCCTTGAACTACTGGGTGCAAGCAATCCTCCCATCTCAGTCTCTCAAGTAGAAACGTAATAAAACTGGAGGAAGAAAACTTGACTACAGTGCATGCCAGCATGACCAGCTAATTTTAAATTGTTTGTAGAGATAGGGTCTCTCTCTCTTGCCCAGGCTAATCTCAAACTCCTAGCCTAAAGCTATCTTACTGCTTTGGCCTCCCAAAGTGCTGGGATTACAGGCATGAGCCACTGTGTCTGGCAAAAAAGATGATAATCTTTCATAAATTTGTAAAAATGCACAAAGCCAGGAAGGAAAGATTCTTACTCTCTCACTCCCAAGTCAAAAATTAATATATCTTTAATAGACTCCATTACAAGTTCTCCAGGATCCATCTTTTTACATGGTTGCATAAATAACTATTAAAAGATAACCTAGTCTGATGTTGATGAAAAATGATAACGGCTAAGCATGGTGAATCCCACCTGTAATCCCAGCACTTTGGGAGGCCAAAGGGAGACAACTGCTTGAGGCCAGGAGTTCGAAACCAGCGGGACAATACAGCGAGACACCATCTCTTTAAAAAATAAAATTAAAAGTAAACTAGCTGAGTGTGGTGGCACGTGCCTGTAGTCTCAGCTACTTGGGAAGCTGAGGTAGGAGAATGACTTGAGCTTGGGGGGTTGAGGCTACAGTGAGCCCTGATTATGCATTGCACTTCAGGCTGGGAGACAGAGCAAGGCCCTGTCTCCAAAAAACTAAAAAATAAAAAAATATAAAAATCTCACTGAAAACCAGAAAATTTCAGGTTTGTTCTCTCAGTGAGACCTCATATACTGTAATACTCATTCACAATGGCATGTTTTCCTTGGGTTGGGAAATAAATTACCAAAGTTATACATTCAAGGGTTAAAATAGACAGCAGAATGCAGGCAACCAGTTTAAAATTTCAGTTGCTGCCTCTTCCTCAACTGTGTTATTCCACCCTCCAGAAAGTTCACCATCCTTTGTATACCCTGAACTGCTTCTCTGAAGTTTTATTACCTAAGAGGTGATGTGTTTGCCAAAAGTGCTACTTGAATCAGACCTACAAGGAATGGCAACATCTTAAATTAACATGCCTACAATACAAGTTTTCCCCACTTCATGAATCGGTCTGGCACAATTCCCTGTTAATTTCCTGAACCTTAATGTGATCCACTGGCTCAGGGTCACTATCAGTGTAGGTTACAGTAGTTTAGTAAACCTAAATAAGGGTTTTATTCATTCCTGAGTGGGCAGAATGTATCAAAATTAAGAAAAGGACTGGGGAGTCAATTGGAGGTGATATTAGCAAGGGTCACCTGTCCAAGGAAATAGCTGTGGCAGTACAATAGGGACCATGGGGTGGAAAAGCTTACGTCTTTTTGAATATACCTAAGAGTTGTAGGTCCTAGACATAAAAGAGAATGAAACAGGAGCAAAGAGGTAGTACACCAAGTACAAGAATCACACAAAACTGAAATCAGGAAAAAAGGCAAGTAAGAGTAAATGAAGGGTCAGATTTGGTTATCGTGGAAAGTCACATTTTTCATGATGAACTGCTAGAGGGCATAGTCATGCGATCCTGAAAATAAATCACCTGAAAGTATTCAACCTCGTTAAGAAATTGTGCTTGAAGTTTTCTTTCAAGAGAATGAGAAGGTGCTCTAGATAAGGTACACAATGTTCTACGTCCTCCTGAACAAGCAGTCTGTTTCCTTTTGAAGATGAATCATATGCAGGCCTAGCTTCCTAACAGTAACCTACCTGTGAGGTACTCTCCTGCTGTGATGTGCTTGTGCTCACTGAGGATCATCTGGTATTAGTTAAAACTTTCAAACAGATTAAGGTGGTTATTTTTGTAGGTGTAGATTTGATTAGCACTTTCTTCTGCAGGATGATGACAAATGAATCTGTGGTCAGCATAAAAGAGCTGACCTGTCTCCCCAAATACTTAACTTAGAGAGAATGACTGGCTCAGGGAGTTATTCTGCCTCTGCCTCTCTTTGAAAATCACCCTGGGTAATCAGCTGAACCAGTGGTGTGGGGAAAAGAAAGAGATCAGCCTGTTACTGTGTCTATATAGAAGGAAGTAGACATAAGAGACTCCACTGGGCTCTGTATTTGAGATGCTGTTGATCTGTGACCTTACCTCCAACTTTGTCCTTGCAAGAGACATGTGCGAAAGTGACTTAAGGTTAAAAGGATTTTGGGCTGTGCAGAATGTGTTTTGTTAAACTAGTGCCTAAAGGCTGCTTGTGGTTAAAGGTCATCACTATTCTCTTAAATCTCAACATAGAGAAAAACATTTGTCTCCTGCCCCTCCCTGGGCAATGGTTTGTTTACTAAGCAAGGAGAAAACCGCCTTTAGGAATAAGGTGGGGCTTGCTGGATCAATACTGCTAAAAGGTTTATGGAGATGTTCGCATATGCATCTCAAGGCACAGCATTTTCCTTTAATTTTATTTATGTTACAGGGATTTTTGTTCATATGTCTTACTGCTGACCTTCCTACGATGACCCTATTTTCCAGCCACTCCCTTATCTCTTTGATGGTAAAGATAATGATCAATAAATACTAAGGGAATTCAGAGGCCGGTGCCGGCGTGGGTCCTCTGTAAGCTAAGCGCCGGTCCCCTGGGTCCCGCTTTTCTTTCTCTATACTTTGTCTCTGTGTATTATTTCCTTTTCTCAAGTCTCTCGTTCCACCTAACGAGAAGCACCCACAAGTGTGGAGGGGCAGGCCACCCCTTCAAGTGGCACTACATATCACCATCTAGGCTATGTACTCCATATATGTGAATGGTGCCTCCTGGAGTTGTGCAAAGCAGCGACCTGTCTCTAATATGAACTTTAACTTCAGATTTACACTAACTGAACTGCTTAAAAATTCTTTAATTGTAAAGGCCACTGCCAAGGACTAGGCCAGCTTAGTTGCAATCAAACTATCCTCAGGTTAATTTTAACATACCAAATATTTTCCATGTCTTTCAAAGCCTTCTATCACACACTATAATATCAGCTTTTCTGTAAGTTTCACTTGGTACAGTTTCCTAAACATAAGACAGGCTAAGACAGAAAAATATTTAAAAAGTTATATTTTCCCAAGTAATTAAATGCTATGTCTTTATAATACACTCTTTTATCTCCTCAAATATTCACATTTCTATCTTTTAAAAAATATATAAACATTATTCAAAACAAAGCTCTGGGGACTCTGGTTTAAAAGAAGGAAAAAAAAATCACTGGTATATTTAAAAGGCAACTCAAGACTGATTTTCTGCAACTTGCAAACTCTTCTACTTCTGGTATCATTTTTCTTAGAAGATAATGACGGATTTCTTTACAGAATCAAAGTTCTTCAGACCAAATTAGCTTTTTTTCTGACTCATCAGTTCTCTAAGCTTATATTTTATGTCTTTATCCTTCTATCCCACACATCTTCCTTAATTTTAAAATGCTTATAATTTCAAAGTTGTCACTGTTCAATGCTCTAACATTAAGACTTCTCTCTCTTTTTTTTTTTTTTTTGAGACAGAGTCCTACTTTGTCACCCAGGCTGGAGTGCAATGACACATATAGCACACTGCAGCTTCAACCTCCTGGGCTTGAGTCATTCTCCCATTCCAGCCTCCCAAGTAGCTGGGACTACAGGCATGTGTCACCACGCTTGGCTAATTTTTGTGTTTTTTTGGTAGAGATGGGATTTCACCATGTTGGCCAGGCTGGTCTTGAACTCCTGAGCTCAAGCAATCCACCCATCTCAGCCTCCCAAAGTGCTGGGATTATAGGCGTTAGCCAACGTGCCTGGCACATTAAGACTTCTTAATGGCGATACTAAAGCAATATTTTCCTACTATGTTACAAATACAAAATTAGAGTACTACAAACAGAATACTATCTTAACTGGTTTTATTTTCTCATATACATGGAGAATGGTTAGCAGGCAACTAGAAATATAAAGTGTTTTTCATTATCAAAGTTAAAGACACCTAAGATATGATACAAACTTACGTATTTCTTCCACGACTTGTGGATCACAATCTTTGTATTTTTCTACTTCTGCCTTTAGCTGTTCCCTTTGGTCTCGAAGTGAAGAAAGCTCTTTTGCTAGCCTGGTTCGCTCTTCCTGCATTCCAAATAGTTTTATATTCAATTAAGACAAGATTCTGTATGTTGTAAGGTAATACATTTTATAACAATTTCATTTTATTTCTCATAAATTATGTGCATTAGACTTTTGATATTATATATATAAGCATACACACACAGATATTCACAGCATAAGAACAAGCTCAATTCTCATCTTTCCTGAAATCTCAAGAATCTTTTATATATATTGAATAACTAAATGGGAGTTAATATGTAGAACAGAATACTCACAAATAGGTGAGAGGTTCATGTTAGAACTCTAAGATGACCATGTCGTCGTATGTTAGAGAAAAAAATTATACTACTTTTTGAGTTAGTTTCACAAGTCTACATATGTAAGTAACATTTTAAGACAACATCGATCATTATATAATTATCTTTAACAGTATTCTAGACAATTTTTCAATTTTTAAGACTATTTTAATATATCCTTAATATTTTATATACATTTAAAGAAATAACACAATTGTAGCTTGAGGCCTCCCAACACCTATTCTTTAAAGGTAAACCAGAATAAAGCTTCAAAATACAATATGATCCAATAAAAACCATTTGAAATGTCTAGCCATATTTCTCACTGGCAGGTGGAAGTCATAGTGCTATACGTATTCATTTTGTATTTCTGAAACCTGAAAAGCCCAAACAAAAACCAAATGTTCGCAAAGATTATAGTACAGAATCAAGGATAAATCCAAGGCAAAATCAAGTAAAGTTCAAACTGCTTAACACGACTTGTAAGGTTCCCAGCTACCTTGTATTTTTTATTTGTATTTTTCTACTTT
This sequence comes from Colobus angolensis palliatus, assembly GCF_000951035.1. NCBI lineage: Eukaryota > Metazoa > Chordata > Mammalia > Primates > Cercopithecidae > Colobus > Colobus angolensis. The sequence goes on from NW_012118487.1 coordinate 34,555,556, forward strand.
GCTTTTAGCTGTGTTGTTTGGTTCCAAAGCGAAGAGAGTTCCTTTGCTAGCATTTGTACAAGAGACTGCGTATACAGAGCAGCACGCTCAGAAGCAGCACACCCCAACAGAACTCTCAGCAGTGAGGAAAACTTTCTAGATCTGCACTCTTCACTGCAAGACCCACTAGCCACATGTTGCTACTCAATATATGCAATGTGGCCACTGTGACTGAGAAACTAAATTTAATTGTAGCTAATTTTTACTTAAATATAAATAGCCACACATGCTTAGTGTATATCATACTTGCACAGCTCAGGAGAGATTTTAAAATAACTAGAATATAAGAAGATAAGTCATTATTTGCCATCAATACCCAAATTATACATGCTTCAAAAGGAACACTGTCACCAAGTGTGGTGGTGCCTGCCTGTAGTACCAGATACTCAGGAGGCTGAGGCAGGGGGATCACTTGAGCCCAGGAGTTCAAGGGCAGCCTGGGCAATACAGAGATACTCCATCTCTAAAACACAAACCAAAAAACAAAACAAAACAAAACAAAATCAAGAGGAGAAAAAAAGGAGAAGCAGAGTGGTGAACATCCAATGTGAATACAATGATAGTTCTCCAGGTATCATGCATTGAAACAATCTTAGACAGTCACTATCACTGAGATCTTTGCCAAATTATTTAACCTCTTTGTGCCTCCAGTTCCTCAAAAAGTAAAATGGAGACAGTAACGGTAGCCACCTTCCTAGACTGCTGGTAGGATTCAATAAATATACAAAATGCATTTAGAACAGTAGTTGCCTGGCTCAGAGTAAGTAGAATACACATGTTAGCTATTTTTCTTCTTTACCAACAGCAGGATCACCAACATCATCAAGAATAGTATCTAGCAGATAGGCGCCAGGTAGTTCTGAAAAGTCCTGGCTGGTAAGATCAGGATGAGCACAAGACTTCATCTTTCTTAGGAACATTTCTGAACCATTAAGCTCTTCTGATATCTGCAGGCGGCAACTATGTTTGCTGATGGGTTTTTCCCTGCAAGATGTACTTGTTTCAGTGGATTAACAGTAGACTGGCTGACAACTTCAGGGCAAGTGTATGTCACCATTAGTTGAAGGTGGTTCTACAAGTTATTGCCAGTGTTTAAAAAAACAAACAAAAGGATCAAATAAAGTGGTAGTTGCTATTGTCAACTGAGGAAGAAATAGAACAGCTTCAGGTTATGCCCAGAATTTACCTTTCCTTGAATATTCTTTAGAAATGACTATTCTCCAATTCCTATCTGTGATTGTGCTGATTCACATAAAACAATATATGTGAAATAACTTTGAAAGCATAAAGCCACTGTAAAGCTTTGCTATATCCCTTTCTACTATGTGACAAGGTTTCCAGTTGCTTTCTTTCCCAATCAAGTGATACTAATATAGGCCCAGATGAAATGCTTAGTGGTTCATGTTGATCTTCAATATTTTTTAAAGTCATAAGTCTACAGTTTAGATAATGATGAAAATAGAAAGTGAAATGATTTTTTAAAATCTCTAACCTAATACTTAGAAAAATATTGCACTTTTAAAAAATAGGTCAATATTTATTTAAAAAATTTTTAAATATTACAAGGCCACAAAGATACTATGTTGATGGTTTTCAGTTTGTTCTATACAAATTTTTTTTAAAGACTCTTAAAAATTTACATAAACATTTATATAGGGCTTACCATGTACCAGGTCCTCTTCCAGGTGCTTTGCAAATATTAACTAGTTTAATCCACACAATAACCCAATGAAGTACAACAGATTTTATTACTCCCCATTTTGCAACAGAGAAAAGTGAAAACAGAATTTAGGAGACTTTCAAACCCAGGCAGTCTGGCTCTAGGGTTTATGCTTCTATGCCATGCTACCATATATAATAATAATAAAATCTAGACTCACAATTAGTGAATCCTACTGGGTCAAACGTTCATATCCTTGGCTATCATCTCCTTTTCTTCTGGTAGAAATGCATCTTCCTCACAGTAAGCTCTGTGTCCTTACTCTAATATGTAGAATTGCCATTATTAAAAGAATCTATAGACACAAACTTACCGTTTCACATCGGCCAATTTTAGCTTTTTCAATGCTTTTCTGCAGGCTTGCATGCTTTTGGCTTCCCTCAGACAACTAGAGAATCAAAAACAAATAAAATAGCTTGCTAAGATAAACTGCCATGTAGTCATATAGTAGTTTATGAAAACAAAGTTGGCCGGGTACAGTGGCTCACACCTGTAATCCCAGCACTTTGGGAGACCAAGGCGGGCGGATCACAAGGTCAAGAGATGGAGATCATCCTGGTCAACATGGTGAAACCCTGTCTCTACTAAAAATACAAAAACGAGCTGGGCGTGGTGACGCACGCCTGTAGTCCCAGCTACTTGAGAGGCTGAGGTTGCAGTGAGCCGAGATAGAGCCACTGCACTCCAGCCTGGTGACAGAGCAAGACCCTGTCTCAAAAAAAAACAAAAAAAGAAAATAAAGTCAAACACTATACTAGGAACTAATTTCTCCAATCTGAAGAAAACCAAGGACCATTAATCATTAGGGTACACTGGAAAAAAAAAAGTTTAAAAAACATTTTCTTTTTATTCCATGCCAATACATGAAACAAATATCATGCCTCTAATCTTTTCCACATAATCTCTATTTATTAGGGTCCCCACTCTTACACCAAGTAACTTGAGGTCTATTATTTAGTTAGAAATTGAACTTGAAGGCCAGGCACGGTGACTCACGCTTGTAATCCCAGCACTTTGAGAGGCCAAGGCAGGCAGATCGCATGACCCCACGAGGTAGAGACCGGCCTGGGCAACACAGCAAAGCCCCATCTCAACAAATACAAAAAAATTTAGCCAAGTGTGATGGCATGAGCCTGTAGTCCCAGCTACTAAAAAAAAAAAAAAAAGAAAAGAAACTGAATTTGAAAATCCAAAAAAATCTCTTTTATATAAATTCTCTCTACAAATTTCATTTCACTTCCGACTAAAGTCTTTTCAAAATACCTGACCTAGTTCACTAAGTCAATAATAAATTTGTCACTTATTATTATTACATAAAGTACTTCACAAGGAACTGCATAGTTACATATCATGTTCTCAAGAAAAAAATCTGCTAGCCTATTGCCAATTTTAGGTATGTTTTATATCTTTTTCTCTTTTTTATTCTTGAGACAGTATCTCACTCCGGTGCCTAGGCTGGAGTGCAGTGTCACGATCATGACTCCCTGCAACCTTTGCCTCCCAGGCTCAAGCCATCCTCCAACCTCCACCTCCCAGTAGCTGGGACTGCAGGTGTGCACCACCACAATCAGCTATTGTAAAAATTTTTTCTAGAGATGGAGTTTTACCATGTTGCCCTTGAACCTCCAGGCTCAAGTAATCTTCCGACCTCAGCCTCCCAACATGCTGGGATCACAGGTGTGTGCCCTGTTGCTCAGCCTGTTTTATATATCTTACAAATCATCAGTTTAAACTTTTTACTCAGCTTAGAAAGTAGATAAGTTGTATGTGGAGATGGATTAAATAACACCAGCATAAAGAGACTACAGATATTGAATGTTGATTAGCATGCGGGTAGGCCTACACATCAAAAAGGACTGGTTAATTTCAGAGTGTTGGCTTCTTGTCTCAATTTTATTAATCTCACCTGGGTCTACAAGTAAACAAACAATCACAGGAAATTCTGAATACTAAATTCTCCACATCTTTTGCTATAAACTAGTTAGAAATTACAGATTCATTTGATTGGGTAAGGGCCTTCTTAAAAAATATTTCACTCCTCCCTCATTCTTGGATTACAAACATTTAGAAAATAATTAATAATTGGATGGATTTAATTTCTGTTGGCTGATTATAAAAAACTAACTGTTCACAGCCCGGCGTGGTGGCTCACCACGCCGAGACCAGCATGGCCAACATGGTGAAACCTAATCTCTACTCTCTACTAAAAATACGAAAAATTAGTCGGATTTGGTGGTGGGTGCCTGTAATCCCAGCTACTCCAGAGGCTGAGGCAGGAGAATCGCTGGAACCTGGGAGGCGGAGGTTACAGTGAGCCAAGATAGCGCCATTGCACTCCAGCTTGAGCAAGGAGAGAAACTCCGTCTTAAAAATATATGTATACATGGCCAGGCGCGGTGGCTCAAGCCTGTAATCCTAGCACTTTGGGAGGCCGAGACGGGCGGATCACAAGGTCAGGAGATCGAGACCACCCTGGCTAATCCGGTGAAACCCCGTCTCTACTAAAGAATACAAAAAACTAGCCGGGCGATGAGGCGGGCGCCTGTAGTCCCAGCTACTTGGGGGGCGGAGGCAGGAGAATGGCGTAAACCTGGAAGGCAGAGCTTGCAGTGAGCTGAGAGCCGGCCACCGCACTCCAGCCTGGGCGACAGAGCCAGACTCCATCTCAAAAAAAAAATACATATATATATATGTATACAGCAGATTTTGTTTTTTAATTTAGGAAGATAATTACTTGCAAGGAGAGGTATAACTGGTTTGTAGTGGTGTCTGCCTGGCATTATCTATAGATCTTGTTCATGCTATGGATTAGAATCAGTGACTGGAGAGCTGTTAAAGGAAAGCTTACAACGATCCCTTTATGCGTACTGAGATGTGAAAGATTTCCCAAAGCAAGGGTAAACTTACCAACTTTTTGAAGATAGTATTTCTGAGTTTCAAGCAAAAAAAGGATATCTAAATACTATCCACTCTCTACATATGACTAGATCATATTGTGAACAGTTAGTTTTTTTTGTGTTTTTTTTTTTTTTTTCCGGGGTGGGGGAGCAGTTTGTTTGTTTTTTGAGATGGAGTCTCACTCTGTCACCCAGGCTGGAGTACAGTGGTGGGATCTCGGCTTATTGCAAGCTCCACCTCCCGGGTTCATGCCATTCTCCCGCCTCAGCCTCCGGAGTAGCTGGGACTACAGGTGCCTGCCACCACGCCTGGCTAATTTTGTTTTTGTATTTTTAGTAGAGATGAGGTTTCACCATCTTAGCCAGGATGGTCTCGATCTTCTGACCTCATGATCCGCCCGCCTCAGCCTCCCAAAGTGCTGGGATTACAGGCGTGAGCCACCACCCTCGGCTGAAGATCTAGTTCTTTTAAAAAAGTATTCCTATTTATAAAATAAAGTCATATTTTAAAAGTTAATATTAGCCTGACCAACATGGGGAAATGCTCTCTCTACTAAAAATACAAAAATTAGCTGGGCGTGGTGGCGTGCACCTATAATCCCAGCTACTTGAGAGGCTGAGGCACAAGAATCACTTGAACCTGGGAGGTGGAAGTTGCAATGAGCTGAGATCATACCACTGCACTCCAGCCTGGGCAACAGGGTGAGACTCTATCTCAAAATAAAAAAAAAAATAAAATAAAAGTTAATATTCCACCCTGAAGGACCTGCCTGAAATAATTAAAATATATACATAACATTTAAATTTAGGAGTAAATAATTTTTTCCAATTAAAAAAACACATATTTTAGCATAACATTTTTCCATTAAAAATGTTTTTAAAATAACCAGACAGGTAGACACTATCCAAACAGTTACTAATTATATAAAAGACAATAATGAAAGGACATTTTATATATATATACACACATACATATATATACTTTTTTTTTTTTTTTTTTGAGACAGGGGCTGGAATGCAGTGGCCGGATCTCGGCTCACTGCAACCTTTGCTTTCCGGGCTCAAGAAATCCTCCTACCTCAGCCTCCCAAGTAGCTGGAACCACAGATACATGCTACCACGCCCGGCTAATTTTTTTATTTTTTTTTGTAGAGATGGAACTTTGCCATGTTGCCCAGGCTGGTCTTGCACTCCTGGGCTCAAGCAATTCATGTACCTGGGCTTCCCAGAGTGCTGGGATTACAGGCGTGAGCCACCACACTCAGCCAGGATATATACCTTAATTATATTAATTAAGAATCTTTCAGGTACTATACATCTGTTTGGAATTATTTACAACTTAAAAGCATTTGAAAAAGAGCTCATTCAGAAATTTCTTAATTACAAAAATAATCTTACATATTTCAAATGTGAAGCATGGAATTCATAACTTGTGATTTTAAGTATCTTAGTAATAGAGGGAGGCACAATCCAAATGATGTTATTAAAGGAAAAGCTTCTGCTAATTATCCTAAGTACTGAAATAATTTGGTTCAACTCAGTAGTGAAGGATTCTTGGCTCACTGCATAGTTCTACCCAACCACTGGAAACAAACAATGAAAGCAACTCTTGTGGGGCTGCCCATGCTATCAGCTTTTCATCTATACAGCTGCACTACTGCCATAGTTCCTAACCTATACCTTGGAAATAAACCAAATGCAGCCCTCATGTGACAAAAGCTGAGATTTCTAGTCACTGTATATCAACTATCTGAACCAGTAGTTATCAAACTTTAACATATAGTGGAATCCAAAGGGCTTTTTAAGGCACAGGTTCCTGGGCTCTACCTCCCGAGTTTCCGAATAGCACATCTGCGGTGGGGTCCAATAATGTGCATTTCTAGCATGTTCCCAGGTGATGCTGCTAGTTGGGGACACCACACTTCTGAGAATTAGTGAACTAAACAAGAATCTATTTTCTTATAGTAACAAACTCAACTAAAACACACAGGATATTTATATATAGAAAAATGTTATCTGGTTCACAAGCAAAGATCAATTACTGCTAAATGCTATAGCCTGAACTAGAAAACATCTTAATGTTCGTCTTTAAAAGAAATACAAAAGTCCACATTTACAAAAATAGAGGGGTGATAGCCTGTATTTTTAAAAAGGCATGGGCTGGGCGCAGTGGCTCACACTAGTAATCCTAGCACTTTGAGAGGCCAAGGCAGGTGGATCACTTGAGGTCAGGTGTTCGAGACCAGCCTGACCAATGTGGTGAAACCCCGTCACTACTAAAAATACAAAAATTAGCTGGGTGTGGTGGCATACACCTGTAATCCTAGCTACTCAGGAGACTGAGGCAGGAGAACCACTTGAACCCAGGAGGTGGAAGTTGTAGTGAGCCAAGATCGCACCACTGCACTCCAGCCTGGATGACAGAGCAAGACCTCATCTCAAAAAAAAAAAAAAAATTAATAAACAATAAAAAGGTATTTACCATAATATTCCCTTAAAGAGCAAAGTCTTCAACATTCTATAATGCAACTGATAATGGCAGGAGGCAGACAAATGCCTAGGCAGATAGGGGTGGGTCCCTGGTGAAACCCCACCTCCAAGCCAAAGACAGTTTAAAGCCTGAAAGCCAAACTACAAATTAAATCCACAGACTAGATTGAGAACCCATCTTCCCATTTGGTGGCTTTCCTCTGATCCCCACCCTTCACCTATTTTACATATACCTACCCTTTCATAATTGGTTTTCTATATTGCTGTGCTCACCTTTTAGTGGTGCCTTTAGTCTTTCTTTGCATACTCACAAACCAATCAGTATGCACTCCCCTATTCTGTGCCCATAAAAGCCCCAGACTCAGCCACACTGGGAGAGAAACCATCGGACTATGGGGTGGGGGGACCATCCCCTAAGATCCCTCTCCAATGAGACCTGTTCTGTCGCTCAATGACATTCTTCTCTGTCCATTCTTAACCTTCAATTGTCAGGGTATTCTTGTTCTTCTTGGAAGCAGAATAAGAACTCGGGAACTGCCAAATGGAGTACAAGCTGTAACACAGGTGGGCTGAGTGGGCAGGGTACCTCCAGCAGCAGGCCTGGGCTGAGCAAGGCCCGGGTTGGGGCTAGTGGGGCACTGCTGGCTGTGGAGGTCTCCAGTTGGCAAAGTGGCTGAGAAAAATCTTGTGCCACAATTATATACTTTAACAAATCCACTTCCAAATTTCACTAAAGCAAATAATAATTTTTAAAAACTCAGTAACCCAGAACAAAACTGCAGCTGCAACAATAAAAACTACTTATAATCAGTAAAAACAGGATTTCATCTTTATTTATTCATTTTTTTGAGACAGAGTCTTACTCTGTTGCTCAGGCTGGAATGCAGTGGCATGATCATGGCTCACTACAGCCTTGAAATGCAGGGTTCAGGCAATCCTCCTACCTGAGCCTCCTGAGCAGCTGGGACTATAGGCATGCACCACTATGCCTAATTTTTAATTTTTTTTTGTAGAGACAAGGTCTCACTCCTTGGCTAGTCTCAAACTCCTGGGCTCAAGTGATCCTCCTGCCTTGTCCTCCCAAAGTGCTGGAATTACAAACCACCCCACCCAGCCTAGGATTCCATCTTTAGATCTGAGGAACTGACACAATGCTTCCCTTAAATGCATTCCAGGTCACCTATGCAGATAATCAGGATTGAGAAAAATAATGCCAATGTTTTCTAAAGGGCTAATTCATTGCCTGGAGGAACTAACTACACATAAGACACAGAATGACTGATTCAAGCTGGCTGCATTGGAATTCTGATTTACTCTTTTTTAGAAATTAAAAAAATGTCGTAGCATTAAAGGAGGAATACAGAGATGTTCACAGATGGGAAAGAATGCCAAGGAATAGAGAAAGAGAGACAAGAGCAAAAGCAACTAGATCAGTCTACTGCTTTATCAAAATTCATGCACTATGTTGTGGGTAAAAAAAGGTTATATTTCCATTCTGCTTTAAAAGGAAAAAAAAAAGCCGTATTATTTATTTATGTTTTGAGACGGAGTCTCGCTCTGTCGCCCTGGCTGGAGTGCAGTGGCGCAATCTCGGCTCACTGCAAGCTCCGCCTCCC
>NW_012118487.1:34564472-34600262 GCF_000951035.1 Colobus angolensis palliatus
GCCTCAGCCTCCCAAAGTGCTGGGATTACAGGCGTGAGCCACATAATTTATTTACTTATTTGGGTTTTTTGTTTCCTTGTTTTGCTTTGTGACAGGGTCTTGTTCTGTCACCCAGGCTGGAGTCCAGTGGTGTGATCATGATCTCCAAGGCACAAGCCATCTTCCCGCCTCAGCCTCCTGAGTAGCTACAACTACAGGCATGCACCACCATCCCAGCTAATTTTTTTATTTTTCATTTTTTGTAGAGATGGGGTCTCACTATGTTGCCCAGGCTGGTCTCCAATTCCTGAGCTCAAGCAATCTTCCTGCCTTGACTTTCCAAGTGTTGGGATTACAGGTATGAGCGACTGAGTCTTGCCTTGTTTACGTTAAAATTTAAAATTTGTATCTTCTAATAAAAGGAATATTCCATTTAAACATTTACTAATCATAAGGAAACAATGAACACTGTAAAGATATATTTATGTATAAAGATGGGAGCAACACACTTGTCTCAACAATAATGTTAATATTTCATAGTATAAATACGTCATAATTACACAACCAATGGAAGTGTTTTCAAAGAATTTTTAATGGCAATGAAAAATTCCCGTGGGATACAACTGAGTTTTTTAAAAGCTAGAAGGAAAACTATAATACACTGAGAGCCTATCTATGACCAAAAAAACAACAAACAAAAACCACTGCAAGAAAATGCACTAAATCTAAGCAATGGTTATCTCTGTGTTGTGAAACATACTTTTAAGTTTTCTATATAATGAACATATATAACTAGTATTTTAAAAATTATTTTCCTGTTATATGAATATATTCTCAAAAGATTAAAATGTGAGCACATTCTTGTTTTAAAAGACTCAAACAAAGCAAAATCCTCATTTGCCTTTCCACTTCTGCACCATCCCCACAACCCCCTCCCCAGAGTGACCCCTGTAAAGTCCAGTGTCCATCCTTCTTGTCTTATTTCTTTGTTTTACATCTAGATATAGATCAATATGGATAACATTTAAAAGCATATAGGGAATTATCCTTTATGTAGTGTCTTACGCCTCGCTATTTTCAGAGAAATTTCCATATCTGCATATATAGTTAGGTCTACTTTGATTTCTTTTTTGTTGTTGTTGACATGGAGTCTTGCTCTGTCGCCCAAGCTGGAGTGCAGTGGTGCGATCTTGGCTCACTGCAACTTCTGCCTCCCGGGTTCAAGCGATTCTCCTGCCTCAGCCTCCTGACTACCTGGGATCACAGAGGCGTGCCACCACACCTGGCTAATTTTCGTATTTTTAGTAGAGACGGGGTTTCAAGATGTTGGTCAGGTTGGTCTCGAACTCCTGACCTCGTGATCCACAGTCTCCCGCTGCTGCTCAGGCTGGAATGCACTAGTGCAATCATAGCTCATTGTAGCCTCAACACTCCTGGGCTCAAGTGATCCTCCTGCTCTAGAGTCCTGAGTAGCTAGGACTACACGTGTGCACCATCGTACCCAGCTAATTAAAATTTTTTTTTGTAAAGAGGTCTCACTATGTTGCCCAGGCTGGTCTCGAACTCCTGGCCTCATGAGATCCTCCTGCCACAGTCTCCCAAAGTCCTGGGATAACAGACGTGAACCACCAAGCCTGGACTCATTCATTTAAAAACAAAACAAAACAAAACCAAAAACACACTTTTATTTTTTAGAGCATTTTTAGGTTCAAAGTACAACTGAATGAAAGATATAGAGATTTCCCATATATGACCTAATTACACATATGTACAGCCTCTTCTGCTATCAAAATCCCACACAAGATGGTATATTTGCTACAATCAGTGAACCTACATTGATATCATTATCATCCAAAGTCCACTGTCTACGTTACAGTTCAAAGTCTTTTGTTCAGTGGTTGTGGGAAACAATTCTCCCTGCCCTCTGGATTCTAAACTACATAGCTACAAAGAGGCAAACAGCCCAAATTACTGCTGGCATCCATCTTGTCATCATGAAGAAAGCCAACCTGAGGACATGAGCATCACACAAAAGGCAAAGCCAAGATAAATGCAGGGAAATTGAGTCAGAGTCTTAAATGATGTCTGAAGCACGTTCTACCATTTTCTTTTCTTTTCTTTCTTTTTTGAGACAGGGTCTTACTCTGTCACCCAGGTTAGAGTGCAGTGGCATGATCATGGCTCACTGCAACCTTGACCTCCCGAGCTCAAGCAATCCTCCCGCCTCAGACTCCTGAGCAGCTGGGAAAACAAGTGTGCACCACCACACTGGGCTATTTTTGTATTTTTTTTTTTTGTAGAGTCAGTGTTTTACCATGTTGCCCTGGCTGGTCTTGAACTCCTGGAGTGAAGCAATCTTCCTGCATTGGCCTCCTGAAGTGTTGGCATTACAGGCATGAGCCACTGTGCCTGGACCATGCTCTACTTTTGAAAAATTTGAAGTTAAGTCGTTAAATCAATCTCTCCCCTATCCTTTAAGCAAAGTAAACTTGAATTTTCTGCCTTTAACACAGTAAATATTTTAACTGTTACAATGGATAAAACTTTAATAATAATCTCTTTCATATAGTGCTGGCCAGCTATGAAGGCTGTGAAAAATTTTGGGAGATATCAAATTTAAAACATCCTATTCCTCTACTTTGGGAAATACAACAAAGTGTCCAAGAATAAGAGTGGCTGGAATAAAGAAATGCATGCCAGGAAAGCTCTTCATTCAATAAGCATTTATAAAGTACCCACTACATATACAGTTACAGTATCATTGGCTCAGATCTTCTCACAAAATTAATATAGCTGGGTAATGAACACCTTAAGGTATTGCTTTGCAGGTAGTGAGTACTGGATGTTTGTTGAATATTTTCGGATTAAGTTATTTTTCATTATATGCTGTAAGACAGTAGTCATTAAAAGAAAACACTCTGTGAAGCTAGCAAGAATACAGCATATTAACGTTCCACTTAACCAGAGGGTTAAATTTCCAGCAATCCAACCCTGAGGAACACATTAAGAACCTGGAAATAAGAAACGTAGTACAGAAATCCTGAATAATGGACATAGAAAGAGTATGAAAATCCCATCAAGTAAGAAACATAAAGAACAAGTGAAGCCACTTAATAAGTGCATGCTGAGACACACATAAAATAATACCTGCTAAAGATAAGACCACAATCAATTATAATGTGAAAAAAACCAACTGTCAGGCAGAGTCAGAGCCTAACAAGTGACTAGTACCTCAACTAGATATAATAAGACTAAAGTAATAGAAGCAGAAATAGGCTGTGCACAGTGGCTCACACCTGTAATCCCAACACTTTGGGAGGCCAAGATGGGAAGATCGGTTGAGGTCAGGAGTTCAAGACCAGCCAGGCCAGGAGAGCAAGACCCTATCTCTGCCAAAAAATAAAAATAAAAATTAGCTGGGCATGGTGGCATGCACCTGTAGTCCTAACTACTCAAGAGGGTGAGGAATGAGGATCACTTGAGCCACAGAAGTCAAGGCTACAGTGAGCCATGATTGCACCACTGCACTCCATCCTGGGCAACAGAGTGAGGCCCTGGTTCTTAAAAAAAAAAAAAAAGTGGAAATGGTAATATGGAAAGGAAAAAAAGCAGGTAGATTTTTAAAATGAACCATTTCTAACTTCTAGGAAGGATTAAAAATATTAAAAAGTAGTTAAGAGCTATGAAAGATCCAATAGAAGCCTAACAGTGTCAGGACAAAGAACTTAGTCGTGGCTACAGTCAGACAAAGGCTTATGCAGAATCCAGTTAGAAATCATTCAGATATTTTGAGAGTCAAAGACATGCAAAATCCAACTGATGCCATGAAGGAAGTTGCATATAAACTTATGAATATTTACAGACTGTTTAGACCTGAGAAATGGGTTCTCCCACAACAAATCCAGAGAGGAGGGCTAAGTTGCAGAGGCTACTAATTATCTACCAATATCCATTCTTTCTTAGTAACAGGATCTCAGACAATAGGCCTAGCTAAAAACAAAAAACAAGAAACTCTGTATTTCCCTGCCTACTTCAAATCAGGTGTAGCCATATGACAAAGTTCTGTCCAATAAAATGGGATCAGATGTTGGAAGCGGATGTGCCCTTTACCCTTCCCTCTCTCCTTTGTGCTACCTCTGTAATAAGGACATGATGGAGTGCTTCAGGAGTCACAAGAGCAGTCTTCTAGCAAGGGCACATAATCACATAATCTTTGTCTCTTTTTTAGTGTAGAGTTCTTTCAGGCCACTAATTGCAATTTCAGCTTCGTGTCCCCTATCCCAACCAAGGTATGGAGAAACACAGAGAAAGAGAGAGGAGGTAAACGAGACAGGAAATACACTTAACAAGTATTGTTGTTAAGATGCCTCAGGGTTCTCTGGGCCTGGGAGATATTTAAGCTAAATCCTTTTAGGCCACACTTCTGGGTTCTTTGTAGGTGTCCCTGTTGGGTCTCCCCAGCAGCAATCCACATGATGTAGAAAACACATTCTATTTTTCTGGCTGCTACTCAACATTCTTTCTCTCACCATCGGGCTTCTCTGTTTGCCCCCAGTCTCCTTCCAGCCTGGGTTTTCAGAGATTCATAGTACACAGACTCTCTGTTAGGTTTCAATGCCTTTCTCTGGGACAGAATTTAACACAGTACGAGGTGAGCGCTTGTTCTCTCACTTTTGTGTGTGGGTCACATGCAGTCCATGGAAATACTCATATGCTCAACAAATTTTCAGGCTTGCTGGCCAAGGTCCTACTTTTATGCATTATAAAAACTGAAAGAACCTCCCAACAGATCTACATAGATGCTAAAGATCAGCAAAATTATTTTCACATATGGAATTGCTTTTTTCCTATTTTTTTCCAAAAGCATTGGGAAAGAACAGGCCTAACAGATTAGCCTATTCAGTAGTCTCCATCACGCCGCTAAAGTTGTCTAGGTTGAAAGTTGCATGGCCGGGCGCGGTGGCTCACGCCTGTAATCCCAGCACTTTGGGAGGCAGAGGCGGGTAGATCACGAGGTCAGGAGATCGAGAACATCCTGGCCAACATGGGGAAACCCCGTCTCTACTAAAAATACAAAAAATTAGCCACGCATGGTGGCAGAAGTCTGTAGTCCCAGCTACTTGGGAGGCTGAGGCAGGAGAATGGCGTGAATCCGGGAGGCGGAGCTTGCTGTGAGCCAAGATCGCACCACTGCACTCCAGTCTGGGTGACAGAGCGAGACTCTGTCTCCAAAAAAAACCCCGAAAGTTTCTCATACCTGATTCAGTTTTACTCCTGGCATTTCTGAATACTTATGAGAATTAAGATTGTCCACCATTGAAATTTCTAATGAAAATATTGCTTAATTACTACTTTAAATGTTTTAATGTAATAAGTTATTCAGTTCCTTTAAGTAATTTTGTTTATTAGAAGACATCAATCTAAAATAAAACAAATTATTTGCTAAGAAACACCAGTTAAGAGCTTAAACTCCAATTTCTACTTAGATAGAATTAACTTAAAGATTTAAATTTCTATTTAGATCAGGTTAAAATAAACTTCCCATTAAATTTATAAAGTCTGAGAAATATTCAGTGATTAGAGTACCTGGCCATAAAGGCTTTTATCTTTTTAAGAGAATAATGCTCTTACTTTTCTACTTCTGCCTCTTACAGTAGAATGGTTCAAGAGGACTTGGATTTCAAAAAATTAAAAGGGCAAACTAATGACTTCCCTTCCACGGGCTATATAGCTAAAGAAGAGCAAAGAAAACAAGTGAACACATTCTGATGGCAAACTAGCTCAAGAGTTGTGAGCAACCCACCAAAGACTGATGGTAAACCAAAGTGTTAGAAGTTATTTAAAAGGGGAATGCATATAGCTTTAAAAAATAACAATTAATATAATTTAAAACTGAGATTGCTTTGTTTTAGATCTAAAGTTAGGCTACTTTTTTCAAAAAGAGTTATTGTACACAAAAGTTCTGGTTAAGTAAATATAAATACTGAGGAACCTGAACAAGGACCTAAATCTGAATGTGATGAAATATAGGCCTGGATGTTTAAACCATGCCCTTGAGTCAAGTAAGAGCTAGACTTTAAATGAAAAAAAGCACCCGCCTAACAAGGTTATTTTTATGAAACTTCTAAGTATACAGTCTGGTGCGGTGGTGTGCACCTGCAGTCCCAGCCACTTAGGAGGCTAAGGAGCACTTAAGGCCAGGAGTTCTAGGCTATCGTGTGCTACGCTGATCAGGTGTCTACACTAAGTTTGGCACCAATATGGTGACCTACTGGGAGTGGGGACCACTGGATTGCCTAAGCAAGGGTGAACCAGCCCTGGTAGGAAATGGAACAGATAAAAACTCCCATGCTGATCAGTAGTGGGATCATGGCCATGCATAGCTACTGCATTCCAGTCTGGGCAACACAGCAAAACTCCATCTCTTTTAAAAAAATTTATATATATGTATATATATATATGTTTCTTTCATACACACACACACACACACACACACACATATATATATATAACAGCCAGAGATGTTATGAATACTGAAATTTTAAAGTTTGTAAAATATCGATATGCTTTGGGGGCAGCAAAACAGCTCAAACAAATTGAAATTAAGGCTATTCCAGGAAAGTAAGAATATGCATAACTTTGACACTCTGCCACTACCTGGTAGCAGCATCAAAATTGCAGGCCCAGTTTTTTGTAGAATAAATCTTTTACAGGTTGTTTGGTTTTGGGGCAGCATATTTTTGAAGAATGGCTGCCACGAATCTGTATCTCATATGAAACACTGAGGAGTGTTTGAGAATGGGAATTCTATAGCTGTAGGGTCAGCCTTCTCAGGTTCATCTACCAAATAGCTTCAGCAGCAAAGGAGAATCATTGCTGGAGGAAGGTTCGGAAGCCCAGACCAAAGCTACCTACCACAAAAGCAAAACAGACAATAAATATAAAAAAAAATATCTGGCCGGGCGCGATGGCTCACGCCTGTAATCCCAGCACTTTGGGAGGCCGAGGTGGGCGGATCACAAGGTCAGGAGATTGAGATCATCCTGGCTAACACAGTGAAACCCTGTCTCTACTAAAAATACAAAAAAATTAGCTGGGCACCTGTAGTCCCAGCTACTGGGGAGGCTGAGGCAGGAGAATGGTGTGAACCCAGGAGGTGGAGCTTGCAGTGAGACAAAATCGAGCCACTGCACTCCAGCCTGGGCGACAGAGTGAGACTCTGTCTTAAAAAAAAAAAAATCTCTGATGTCTTAAGTTCTACCACACAAATTCATATAAGCTTTAGAGTTGTAATATTAACTTTTCAGCATTATTTTAAATAATTTACCAATAAAAAAAATCTTATTTACCTTATTCCCCCCACAATCTTTCAGTCACTTAATTTCAACAATTATATATCTAATTCTGGATTATCCAGGCCATAGAGAAGTAATAAGAGAATTCAGTTTAGCAAAAGTGACTTTTAAGTGCACAGAGATATAATCTGCCAGATCCTGTTAGTTGCCTCTCCAAAGCCAGCCCTTCTTTGTTAACAGAACTATAGTTTCTGTTCAGACTAAGGTGTTAATATACTCAGAGGATGGTCCCTTCTCAGAGCATGAATTTTTTTCACTTAGATCCCTTCAATGTGAGCAAGTAGTTCAGATCTGGCCAATAAGTCATAAAAGAAAGCCTACTTGGGACAGGAGGCGTTCTGGGATATTTCTCCTGGATAAAGAGAGATGCCCAAGAAGACAGTTCATCTTTCTTTCTGCTTTGACGTTGTCATGGTAGGACGTGGTAGCTGCAGTAACTACTTGCAGGTAAAAAGGAAAATCCAAAAAATGTCAAAAACAAAAAAAATAAATAAATAAATCCAGTCCAGACCTCTGATATCAATGTGTGGTGGGATTAACCAATCCTGAAAGAAGCTACCTCCAAATTTGTTACATAAGATAATCAACTCCTATTTATTAAGTCAACTTTGATCCACTTTTCTGTTATTTGTGGCTAAAAATATTCTGATTCATGCATATAAAAAATAAAAAAAATTATATAAAAATGTCCACAGTAATTAGTTTTGAATAATAGAATAACAGATCATTTAATTTTCTTTATCTTTTCATCTACAGTGAATAACCCTTTTTTTTGGTGTGGGGGGATAGGGTTGTGCTTTGTTGCCCAGACTGAAATATGTGGAGCAATCATAGCTCACTGCAGCCTCAATCTTTTGGGCTCAAGCCATCCTCCTGCCTCAGCCTCCTGAGTAGCTGGGACTACAGGTGTGCGCCACGACATCTGTTTTTTTTTTCGTTTTGTTTTGTTTTTGAGATGCAGTCTTGTTCTGTTGCCCAGGCTGGGGTGCAGTGGTGTGGTCTCGGCTCACTGCAACCTCTGTCTCCCGGGTTCAAGCGATTATCCTGCCTCAGTCTCCTGCGTAGCTGGAATTACAGGCACACGCCCAGCTAATTTTTGTATTTTTAGTAGAGACGGTTTCACCACATTGGTCAGGCTGGTTTCGAACTCCTGACCTCGTGATCTGCCCACCTCGGCCTCCCAAAGTGCTGGGATTACAGGCATAAGCCACCACGCCTGGCTAATTTTTCTAATTTTTTTTTTTTTTTTTGCAGAGATGGTACTTGCTGTCACGATCAAGCCGGTCTCAAACTCCTGGCCTTAAACCATCCTCATCTTGGCCTCCCAGAGCACTGTATTACAGGTGTAAGCCACTGTTCCTGGCCTTTTAGAATGTCTCTGTCCAGTTCAGACTTACTTAAAAAATGGAAATAACAATATTTTAAAATAGGATATGTAGCTTTTGTGGTTTCAAAGTTTTCACTTGCTAATGTCATGTTAGAGATACAAATCTAAAGTATGCTAAATGGATGGAGAGAACAGATGTTTAATCTGTAGACACTTACACATACACTAAGAAAGCTGACTACCATACTGAAGTCCCTGATAAGAAGGGAGTTGTTAAGGATAAGGAATATGGATTGGGCTCTTTCAGAGACTCCATACAGGTATATTTAATTAGCAAAGGAGTCAAAAAAGACCAGTTGTTATCAACAGCGCTTTGCACATGTTGGGATATGATTTGCCAACTGGTGAGACTATTCCAGACAGCAACACAAAAGATATGTCAGCTCTGGGAAGAAGAAGTAGTCTAGGATAGTAAATAGTCTTATTTGCTAAAATGAACCCATAAACTTAGGTAGCATTTCTCCAAAGTGTATTCCATGGGTCACCAATCCCTTATAAAAATGGGTCGAATGAGATTCACAATGCATGCTGGCATATTAAAGCTTTAGAAAAGTCAAACTAGTTTATCTTTGTCAACCCAGGATTGCTCAAATTCCTTTGATTATAGAACCCCCTTTTATGTAACACTTATCATATATCCATTCCACAGAATTATTTTGTGTAATTTGGAGCTCAGTCCCAGCAAAATATAATTCTGGTAAGGTAGCAGCAAAAAAATACTTTAAAATTCACATTTAATTATTCCTATACAATATGTATTTATAAAGCTGAGTTCTAGGAAAAAAATCAAGATTACTATAATAACTATTTAATGGAAATCACCTTTTGTGCTGTATGTGTAGACTGGGAGTCAAAGAAAAGGTATGGGTCTGGGAGTAAGACTACTGGACCCATTACACAATAGCTGGGACAGAAACTAGGTTGTGATGTATTGATTTATGCATTCGCTCAAAATTTATCATGTTTCTATATATTTCAATGTGTCTCAGAGACTGCATCCCATGTGGGAGATAGAAAATGATTAAGATATAGACCCTGCCTTCAAAGAAAGTCTGCCATAGAAACAAGGCACGTAGGATTTCACTTGAGAAAAGATATATATAAAAGACAGTCACAGCACAAAAAAGTACTATACTCTGCTGAGGAAGAAGGGATTTAAAAACTTCCAAGTAAAAACAACAAGGCACATACAACTATAATTGGTCCGTTATAAACAAAAAAAAAGAAAAAGCCAGGCACAGCATGTAAATGACCGAAGTTTAATTTGAATCTAGAGAGTCTAGGTCTAGAGTCTACTCCCTTAAATCACTGTGCTATAGTGCCCTTCACCCTTCAATTCCCTTATGAGCTCCCACAGATCTTTCCAGCACCACCTTACATATCTCCTTAACTATAAAGCCTTTTCAGAAGCAGAACTGACTTTCACCCTCTTTTGTAATATCATTGTTCTTCAGCATCGAATATATCATATCATATTGCAATGATTTGTTGACATGGGCATCTCTTCATTAGAGTGAGAGGTTCTAGAGAACAGAAACTGCCTAATTCATTCTTATGTCCCTCTCATCAATCACAATGCCTGCCATAGCAAGCATTCACTAAACATTTACAGAACTGAATAAACTTCAGCAGAGATGCTATTTTTATTAAAAAACATTTCAAGTTATCTACACAGCCCAATAGTGGACCTACTCTTGATGTATTCAGTTTTAGCTATAAAGAATTCTATACACTCATTTCTAAAAATTGGTAAAAAAATAAAAAATAAAAAAAAATTTAAGTCACCCTAAAAATATTTGTTAGTGTCTTCCCTAACCAATACACAATACTAAAATTCAGCTTAGTATGGATTTCAAAATGTAATTCTTATCATAAGCCAATCCCTAAAAAATATATCCCCAAACTAACTTCCAGTGGCAATACGTGGGGTGTAAACCAGAATTTGGATAAAGAACTAAGGAAGAGGTCAGGAGGGGAAGAAAACAAAATAAAAATTTTGATTTTCATAATTCTGACCAATTAAATTTAAATAAAACTCAGTCAAAAACCACTACACAGACTTGCTGCCATATTAATAAAATTCTCCAAATTAGTATAAGGATTTTGTTAAGATTAACTTCATATCCTTTATTTCCTTTAATTTTCATTCACTTGTCAAATATTTGAATCTACCACACGCCAAAAACGGTGCTAGGTACTGATACAAGTTGACTAAGACATGGGGTTGAGTAAGCCAACAATTGTAGCATATTCCAGTAAATTAGAGTTATGTTCGGGGTACCACAGCACCAGAGAAAAGGAATATCTAAGTCAGAACAGGAAGTGTAGAAGGGATGGACAGGGGTACAAATACAAAAATAAATTTTGGAAATTCTATTCTTTTTGGAAAAAGACTAAAAAAATGTGCATTTCAAGTCAGTAGTGGTCAGTTACCTCCTGTATCGCCAGGTGACTCCAGGGGAAGAGCAGGTTAGACGTAACAGTTACAACATTGCTCTTTCCTGGCTGTGTGCACATCACAGGACCCCACGCTATGTCCACCAACAGAAGCCAGAGTAAAATGGAGAAGTCATTCCCTTGAAGTTGAATTGCTCTTTCATTCTTAAGGCCAAGTTATTTGGGAGGGGCAAAGAAAAGAAGAGAAGCAGAAGATGATGGGAAGAACCTATACTAACACATTTTTACCTTGCTTTTCCTTACAAAAAATATTCAGAAAGACCACAAACACACTCACTCACTCTTTCTCTCTTTCAAGCGTGTGTGTGCACACACCCACAAATAAACACATCCACACACACGGTGACTAAATCATTACCACACTGGGGAAAACGAACAAGTTCCAGCTAAAATTCTAGAAATAGCTATCAAGAGGAAAAAATCATCTCTTGACTTTCAATAATTTCTATATATTCTTCAGCATACAGAGAAATGTCATTTCACTTGGAAGTTTCCACAACATAATTAATCTTTATAATTATTATCTGTTGAGCCAAAACAGCTGCTTCACTATCATCCAAATACTAAACAAATGTACATATATTTCAGGAGAACTAGCAGATTAGAACATGCACTACCACTTTCATCACTTCCACATAAAGCTTTTCTTGCCCATTAAAATTATTAATTTATGTGAAAAATCTTCAGAAATGCATCTGTGTCACAGCTAGAGAGGTTAATTTAACAATTATTTTTCCAAGCCAATATAAAGATTTATTTCAGCTTTGCAGAAATAAATTACTACACCTCAAATTATTTTCAGCAAAATTCAATCACATACACAGAGAAGGAAATTTTTTTGCTTAATATCAGAATATAACAGCTATTTTCTAAGCCACATATAATCTAATCGTTTTAAGCAATTAGGTAAGCAAAAGAATATAAAAACATTCTGACAGGAAACCTTCCAGCTTCCTCTGCTTGGTGTATGTGTACACAACAAAATTCAACCAACCACGAAAACACCCCATATTATGGCCTCCATTTGATTTCCAACCTTATTTTCCCATTACTATATACCAAAAGATTGCATATCCTTTCCAAGCTGGTCACCAACTATCCACTAAATGTAATCTGCTTTAAAGCTTTGTTTATCTGTGGTTACAAACAAGGATTATGGAGTCAGAATGCCTGGATTTGAATCTTGCTTCATCATTTACTAATACTGTCACCTTGGGCAAGTTATTCAATCTCTCAGTGCTTCCATTTTCTTTTACATAAAATAGAGTTAGTAGCAATACCTACTTCCTGCACTTCATGCAAGTGTAAGAATCAAAGGATATAAAACATGCAAAAGCTCTTAAAACTGTACCTAAGTGCTCAATAAATATTCCTTCTGTTTTCCCTTGGGAATTTCCTCCATCCATCTACACCTACCCAACTTTCAGCTCAAAATAATCATTTCTAAGTGTCCCATAGCTATATAAATGTATAAAAATCTGCTATCCTCTAAACTTGTATAACAATTAGGACCCATAGCAAAGACAGTATTTGGCACTGAGTATACATTAAACATTACACAGTTAAATAACTTTTTCCAATAAGTTAATTAACCATATCAGGAATTTATCTTGCCTTACCAAGTAAAGTGTAAATTCTCTGGACGTGAACCTCATATTCTATTATTTTTATATTGCCCAAAAAACTTAGCACAGCACATGCACAGAGCAGCCACACAGAAAATAACTGCCAAAGTTAACACAACCCATGAGCAGTTGCTGGTTTGTTTGCTATCTTAGAAGATGTTAAAGAGAAACGTTAATTATAACCATGAGACTTACAGACTGTCTTTAATAATGATCAACACATACGACCTAAAGGCAAGAGAAAAAAATAAGTTTCCTGATTTTTCAGATATATTATAAGAATGTCTGTTCTCAAGGGACAAGAAAATTCCTGCACATAATTGGAATCACTGGCAGAAAAGAATGATGAAAAAAAAAAAAAAATTAAAGAGTCTCCCCAACCCCCATCTGGAAGTAATTAACAAGAAACTCAAGGGAAGTTAACATTATAATTTGGCAATATGTAGAATAAGCTGATCTTTACTGCAACCTTAAGTTTGGAACCTAGTTCAATCCAACACGAACTGAGTGGTTTCTATCTTTATGTTAATCCCACCATCTCTTGAAGCATTTTTTATCTCTAATTGAACATTAGAGATAAAATTTAGGCAGTTTGGCATGTATTACTTTTCACTTATTTTACTCTTTCAAGTGTATATATCTCACCTTCAGCACAGGTTAAAGTCTGGACCCTGACTTCTACTTTTATGAATACCTTCGGTATCTGGTAAAATGTTTGACACACAGTAGACCCTCAAATAGTTGTTCTAACTGAATGAACAAGCTTATGGTATTTATTCCTGAGTGAATACTGATTTAGCTGATCTATGGCCACCAGATACTGAGTGCCTTAAGTACCAGGCATCTTACACATACCACTTAATCCTCATTACAACCCCCTTGAAGTAGGTGTAAGTTTTCTTTTACAAACTAGGAAACCAAGGCTTTAAAAGCCTTAAGATATTTTTCTAAGATTGTATAGCCGGTCAAGAAGTGAAGCTGTGATTTCCATCTATGTCTGCTTTCTAACTACTTCTCTTTCCATGAAGCCATACTGCTTCTCTAAAATGATAAGTGATCTTCAGAACCATGGCTGAGGGGCACAGTGTGATACTCTCATCACTTCTCAATATCCAGTGAAAGATTAAAGTAGGTTTAGGTCTGTGAAATCGCATTGAGGTCATTTTATTTGAGTTAAAAAAAATAGTTATCTATAGCAAATGCCAAGGGCTATCAACCTTTTACAAATGATGTATCAAAACCTTGCTTTTCATTTATTTCTGGACTGCTTAGAACAGGAGGTACAGGATCTACCTATGTGTTAGCCTCTGATGCGACTTCAACTTATGAGCAGGTGTGTCAGATTAAGCTTTGATCTCTGGTACATGAGAGTGGGGAAAGAGGGAGGTGTCATAAAATACACTGGATGCCAATTCTCTCATTCAGAATTAATAAACATTGATATTAAGCTCAATTTTTTAAAAGTTAGATTCACTGTACTAGCAAGAATTCCCTGCTTACTTCTATTAAGATTTGCCAAGCTCCCCCACTTTCTAAGTAGAAATTATGTGAAATCCAGAAGTAAAGAAATAAAAACTGTATATTTGACCTTTTCCCTCAAATGCAAAGAATTTCTCTGAAGTCAACCAAGAAATGCTGAACCAGCCCCCATTATGCCTAGTTTTAGGAAGAAATGATTGCCTAGTAAGAAGGTAAGTACTTGAGGCTCAATAATTATTTGTTGAATAAATAAAACATAGTTCTTGTCCTCAAGTAACTTAGAGACTAGTTAAGATGGCAGATTTAACATAACTATAGAGGTAATCACGCTAAATGTAAATGGTCTAGATACCCTAATTAAAAGGCAGAAATTGTCAGATTATAGAAAAAAGCAAGTCCCAAATATATGTAAGAAGCTTACTCTAAATATGAAAACACGAAAAGATTAAAAGTAAACAGAAAAAGATATGCCATGCTACTTTTAATTAAAAAAAAAAAAAAGATTTCCTATAGAAAGAGTTACTCAGAAGAAAGAGTTTCTATTTAACACGAGAACAGAGAATATTACCTGGGCCAGGTGCAGTGGCTCAAGCCTGTAATCCCAGCACTTTGGGAAGCCGAGACGGGCGGATCACGAGGTCAGGAGATCGAGACCATCCTGGCTAACACGGTGAAACCCCATCTCTACTACAAATACAAAAAAACTAGCCGGGCGAGGTGGCAGGCGCCTCTAGTCCCAGCTACTCAGGAGGCTGAGACAGGAGAATGGCGTAAACCCGGGAGGCAGAGCTTGCAGTGAGCCGAGATCTGGCCACTGCACTCCAGCCTGGGCGACAGAGTGAGACTCCATCTCAAAAAAAAAAAAAAAAAGAATATTACCTGGAATAAAGAAGTCATTACATAGTAATAAATACATCAAAGGCACATAATCCTTAATGTCTATGCATTCAATAAAAGAGCTTAATACCCAAATGTTCATCAATAAACTGTTGTATATTCATACACTGAAATTCCACTCAGCAACAGAAATGATGAATACATAAAGCAACATGGATAAATCTTAAAATAATTTTACCAAGTAAAAGAAGCTGGGGGTGAGGGAGGGGGTGGGGGAAAGTACATACTATGGTATGATGCCATCTATATAAAATTCTAGGAAATACAAACTAATGAATGGTGGCATAAAGCAAATCAGCAGTTTGCTGGGAAAAGGGGGAGGGGAGCAGTGTAGGGAAGGAAGAGAAAGACTTTACAAAGGGTAATAGAAAAACTTTTAGGGTTGATTGGTATGTTCAATTACCTTGATTGTGGTGATAGTTTCGTGGACACATACATACGCCAAAGGTTATAAAAGCATACACTTTAAATATGAGCAGGTTTTTGTATGTCATTTATTTATCATTAAAGCTGCTTTTAAAAAACTAATTAAGAAGATATATACACGTAAAAAGTTTTTTTAAAAAAAATCCTATGATATCCTCTAAGATGGCCTAAATGATCCCTCTTTGTACAGACATACCTCGTTTTTATTGTGCTTTGCTTTACTGCACTTCAGATAGTGTTTTCTACAGATTAAGTTTGTGGCGACCTTGAGTCAAGCAAGTCTATCGGTGTCATTTTTCCAATGGCATGGGCTCACTTCTTGTTTCTGTGTAATTCTTGCATTACTTTAAACTTTTTCATTATTATTATATTTGTCATGGTGATCTGTGATCTTGATGTTACTACTGTAATTGTTTTGGGGTGTCACAAACCATGCCCACATAAGACAGTGAACTTAATATATGTTGTGTGTATTCTGACTGCTCCAGTGACTCACCATTCCTCCATCTCTCACCCTCCCTTGGCCTTCCCTATTCCCTAAGACACAACAATATTGAAATTAGGCCAATTAATAACCCTACAGTGGCCTCTAAGCATTCAAGTGAAAAAAGGTCACATATCTCTCACTTTAAATCAAAAGCCAGAAATGATTAAGCTTAGTTAGGAATATACAGTCAAAAGCCAAAACAGGCCGAAAGCTAGGCCTCTTGTGCCAAAGAGCCAAGTTGTGAGTGCACAGGAAAAGTTCCTGAAGGAAATTAAAAGTGCTAATCTAGTAAACACGCAAATGGTAAGAAAGCAAAGCCTTATTGCTGAGATAGAGAAAGTTTTAGTGGTCTAGGTAGAGGATCAAGCCAACCACAACGTTCCCTTAAGCCAAAGCCTAATCCAGAGGCCTCTCTTCAATTCAAAAACCTCAACTCTCTTCAATTCTCTGTAGGCTGAGAGAGGTGAGGAAGCTGCACAGAAAAAGCTGGAAGCTAGCAGAGGTTGACTCATAAGGTTTAAGGAAAGAGGCCATCTCCATAACGTAAAAGTGCAAGACGAGGTTGCAAGTATTATGAAGTGAAGCAAGTTATCCAGAAGACCTAGCCAAGCTACACTTAAACAAAAAATTTTCACGGTAGACAAAACAGCCTTCTGTCGGAAAAAGATGTCATCTAGGACTTTCATAGCAAGAGAGGAGAAGTCCATGCCTGGCTTTAAAGTTTCAAAGGCCAGGGTGACACTCTTATTAGAGGCTAATACAGCTGGTGACTTGAGTTGAAGCCAATGCTCAATGAAAACCCTAGGGCCCTTAAGAATTATTCTAAATCTACTCCGCCTGTGCCCTATAAATGGAACAACAAAGCTCAGATGACAGCATATCTATTTACAGCATGGCTTACTGGGTATTTCAAGCCAACCGTTGAGATTTGCTGCTCGGAAAAAAGATTTCTTTCAAAATATTACTGCCCAATGACAATGTACCTAGTCACCCAAGAACTCTGATGAAGATATACAAGGAGATTAATGCTTTCATGCCTAATAACACAATACCCATTCTGCAGCCCATGGATCAAGGAGTAATTTCAACTTTCAAGTTTTATTATTTAAGAAAAACATTCAGTAAGGCTATAAAGCTGCCACAATGACTCCTCTGACGGATGTGAGCAAAGTAAACTGAAAACTTTCTGGGAAGGATTCACCATTCTAGATGCCATTAAGAATATCTGTGGCCAGGCATGGTGGCTACCATCTATAATCCCAGCATTTTGGGAGGTTGAAGTGGGCAGATCACTTGAAGTCAAGAGTTCAAGGCCAGCCTGGCCAACATCGTGAAACCCCATCTCTACTAAAAATACAAAAGTTAGCCAGGTGTGATGGTGCATGCCCGTAATCCCAGCTACTTGGGAGACCTAAGACCAGAGAATCACTTGAACCCAGGAGGCGGAGGTTGTAGTGAGCTAGGATCGAGCCAATGCACCCTAGCCTGGATGACAGAGTAAGACTCCATCTCAAAAAACAAAACAAAACATTTGTGATTCAGCGGAGGAGGTCAAAACATCAACATTTATAGAAATTTGGAGGAAGTTGATTCCAGCCCCCATGTATGACTTTGAGGGGTTCAAGACTCCAATGGAAGAAGTAACTGATGTGATGGAAATGGCAAGAATAAGAATGAGAAGGAGAAGCAGAGACTAAAGATGTAACTGAACTGCTGCAATCTTATGATAATACTTAAATAGATGAGAAATTGCTTCTTTTTTTGAGATGGAATCTGGCTCTGTTACCCAGGCTGGAGGGCAGTGGTGTGATCTCAGCTCACTGCAACCTCCACCTCCTAGATTCAAGTGATTCTCCTGTCTCAGCCTCCTGAGTAGCTGGGATTCCAGGCGTATGCCACCAAGTCCGGCTAATCTTTGTATTTTAAGTAGAGACAGGGTTTCCTGATGTGGGCTAGGCTGGTCTCGAACTTCTGTCCTCAAGTGGTCTGCCTGCCTCAGCCTCCCTAAGTGCTGGGATTACAGGAATGAGCCACCAAGTCTGGTCCTAGGAATTGCTTCTTATAGATGAGCAAAGAAAGTGTTTTCTTGAGATGGAATCTATTCCTCATGCAGACACTATGAACATTGTTGAAATGGCAACAAAGGATTTAGAATATTCCAAAAACTTAATTGATAAAAGTAGAGGCAGGGTTTGAGAGGATTGACTCCAATTTTCAAAGTTCTGTTGTGGGTAAAATGCTATCAAACAGTATCACATACTACAGAGAAATCTTTTGTGAAATCAATCAATGGAGCAAACTTCATGGTTGTCTTATTTTTAAAAAATGACTATAGCCATCTACTCTTCAGCAACTATCACCCTGATCAGTCAGCAGCCATCAAGATCAAGACAATATCCTCCACCTGCAAAAAGATTACAACTCACAGAAGGCTCAGATGCTCATCAGCATTTTTTAGCAATAAGGTATATTTTAATTAATGTACATTGGTTTTTAAAAACATGTTATCACACACTTAATAGATTACAGTATAGTGTAAATATAACTTTTAGGTGCACTAAGAAATCAAAAAGTTTCTGTCCTCACTTTATTGCATTATTCCCTTTATTGTGGTGGTATGGAACTGAACCTGCAATATCTCTGAGGTATGCCCATATTTATAAATGGTCATGTGTAATCTCCTCTCTTGAGTGTACACTGAATTTAATGACTTGTTTCTAGGGAATAAAATGTGGCTGAGGTGATGGGATGTTGCTTCCTAGATTAAGATACAAAAAAACTGCTTCTGTCTTGGACTCTCACACATGTGTTTGCTTTGAGGGAAGCCAGCTGCCATATTGTGAGCTGTACTATGGAGAAAACCATGTGGTAAGAAGCTGAGGGAGGCCTCGAGACAAAAGCCATCATGGAACTGAGATCCCCAAGACTCTGCAAGGAACTAAATTCAATAACCACATGATAGGATTTGGAAGCAGATCCTCTCCCAGATGAACCTTCAGATGAGAATATGACCCTGGCCAACAGTTTGACTATACCTCGCATAAGGCCTTGAGCCAGACGTACCCAACTAAGCCATGCTGGGATTCATGAGTCACAAGAACTGTGAGATAGTAATGTCTATTTCTTAAAGTCACCCTGTTTTGGAGTACATATTTTTGTTACACAGCAATGGATAACTAATACAAAATCTAAATCACACATTTTCTTTTTTTAAAGGCTACAAAACAGTAATATTCATTTAGAATACACATTCAGCCACAAATAACAATACTCAACTAAAACTGGATTAAACAAGGCTAGTACAGTCTCTCATGATGCCACCAGAGACCCAAGATCTTTTTTCCAGGCTCTGTCATTCTTTGAGAATGTGATATGGACATGAATGAACAGAACTGTCATCCTTATGCTTTTTACCTTGGTAACGCAGTATCACAGAAAGTAAGAGAAAGAAGCTTTGCCTTTTTCAGGAAAGTGAAAACTTTCCCAGGAAAGTCAAAGCTAGTCTTCTACTTACATCTCATTTATCACACCTGCTTCCCATTGCCACCATTAGTTGCTAGGGAGTACGGAAAGATGAGTAATTTTTAGTAAGACACACTATCCCTTAACAAAGTATATTAATAGTAAAGAAGAGGAGGACAGTGTTTACTAGCTACGCAACCAGCAGTACATGCCAAAGCAACATATTTTACTTGTGATAAAAAATATTACAGGAGGTTAGAGAAGGGTAAGAATACTTTAAGCAATGAGAGCTTGAGGAGGTTTCTGAGAGAGGTTTCTGAGAGCTTGAGGAGGTTTCTGAGAGGAGGTTTCTGAGAGGTTTAGAATTTGGCTAAATAGAGAGGACAGAAAAGGGAATTCTCAAAATGGATAAAAGCAAGAACAAAAAAACATGAAGATAGGGAAGTTCAGTAAGGCCCAAAAGTAAATTACCCTATATAAAGTTTCTAAATTCATAACTAAGATTGTAAAAATTTGCTGAGTGATGAATATGCACGTTGTTTCCTAGCAGGAAAGAAAAATACAGCATCACATTTAAGAGAAGAGATATGGGCAAAGAATAGTAATAAACATTTATTCAAGGAAGATATGCAAATGGCCAAGAAGCACATGAAAAGATGCTCAACATCACCAGTCATGAGAGAAATGGAAGCCAAAACCACAATGAGATACCACTTCATACTCACTAGGATGGCTAGAATCAAAAATTCAGATAGGTTTTGGGAGGATGTGGAGAAATGAGTACACTAACACACTGTTTTTTTTTTTTTTTTTGAGACAGGGTCTTGTTCTGTCACCCAGGCTGGAGTGCAGAGGCCTGATCTCGGCTCACTGAAACCTCCGTCTCCCAGATTCAAGTGATTCTCCTGCCTCAGCCTCCCAAGTAGCTGGGATTACAGGCGTGCACCACCATGCCTGGCTAATTTTTGTAGTTTTAGTAGAGACGGGGTTTCATCATGTTGGTCAGGAGGTCTTGAACTCCTGACCTCGTGATCCACCCACCTCAGCCTCCCAAAGTGCTGGGATTACAGGCGTGAGCCACCTCGCCCGGCCAACACGTTGTTATTAGAACTATAAAATGGCGCAGTTACTCTGGCAAACAGTCTGGCAGTTCTTCACATAATTAAACACAGTTACCATATGACCTAGAAGTTGTACTCCTAGGTATACACCAAGAGAAATGAAAACATATGTCCACACAAAAACATGTACATCAAAGTTTAGAGCAGCATTATTCAGAATAGTCAAAAAGTGGAAACAACTCACATGCCCATCAACAGATGAATGGATAAATGAGATGTGGTATTTTGTGAATGGATAAATGAGATGTGGTATATTTGTACAACAGAGTATTATTTGGCCATAAAAAGTAATGAAGTACTGAAACATACAACATAGATGAACTTTGAAAATACTATGACAAGGGAAAGAAGTCAGTCATGAAAGACTACATATTATATGATTCCATTCATACAGAATGTCCAGAACAGGGAAATCTACAGTGACAGAAAGTAGATTAGTGGTTGCCTAGGTCTGTGTGGGAGGAGTGGGCTGAGAAGATTCAGAATAATAGCTAAAGAGTAGAGGGTTTCTGTGTGAGGTAATGAAAATGTTCTCAAATTGACTGTAGTGATGACTGTACATCTATCAGTGAACATATTAAACATTATTACACCATACACTTTAAATGGGTGAATTATACAGTATATAAACTATATCTCAGCAAGGTTGTTGAAAAAAAAGAGAGATAAGGTGAGTACTTTTAGAATATCTGCCCAGCCACAGCACTTTTGAGACTTCCATTCTACCCAGCTCTAGCAGCCAAGGGGAGAGGTGGGGACAGTAA
The DNA here is from genome assembly GCF_000951035.1 of Colobus angolensis palliatus. NCBI lineage: Eukaryota > Metazoa > Chordata > Mammalia > Primates > Cercopithecidae > Colobus > Colobus angolensis. The sequence goes on from NW_012118487.1 coordinate 34,585,912, forward strand.
GGAGGGGAGAATGGAAAGACAGGCTACCTGTTTTGAGAAGAATGAAGGCCCTGGAGTCAAAATACCTGAGATGGAATCCCAGTTTCACACTTACTGTGAGACTTGGACAAGCTCTTAATCTCTCTGTGCCTCAGTTTCTTCATCTATAAAATAAATACAATACTAACCTCATAATACTGTGGGGATTAAATGAGATAATACATTTAGGACCATGGTTCACTGCCAGGCACAAATGCTCAGTAAATACCAGTTATTATTCTTACATGTTTTCCCATTCCTATTTCTAGTTCCTTAAAACATACCCACTAGCATGAGTAATGTCCTAGTACTTGTAACCAATAACACTCTACATATAGAACTTCAAAGAAAGTGTGAAACAACCTGAGAGTCAGGATTCAGTGAGGACTCTCCCATCTGCAGTGAGATTAGTGAAGCAGTTGGTTAAATTATAAAGACTTGTCTCTGAAATACAGATTCATATATTTAATTGTCTACTTGATGGTTTCCACTTCTTTGTCTAACAGTCACTTCAAACTTAACATGGTCAAAGCTGAATTTCTGATTTTCCTTCAGGAACCGTCTCCTCCTGCATCTTCCCTATCTTAGTAGAAGTTTTAAAACATTCATCCACAACTGCTATGGTAGTCAATGTTCATATCAAGGATTACTATGACAGATCCTAAATGTAATCACATGTATCCTTATTAAAGGGAAATTTGACACATACAGCAGAAGAGAAGGCAATGTGACCCAGAGGCAGAGATTAGAGTGATACAGCAACAAGTCAAAGGATGCTGGCAGCCCACAGAAATTGAAAGAGGTGAGGAAAATTATCCCAGAGAGCCGCTGGAGGAGAAGCAGCTGTGCCAACCCTTTGATTTTTGCCTAGTAACACTGATTTTGATCTTCTGGCCTCCAGAGCTATGAGAGAATAAATTTTTGCGTTTGCAGCCACTAAGTTTGCACTAATTTACTATGGCAGGCATAAAAAACTAGTACAATTCCCTTGTTGACCTCATACTCTACATCCATTCCATAAGGAAATCCTACTGGCTGTAATTTCAAACTATATCCAGAATTCAACAACTTTTTTCACAAATCCATTGCCACTGCTTTGGTTTAAACCATCATTACCATGGTCAGCCACAGTGGCTCACACCAGTAATCCCAGAACTTTGGGAGGCTGAAGTGAGAGGACTGCTTGAGCCCAGGAGTTCAAGGCTGCAGTGAGCTATGATTGTGCCCCTGCATTCCAACCTGGGTGACAGAGCAAGACCTAAAAAGAAAAAAAAAAAAAGATGACCTCTTTTCTGAGGCCTTCTCTTTCCTTTTTTTTTTTTTTTAAGATGGAGTTTTGCTCTCGTTGCCCAGGCTAGAGTGCAGTGGCACAATCTCAGCTCACTGCAACCTCCGCCTTTTGGTTTCAAGAGATTCTCCTGCCTCAGCCTCCCAAGTAGCTGAGATTACAGGGGCCCGCCACCACGCCCAGCTAAATTTTTTTTTTTGGTATTTTCAGTAGAGACGGGTTTTCACCATGTTGGTCAGGCTGGTCTTGAACTGCTGACCTCATGATCAACCTGCCTTGGCCTCCCAAAGTGCTGGGATTACAGATGTGAGCCACCGCGCCTGGCTCCTTTTTCTTAAATAAAAAATATAAAATAAATAAAAAACCACTGTAACCTTACAGTTGGATTATTCCAATAACCTATCTGATCTCCTTGCTTTCAATCTTCGTTTACTAATGGATCCCAAGTGCCCAGAACAGTATCTAGCACGATGGTGGTATTTCATAAATTTGTTGTTATTTTGACTCCATGTCCTGTGTTCCTTTCTAGAGTTTTTTCTCTTATTTTGTGAGTATCTATCACAGGAGCAGGGGTGCTGTTCATCATCTGAAGCCTGTTTCTGTTTTGGGGAACTGTTTTTGCCAACAAGCAGCAGCTAACTCCTACCACAGAATCTAGAAACCCTAATTATTTACTTCCCCAGCTCTCCTGGCAACTAGAGTGTGGACACGTGACCCAGGCTTGGCCAATGACACATACCTTCCAGAATTGTGACTGGTAGCTTGGATAGAATTTTTTTTTTTTTGGTGGCAACAACATCTGGTTCTTCAGTCAGGGACAGGAGTGCCAGTGGAACCATCTTCTAAGGTCAGTAACGTCAGCCCTCATTCTATTTCTTATTTCTGTAAGTTTGACTACTCTAGATACCTCATATTATGTGGAATCATATAGTATTTGTCTTTTTATGACAGGCTTTTCACTTAGCATACTGCCCTCAAGGTTCATTCATGTTGTAGCATTTGTCAGAATTTCATTCCTTGTGGTGGAATGAGCCTGCAATCCTAGCTACGCAGGAGGCTAAGGCTGGAGAATCACTTACACTCAGGAGTTTGAGGCTGCAGTGAGCTATGACTGTGCCACTGTACTTCAGCCTGGGTGACAGGGTGAGACTCCATCTCTAAATAACTAAATAAAAGGAATGTCATTCCTTTTTAAGGCTGAATAATATTCCACTTTCACATTTTGCTTATTCATTCATGGAAAGCCATTTGGGTTGCTTCCACCTTTCAGCTACTGTAATGCTGCTATGAATGAAGGTGTAAAAATAGCTCTTCAAGACCCTGCTTTCAAGTCTTGGATATGTACCAAAAAATGGAATTTTTTTTCTTAAACAGGGTCTCACTCTGTGGCCCAACTGCAGTGCAGTGTCACGAACACGGCTCACTGCAACCTCAAACTCCTAGGCTCATGCGATCCTCCTACCTTAGCCTCTCAAATAGCCAGGACCACAGGAGCCTGCCACTATTCCTGGCTACTTTTACAATTTTTTTGTAGAGATGCAATCTTGCCATGTTGCCCAGACTGGTCTTGAATTCCTAGGCTCAAGTGATCCTCCCACCTCAGGCCCCAAGTAGCTGAGACCACAGATGTACACCACAGAATTGTTGAATCATAAGGTAATTCTATTTATAATTCTTTGAGGAACCACCATACTGTTTTCCACAGCAGCTGCACCATTTCACATTCCCATCAACAGTGCACAAGGGCTCCAATTTCTCCACATCTTCGCTAACACTTATTATTCTCTTTTGAAAAAAATTTATTACTATTATTCTGTAATAAATCTTGCTGTGTTGCCCAGGCTGGTCGTGAACTCCTGGGCTCAAGTGATCCTCCCACTTCGACCTCCCAAAGCACTGGGATAACAGGCATGAGCCACCACACCTGGCCCTCCCTGTTTCTGACAGTAGCCATCCTAGAGAGTGTGCAGACACCTCAATGTGGGTCCCCATTTGTTAACCATGCAATTATAATAGCCTCACAGCTGATTTCTCTGATCCTAGCTCCATTTCCCTCAACCTGTTCTTCATACTGTCCCCAGAAAGGCATTTATCATCATGTAACTCTGGCAAAAATGTTCATTGGCTTTCCATCCCTCTTAGGTAGGTCTGAACTCCTGATCATGCCACAGAGGAACCTATAAGACATGGCCTCTACCTATCTCTTCACCAATCCTTCTCTAGCCTCTTCCTTTTCTCCCACTGTCCTCCTACAACTGACTGCATGCTCTTTGAAGGCATGTTATTTCCAAAATCCAACCCATCTTCTTTTACTCAAAAAACATGCAAAACTGTCTTTTGAATGATGAATAAAAAAATAAAATCAGGCTGGGTGCAATGGCTCATGCCTGTAATCCCAGCACTTTGGGAGGCTGAGGCGGGTAGATCACCTGAGGTCAGGAGTTCGAGACCAGCCTGGCTAAAGTGGCAAAACCCTGTCTCTACTAAAAATACAAAAATTAGCCAACCATGGTGATAGGCGCCTGTAATCCCAGCTACTCGGGAGGCTGAGGCAGGAGAATTGCTTGAACCTGGAGGGCGGAGATTGCAGTGAGCTGAGCTTGTGCCACTGCACTCCAGCCTGGGCGACAAGAGTGAAACTCTATCTCAAAAACAAACAAACAGGAAGAACTATCCCCAGGTGACAGAAATGAAAAAACAAAGAGCAACAATAGAAAGGTGACTAGGGGCTAGGAGTCTAACACGCACACCAGGAAAGCAGGTGTGAAGGGTCATGAGACAAGGAGGGCTAGAACTGAGTTCCAGCATATAGCTCAAAGTACCAGCAAATTCCATGGACAAGGAGCTTACCTCCATCTTGCACTTCATGTGGGGGTGGGGGAAAGTCACCTATAGGAAAACAAATCTCTTAATCCATGCCATGTATAGACATGCATATTAAATTTTATGCAGTACTCATCCTGTATAAAACATGAGGCAGTGGAACTATAAGCCAAGAAATTAACATAAAAATTGGTCTATAACTACTAAAGTACCCAGAGACTCTAAAAAAAAAAGCCTAAACCACTATTTCAGAGAGCACCTGTGGCTCCCACAGACTAAACATCACCAACCGAATGTGAGCTCATACATAAAAACTAAAAAACATACAGGTTAAAAAAAAACTACAAATGGTAGTAGCCAGCAGATACACAGATCACATTAATAGTCCTCCCCAAATTTGACATATTTAAGTAATCGGAAAATATAAGTTAAGTATGTGTATTAGGCTGTTCTCACATTGCTATAAAGAAATACCTGAGACTGGGTAATTTATAAAGAAAAGAGGTTTAATTGGCTCATGGTTCTTCCATACTGGAAGCATGGCGGTTTCTGCTTCTGGGGAGGCCTCAGGGATCTTTTACTCAGGGGGAGCAGGCGTTTTACATGGCAGGAGCAGGACTCAAAGTGAGGGGAGGTGCTACACACTTAAACAGCCAGATCTCATGAGAATTCACTCACTATCACAAGAACAGCACTGAGGGGATGATGCTAAACCATTCACGAGAAACTGCCCCCAAGATCCAATCACTTGCCATCAGGCCCCACCTCCAATACTGGGGATTACAATTTGACACAAGGTTTCGGAGTGGACACAGATCCAAGCCATATCAATAAGTTTAAATTTATAAAAGAGATGAAAGCAATAGAAGCCATAATGAAATAGAACAGTGTAGAAAGAACAGGATAGGCAGAACTGAAAAAGGACCAAATAGAATTTCTAGAGATAAAATCTAATTATTAAAATAAAAAGACTCAATGAACAGCTAAGTAGCAGATTATAAATAGTTATGGAAAGAACTGTAAGTGAAAGAGAGCTGAGAAAATTAACTGCAATGAATCACAGACATGGAAAGACATGGAAAAATAAAGAGTTCTTAAACAACATAGACAATAGAATGAGGATACAAATAGGAATCCCAGAAGGAAAGAACAGAGCTATTAGGGAACAGGAAACAGTTTAAGTAATACCACCTTAGAATTTTCTTTTCTTTTTTTTTTTTTTGAGACAGAGTCTTGCTCTGTCGCCCAGGCTGGAGTGCAGTGGCACGATCTCGGTTCACTGCAAGCTCCGCCTCCCACGTTCACACCATTCTCCTGTGTCAGCCTCCCGAGTAGCTGGGACTACAGGCACTTGCCACCATGCCCGGCTAATTTTTTTTGTATTGTTAGTAGAGACAGGGTTTCACCATGTTAACCAGGATGGTCTCAATCTCCTGACCTTGTGATCTGCCCGCCTCGGCCTCCCAAAGTACTGGGATTACAGGCGTGAGCCACTGCGCCCAGCCAGAATTTTCCATAATAGAAGAGTTTAATTATTACATGGAAGCAGCAGCCAGGGTACTAAAGCAGAAGAAATAAAAACATGCAAACTCGGATTCATGATAAAACATCATAACATAACATCAAAGACTGAAGGAAATCTTAAAAGCAAACAGAAGAGAAATTACTAAGGAAAAGAAGACAATTAGAATGATAGCAAAACATCTCATTAGCAACATATGCCACAAGACAACGAAATAACATTTTCAAAATGCTGAGGAAAAATAACTAAGAATTCTATATTCGGGAAGCAATGATAAATTAGACATTTTCAAACAAAGATTGAGAGTTTACCACTCTTACACTCTGGCTGAACAAACTACCAAAGTTAGTCCTTCAGTATGGATTCCTTCTTGACATGTTTTTAAATCCATAAAGTGCACAGGGTTACAGGCCGCTTGCAGTGGCTCACCCACCAGCACTTTGGGAAGCTGAGGTAGGTGGATCACTTGAGCTCAGGAGTTCAAGACCAGCCCGGGCAACATGGCAAAACCCTGTCTCTACAAAAAAGTACAAAAATTAGCAGAGTATGCTATAACCCCAGCTACTCAGGAGGCTGAAGCGGGAGGATGGCTTGGGCCTGGGAGGTTGAGGCTGCAGTGAACCATGTTTCTGCCACCACACTCCAGCCTGGGTGACAAAGCAAGACCCTGGGTACTTTAGTAGTTATATAAGTTTGTGTGTATATATATGTGTGTGTATATATATATATTTGTGTGTGTGTGAGACAGGGTCTTGCTTTATGTGTATACATATATAGACATATATATGTATATATACAACACATACACAAAAGAAGTAAATTATACCAAAATACAGTTACTTTGGACATGTATGTACAAAAAATTGAATTTAGACACACACTTTACACCTTTCCCAAAAATTAACTCAAAATGGATAATAAATCTAAGTGTAAAATGCAAAACTACAAAACTCCTAGAAGGTAACATAGGAGAAAATCGACATGCCCCTGGGTTTGGCCATGACTTTTTAGTTACAATACCAAAAGAATGTCCCAGGAAAGAAAAAAATTGACCAGTTGGACTTCATTAAAATTGAAAACTGCTCTGTGAAAGACGCTGTTAAGATAATGAAAAGACAAGCCACAGACTCAGAGAAAATCTCTGAAAAGTACGTATTTGATAAAGAACTGGCGTCCAAAATATACAAAGAACTCTTAAAACTCAATAATGAGAAAACAAAAATTCAATTAAAAAATGGGCAAAAGATCTAAACACCTCCTGTTACACAGATGACAAATAAGCATAAAAAAAGATGTTTGAGACTAGAGTGGCCATCATGGTGAAACCCCGTCTCTCCTAAAAATACAAAATTAGCTGGGCGTGGTGGCATGCGCCTGTAATCTGAGCTACTTGGAAGGTTGAGGCAGGAGAATCATTTGAACTAGGGAGGCAGAAGTTACAGTAAGCTGAGATCGCACCATTGCACTCTAGCCTGGGCAAAAAAGGTGAAACTCCGTCTCACAAAAGAAAAAAAAAAAAAAAAAGATGTCCAAATCATACGTCATTAGAGAATGGCAATTTAAAACAACAATGAGATACCACTACACATGTATGTGAAACTCCGTCTCACAAAAGAAAAAAAAAAAATGTCCAAATCAAAAGTCATTAGAGAATGGCAATTTAAAACAACGAGATACCACTACACATGTATTAGAATGGCTAAAATACAAAACACTGACAACACCATATCCTGGCAATGATGTGAACCAATAGTAACTCTTACCTACCGTAGTTGGGAATGCAAAAACAGATACTTTGGCAGTTTCCTAGAAAGTAAACATGAACTTACCATACAATCCAGCAATCATGCTCCTTGGTACTAAATGTGTTGAAAATTTATGTGTACATAAAACCTACACACAAATGTTTATGGCAGCTTTATTTGTAACTGCCCAAACTTGGATGTGACCCAGATGTTCCTCAATAGCTCAATGGATAAACAAACTGTGGTATAATCGTATGACGAAATATTATTCAGCAATAAAAAGAAATGAGCCATCAAGTCACTAACAGACATGGAGAAACCTCAAATGCATATTGTTAAGTGAAGGAAGCCAATCTGAAAAGGTTACACACTATATGATTGCAACTATATGGAAAAGGTGAAACTATAGAGACAGTAAAAAGATCAGTGGTTGCTAGAGTTTCAGGAGAAGGAAGGAATGAATAGGTGGGGAACAACAGATTTTTAGGGCAGTGAAACTATTCTGTACAATACTATAATTGTGGATACACATCATCGTGCATTTGTCAAAACTCACATAATATATAACACCAAGAATGAACCCTAATGTAAGCTATGGAATTTAGTTAATAATAAATCAACATTGGCTCAATTGTGACAAACTTATTACACTAGCACAGGATGTCAATAATAGGGGAAACTGTGTGCATGGTGAGGGAGGAAGGGCATGTTTGGGAACTCTCTGTACTTTTCCATCAATGTTTTTCTGTAAGTCTAAAACTGCTCCCAAAAAACCATCTATCGATAAAGAGAAAATTAAAAAACAATAAAAACAGCAACAACAAAAATAATACCTTGACATATATTCCCGTATGTCATCCCAAGATGAAAATTAAAACGTTCTAAGTTCCTCATATTGTTTAGGAGAAAGAGATGTTGATTATCTTTAGACTTTCAGTCAAATAATGCATATCAAAAATTTAAAAGTAACTGCTAAACGAAAAGAGGATGAAGTAAAACAACTCCTGTTATAAAGCAAATCTATTCCTTTTAACTGTGGCAGCTTACCTGAGATTCCAGAACCTCCAACTTACGTTTCCTTGCATGAAGAGCTTTACTTGGAAAAGCCCAATAATAATTAGAAGTTCCGATCCTCTCACAGTCAACCATACCATCATCAACTAAGCTCTGAAGGACTTCTTTTACTGACATAGCAGCTAAGAGACAATTTTTAAAGACTCTATGTTAAAAAAACACCATAAATAAAATTAAAGGACAAATAACCGGGGAAACACTTACAAAACATATGACAAATCAAGAATTAAAAAGTTAATAAATAATAAGCTCTTAAAAATAACAACATGCACAACAAAAAATTGCCTAAGGAAACATTTCCTAGAATGTATCCCCATCCTTAAGCAAAGCATAACTTATATAGGAGCTTAGGGGAAAACAGGTCATATACAGGATTAAGAATAGGACCTGAGTTCTAATTCTAACTCTTAGCAGTAACACTGGATGACTCTAGGGCAAACTGTCCTTTATGCCTAATTTTTAAAACCTATTAGATATGATCATTTCCATACCAACTTTGGTGCACAGCGGTAATGTCAATAAAATGTTGTGAGAAGCCTTTGAAAAAGTAAAACAGAACTACAGAAATGCAAGTTTTTCTCCTCCAATAGATTATGTACTAATAGAAGATACTAGCATCAGTGCTTAGTAAGTAATTTTAATAGTGTCAATGCTCATAGTCTGTTGCTATATGGTATCTTTTCCTTTTCTAAATGTTTCTTTTTTAAAAAAGATGTTGGGTAATTTGGCTATCATCTTATAGTGCAGAAAAAAATTGTCAATAACTGGGAGGGAAAACGGTAAGAAAAAAAGGAATCTAGTTAATACAAATTTTTAAAATAAATTTTTCCATCTTGTAGACTGTATTGAATTTTGTTTTTGATCCTTCAAGATACAGTTGAGAGTCCATTACCTACAATTTGTCTGGGGATATCAGGACACTGGTGTAATTAAAACTGTGTAGTTGACCCTTGAACAGTACAGGTTTGAACTGTATGGGTCCAGTTACACGTGGATTTTCTGTCACCCGAGACAGCAACACCACTTCCTCCTCCTCCTCAGCCTACTCAACGTAAGATGACAAGGACGAAGACCTTTATGATGATCCACTGCCACTTAATGAATAGTAAATACATGGTATGGCTTCCCGCAACAGCAGGCTATCAGTAGTTAAGTTTTGGGGGAGTCAAAAGTTACATGCAGATTTTCAATTGTGTGGGGGATTGGTATCCCAATCTTGAACAACATAGGTGTTGTTCAAGGGTCAGCTGTGTATTTGAACTTAAGAAATCTGCCTATCTTTAAGAAGTAGCAGAACCAATTGTTCACTGATGACTGTAAAGACAGAATAACTGTGTGGTGTACATAAAAGTGTGAGGGACTCTCAGTGGTTGTCTAGTTTTATTTGTATGTACATTCATAATAAAAGAGGTTTTTTCATTTTGAAACAACATAACAAAAGACACAGAAAAAATACATCAATGTGCATCTATAAAATATGCATCGTGGCTCATGCCTATAATCCCAGCACTTTGGGAGGCCGAAGCAGGTAGATCACTTGAGGTCAGGGGTTTGAGACCAGCCTGGCCAACATGGCGAATCCCCATCTCTACTAAAAAATACAAAGGTTAGCTGGGCATGGTGGCAGGCATTTGTAATCCCAGCTACTTATGAGGTTGAAGCAGGAGAATTGCTTGAACCTGAGAGGTAGAGGTTGCAGTGTGCCAGGACTGCACCACTGCACTCCAGCCTGGATGACAGAGTAGACTCTGTCTCAAAAAAATAAACAAATAAATAAAATTAAAATAAAATGAAATATGCATGGCCAATATATGAGAACAATGTTCAACCACATTAATAACTGAAGAAATAAAAAATAAAGCAATAAGACATGACTACCCAATTAAAAACACTAAAAAAATACAATAAAGAATTCAAGGAAATGGGTACTCTCAGTATGGGTGGAGAAATGTGGCAATCTGTATCTAAAACTATAGATTTATACATATCTTTTTTTTTTTTTTTTTTTTTGAGACAGAGTCTTGCTCTGTCCCCAGGATGGAGTGCACTGGTGCGATCTCGGTTCGCTGCAAGCTCTGCCTCCCAGGTTCAGGCCATTCTCCTGCCTCAGCCTCCTGAGTAGCTAGGACTACAGATGCCTGCCACCATGCCGGACTAATTTTTTTATTTTTATTTTTAGTGGAGACGGGGTTTCACCCTGTTAGGCAGGATGGTCTCAATCTCCTGACCCTGTGATCCGCCTGCCGTGGCCTCCCAGAGTGCTGGGATTACAGACGTGAGCCACTGTGCCCAGCCTGATTTATACATATCTTTCATAGAGAAATTCCACCTTATAAATACAGCCAAACAAAATAGTAATAGATACATAAAAGGATGCCTGCCAATACATTGTTTTCGATAGCAAAAAAATTGGAAACCAGTCTAATAACTGGATTTTTATTTTAAAGACAGGATTTTGCTATGTTGCCTCGCTGGCCTGAAGCGATCCTCTCGCTTCAGCCTCCAGAGTGGCTGGGACCTCAAGGTGTGTGTGCTACCACCCAGCTTATCAACTAGATTTTTAAAAGTAATTTTTTATTGCAATGGGATGCTATACAATCATTTATGTTATAAAATGGTATTTAATGACAGGGATATATATTCAAAATGTAATATACAGGATGTATTATACAGAAAAATAAAGGACAACATGACAGTGGTTATCTTTGGATGGTAGGTAACTGGTGGTAATTTCTTTGTCTCTAGGAATTTAGGTTTTCCATAAAGTGAAAGACTTGCAGAAAAGATGACTTAATGAATATTAAGATATTTCTGAAAACACCCCAGTATATTTCCCAAAACATTCCAGTATAATTTTGGTACTTACTAATGCCTTTCTCTTTGGGAGCAATCTTCTCCAAGTCTTTTAATTGAAACACATCTTTCTGTTTAAAAGGGTTTTAAAGAAAATGAAAAGCACGTGTTTATTTTCTACTATGTATATTATCTTTTTAAAAAACTTTTATTATGGGTACATAATAGTTGTATACATTTACAGGGTATGTGTGATATTTTGATACAGGTATACAATGTGCTATGATCAAATTGTGGTAATTAGGGTATCCATCCCTTCAAACACTGATCATTTCTTTGTGTTAGGAACATTCCGATTCCACTTTTAGTATTTTAAAATATACAATATATTATTAACTATAGTCGCCCTATCGTGTTCTACTACATATTTATATATACATCATAATTTTATGTTCATGAAAAATTGTATTTAAAAAATTGGCCTGGAAATGAACAGTATAATAGAATCAAGCATTTTAGAGCTTGTAAGAAACTCTTTGATTATCTCATTCAATACCCTCCATAGAACTTAAAATGAAGAGATTTTTGCATACATACACAATTTTTTTTTTTTTTGAGACATGGTCTCAACTCTATCACCTAGATGGGAGTGCAGTGGCACGATCATGGCTCACTGCAGCCTTGACCTCCAGGGCTCAAGCAATCCTCCCACTTCAGCCTCCTGAGTAGCTGGGACTACAGACACACACCACCATGCCTGGCTAATTTTTAAAAATTTTTTTAGAGACAGGGTGTCACCATTTTGCCAGGCTGGTCTTGAACTTCTGGGCTCAAGTAATCCTCCCATCTCAGTCTCCCAAAGTGCTAGGATTACAGAGATGAGCCACCATGCTTGGCCAGTAGCATACAATTATTAAAGTTCTTGGAGATCAGAACATAAAGAACAATCTTCCCACTTAAGTATAAAAACTAGTTATAGGCCAGTCACAGTGTCTCCTGTCTGTAATCCCAGCATTTTGGGAGGACTGCTTGAGCCTAAGAGCTGGAGATTGGCCTGAGTAACATATTGAGACCACTCTCGCACCACATCTCTACAAAATCAAAAAATTAGCTGGGTGTAGTGGTGCGTGCCTGTAGTCCTAGATACGTGGGAGGCTGAGGTGGGAGAATCGCTTGAGCCTGGGAGGTTGAGGCTGCAGTAAGCTATGACTGTGCCACTATACTCCAGCCTGAGTAAGAGTATAAAGTGAGATTCTGTTTCAAAAAACAAAACAAAACAGAAAACGATATCAAAAAAACACCAACCTAGTTATACTGGATCACTTGGTAACAGGAGCGAATTACCTTCTCTGATACTTTGATTTTAAGAAAACACAGACAGTGCTTTGCTTAACATGTATGACACTGTACAGGTTTAACAGTTCTAACTAAAAGCAAAACAGGCAATTGTCAGGTTTCGTGGAAGGGGTTTCGTGGAAGAGCTATACCTAAACAATAGGGAAATTATACAATTCATGGCTGCCTATCAATCATTCACATATACATGTTGCATGTCCACCATATGGAAAGGAAAACATTAAGGGAAGATATGCGTGTTAAATATTTAAATCTTACGACCAGAAAAAAAAAAAAAAACCTGCCTAGAATATTATTTTCTACTGCTAATAAGCCTTGGTTGAAGTGGTGAAAAGAACTTGCATAACAAAAGTTAAATCATTTGAAAAAACTAAAGTATGTAATAATTAGAACAGAAATATTGTGGCTGGGCATGGTGGCTCATGCCCCTGTAATCCCAGCACTTTGGGAGGCTGAGGCGGTGGATCATTTGAGCTCAGGAGTTTGAGACCAGCATGGCCAATATGGCAAAACCCTGTTTCTACTAAACATACAAAAATTAGCTGGGCGTTATGGCGGGCACCCGAGTAATCCCAGGTACTCGGGAGGCTGAGGCACAAGAATCGCTTGAACTTGGGAGGTGGAGGCTGCAGTAAGCCAAGATCACACCACTGCACTCCAGCCTGGGCAACAGAGAGAGACTCAGTCTCAAAAAACAACAACAACAACAACAAAACCCAGAAATATTTTTATTATTGTTACGAAAAATTTGGGATACAGTTCTTCCAAAATAAACTTGAAAAGGCAACTGCACTTGGAAATTATACTTCATAAAAATTTAAAACTTCTGCTCATTCAAGGGCACTGGAAAGAAAATGAAATGACAAATACCAACTAGATTAAAATAATTGCAAAACATGTACCTGGAAAAGGCCTGGCACCCAGGATATACATATATAAAGAACTCCTTTGAAGTACATTAAAAAAAAGAGTTGATGGAGAGATAAGAAGTGGATAGATGAATATATATATGTGATAAAGCCAGAAGAATAAAATGTGAATGGTAGAATCTAGGTAGTAGGCATATGGGTATTCACTGAAAAACTCATCTTTGCTGTATGTTTGAAAATTTTCATAACAAAATGTTGAAAAAATTTCATCTCACTACACCTAAGAGTTAGTAAATTTAGGAAAATATTAAGTCATTGAACTTCGTGAGAGTATGAGATTAATTTTCGCACATTGAGGAATGAATTATTTAAACATAATACTTTAGAATCTCAGGGAACATGTAATACATTACTGACTTTAAGTCTTTAATGCATTAGAAAAATCAGTTAATCAAACCTCTTTGCAAATACTTTAAATTCCCTAGAAAAAGAACACGAACCATTGAGATATCTGCCTAAATGCAGTCACCAAGGAAGAGCTCCAGATGTACTGGCTGCCCCAGTGGGGCTGCTGTATAAACAAACAGGTTTGGAAAGAACTAGCCTCAGAACTCAAGTGCAGTCATTGAAGTGGACAGAGTAAACGATCTCAAGTAAATCTCAGTTCTTAGACTCCCCAGCATTAAGCAGAGATAATGAAGAAGGGATGAAGACAATATAAAAACAACTATGTGTAGGATACCATGGAAGACATATAATCCTAGACAACATTGTTCTTTTTTTTTTTCTTTTTTTATTATACTTCAAGTTCTAGGGTACATGTGCACAACGTGCAGGTTTGTTACATATGTATGTATGTGCCA
>NW_012118487.1:34602694-34610646 GCF_000951035.1 Colobus angolensis palliatus
TGGATTACGTTTATTGATTTGCATATGTTGAACCCCCTTTCTTTTTTTTTTTTTTTTTTTAAGACAGGGTCTCATTCTGTTACCTGGGCTAGAGTACCTGAGTGACAGAGTGTGATCACGGTTCACTACCAACCTCAAACTCTTGGGCTCAACAGATCCTCCTGCCTTGGTCTCCCAAAATATTGGAATTACAGGTGTGAGCTGTGGCATCTGGCCCTAGATAACATTTGATAAAGCACTTACGACCTGGGCATTGTTTAATATATTATCTTATTTAATCCCCATACCAACACTGTGAGCTGGGTAAAATTATCATCTTCTTTGAAAGAATAAGAAACAGACAGAGAGAGGTCAAGAACCTTGCTTAAAGGTCACAAAGCTATTGAGTTAAACAGGTTCCAGATGCAAACTTTCAATTATTGAGCTACACTGTTCTCATGTTCTTCCTAAGTGCAACAGGCAAATAATTTATTACATTAGCAGCTCCAAAACACACATACACGCACATATATATCCATCCATACATGATCATGTCTATGCCTCTTTTTCTCCATTTACATATTTATTTTAATTATCTGGGCATACGCATGGCCATTCCAGAGATCTGTGTGCCAATGGAAAGCTACTCATTTGTTTGCTGAAGTAATTTTTTAAAAAGCTCAACACATTTATTGGTGGCCTATTTTGTGCCTCAAATAGTCCCTGACAGTTCTTACTCTCTCTCTGAGTTGTCATTATTATCAATGACTATGTTTTTAAAAGATTTCCAAACCCTTGCAGACAGCCCACTTATGATTAGAGGCAATATAGTATGTGCTGCTTCATTAGTTGATTTTCTAATTTGATTAAAAAGGTAATATGGGCCGGGCGCGGTGGCTCAAGCCTGTAATCCCAGCACTTTGGGAGGCCAAGATGGGCGGATCACGAGGTCAGGAGATCGAGACCATCCTGGTTAACACGGTGAAACCCCGTCTCTACTAAAAAAATACCAAAAACTAGCTGGGTGAGGTGACGGGCACCTGTAGTCCCAGCTACTTGGGAGGCTGAGGCAGGAGAATGGCGTGGACCCGGAGGGCGGAGCTTGTAGTGAGCTGAGATCCGGCCACTGCACTCCAGCCTGGGCAACAGAGCGAGACTCCGTCTCAAAAAAAAAAAAAAAAGGTAATATTTGTTCACTGTAGGTAACAAAGAGTGTAAAACAAAATCCACCTGTATCCTACCATTGTTAATATTTGTTATCATGCATTGTTTTTTATATTTTACATTTTCTACTTAACATTAAATTATAAGCATTTTCCCATGACATTAGTCTTGAAAAGGGGGCTGCTATTGACATCTAAAGAAAGTCAAATTCTGTAACAAATCCTTGAGTAGCCATATTTGATTTTGTTGCACTTTTTACTTGCCACTTACAACAACGAAATTAGAATCCAGATTCCTGAATCTGAATTCCAGAATCCATGCTTTTCACTCTGCACCATTATTGTTGATTTGCTTTGAGATGTTGAAGCAAATCGAATATTTATCAACTTTTGACATTAGTCTGGATCCTGGATATACCATATTCCATTCATGAGAGAATAAATTAAATGGCCTCCATTACTTTTGCCAAATATCTTAAACTTTTCAATTCCATCAAAAAACTGATAGACTAAATAAATGAGCAGCAACTGATTAGGCTATAATGAAAAAAAGAAACAGGAATATATGAAATGAATCGATCAGTACAATTAATTCCCAGCTTTATGGAAAACCTCACTAATTACTAACTTCCTTAAACTGCTGATCCTCAGAGTTTTTCATGTTTTGGTGTTACTGAGGACAAGGTTTAAAATTTTTCAGTTAGAAATTGTCAATTTTTATATTTGAGATAATTAACAATATTGTAAAATGACAAAATAATTTTCCCAACACTCTCCTCAGCTTTCTACTGTCTTGTAGGAATTAAACCTACTTTTCTTACCGAGACCATAGGAAAACTATTTCAACTCAGCAGAATAATTGCCGTAATTTTCATATAGAGACTTCACCAATTTATCTTCCTAACCATATCATCATCATCATATGATATCCTGTTCTGAACTGCCAATGACTTTTAAGAGTAAGATTATACTTAGTGGGCAAATCCCCAGTGTATTTTGCTTTTTTTTTTTTTTTTTTTTACTAAGAATCTGCCTTAAAGTGAAAAGGGATTTTATCACTTTAATATTCAATTTTACCACTTTTCCCCATCTTCACATTTGTATATGATGAAAATAGCCAGTAGACTGGGGCCACCTAGGCTATGCAGGTCCTGCCAAGCCATATCATATGGTTTGAAGTTAGTGTTGTTTTAGGTGAAAGATTTATGTGGCCTTTAACCTGAAGACAAAGAAAAGCCTTCCAGTCACAGGGTAAAGCCATGAGACAGGAGGCTCTAGAGCCAGGTACCTGGGTTTGAACTCTGGCTCTGTCACTTAGGAGATGAAACTTTAAACATATTTCCTATTGGTGGCAGGTACAAATATCTGGAATAAATTAAGGAGGCCTGTGTACCATCAACTATGTGTTACACATTAGACAGACTTAAAATGCAAAGACATAGTATTTGGTACTCCCTCTGAAATCAAATGATCCTCCCTGGTTTGAATCCTGGAACTATGGCTTCTATTGTTTGAGATCCAGGACTGGTTGGCACCTAGGCAGCACTCAGGAGACGTGGGCTTTCGTCATTATTACTTTTCAGGCAGAAAGGGGAGACAATCAAATATATGCATCAGAAGATTCTGGTGCCAGTATACACGACTGCTTGGGTGAAAGAGACTCTACCAATAGTGGGATACGTTTTTTCAACTCCATAACTCACAGGAGCCACAAATATTTGCAGAATCTTACCCATTCTTCAAGAAATTGATCAGTATTGATGTCTTACAAAGAAGGGACAGTTAACATTGGATGACATACACTTAAGATGAAAATTACACAAAATTGTAAGTGTTAAAGAAAATGACTTACTGTTTCAAAAAATATTTCCATCATGCGAGTTCTCTTTTCTTCTGCACTCAGTCCTTTTTTCTTTGACTAAAGCACAAAAATTGAAAAGTAAACAATGCTTTTAAACACATTTTGAAAACAACTGGATTTGCAACATTATTGGAAATTTTATGCACGGACTTACCTGATACCAACAGACCTAAAGACTCATTTTAATTACTATCTGCCAACCACTGTGGTAGGTGCTGCCAAGGTAGTAACCATAAATTGAGATAGAGCCTGGCATTTTGTAGAAATTCAGTATTTATAAAGTGAACCAATGATAAGCCACTGTATGGACCTTCCAAAGGCTTACAATCTCTCCAGAAAATAAATAGATGTAACTATTTATAGCTAATGAACAGCTACATGCACCAATTGCTACATAAATACCCAGAAGAGAATGAATTCCACCATGCAGAGGAAGAAGGGTTACCTAAGAAGGACAGAGATTAAAAGGATTTTGGCAAATTGAGAAATGGTGAGAAGCACATCTTGGGGAGACCACACACAGGCACAATGTTATGGAAGTACATGGGATTCTCCAGAAGGATAAGCAGTGGGAGATAATTATTGTATGAAGTATGTATGGGGAGTGGCAGATGGGATGACAAAGGTGTGGGGTCAGGTTGTGGAAAGCTGACTGTCCAGCTGAGAGTGGACTTCATCTAGACAATGAGGAGTTGCTGAGTAATTTCTAAAGCAGACTAGTGACAAGATCAGAGTTGCATTTTAGTAAGTTAATTATAGCAGCAAGGTGGACGACAAGAGGGAAGGAAGAAAGGCCTATCCAAGTAGAAAATGGAAGCCTACTCAGGTTATTCTTCTGTAATACTCTTTAGCCAATTTGAAATTAAGACAATATGTAGCTGAAATATATGTTAATAATAAATTTTACAATATGTTGTATATAGAATATATAAAGCTAAATCCCAAGTTAGAAGAGAAAGGAGCCAAATTTCCTCCAACCCAAAGGTTTACACACACACACAAAAAAGAGTGAGAACTATCACCTCCAGTTCTCTAATAAAAAATTCCACACTAATATTTCTTATGTGATCTGCATCTTTCTCAAACATTGCAGGGGATTATAAAGGAACATAAATTGTTTGCTTAAACAGCAGACATAAAACCACAGTTAAAGACTGCGCCATCCAACCAAAAACATCATCAGAAAATGTGAGTTTACATAAGTGAAGACAGTGATTTGGAATCGCCATTCTGGCTACATACTAGAGTGAGTGAGTCTTAATTCTTATAAAACCTAGAAACCCACTAACTTGGCTGGGCGGTGGCTCACACCTATAATCCCAGCACTTTGGGAGGCTTAGGCTGGAGGATCACTTGAGGCCAGGAGTTTGAGACCAGCCTGGGCAACAAAGCAAGACACTGTCTCAAAACAAAACAAAAGCCCACAAAAAAAAAAAAAAAAGAAAAGAAAAAAGAAAAACAGTGCACTAACTCATTCCCACAGGAAAAAAATGATCAGGTATTTCTTGATGAGTAATATGGGTAAATAAATAGCTTAAAGTTTATATTTTTCTATTCTTCTTCAGTCCACTCTCAAACACTGTTTTGCTGCAGGGTTTGGCTACTGATCCCATCTCCTAATATCTTATCTTTGATCTCATCTGCTTTCATGGTTTTAATTAACACTCATGCTGAGATCTCATATCTTTACATTCACCCCTGGGTGTGCTCCTGAGCTTCAGTCTCATGCATCTACCTGCCTGCTGGACAAAATTCAACTCAGTCTAAACTCAACTCTTCCTCTCTCATACCTACTCCCCACAAACTTGCTGTTCTAGAACTTGAGTCTCAGATACTACCTCGTGACCCAAGCCAGAGGCCTGACAGTCATCCTAGGTACCTTCACCTCTCTTATCTCACATCCAACCAATCACCAAGTTTTGCCAGTTTCAGCATTTAATTACTTCTCTTATCTGTCCTGTCTGTTCTATCTCTACCACCACTGCCTCATTCAGGCCTTCATCATCTGTCTCCTGCAATATACCTCCAGTCCCCTAACCACACTTTGACTCACCCTCTATGTTCACATTCTGCGCTGGGAAAACATAAATATGACCATGTTCCTCCCTTGCTCAAAACCCTCCAGTGGCTCCCAGACATCCAGGAGTATCTGAGTACCCCAGTATGATATACAAAGCCTTTTATCACCTAACCCCAGCCTACCTTTTACAGCCTCTTCCACCACACCCCACCTCAAATTTTGCTGTTAACAGCATGGAAACCTAAGCAACTTGAGTTGTAACACAAAAACTAGTTGCAACTATCTACTTGAAGAATGCTCTCATTTCGGTCCTTAAAAAAAATGTTGTTCCTCCACCTAGAACACCCTCACCTCTCGCCTACTCAAAACTCCAAAACATCTCCCAAGGCTTAATTTAGGCGCTCTCCCTCCAGAACTTTCCTGAGTTCACAGGCTAAACCTGTATTCCCAGAACACACCTTCGTCAAATCACTTACTACATTGAAAAGATGTTTACTTGTCTCTCCCAGCACACTGAAAAACTTCTTCAGAACATGAACTGCCTTTGCCTTTCCAGGGCTTAGTGCCAAGTTAGACAGGGGAGACATAAAGCTCTTAATTTTAGGACCATGTATCTAAAGTCCCCAACTCTAAAATTTGAGGCTGCTCAGGCTCCTAAGCCCCCCAACACCTACCATACTCCCATAGATAAAACGGGTGAATTAATCATAGTGAATTCAGTGACACCGTGTATTGCCTGGCTTGGAGAGATAAATCAGAGACGTCTCAGGTAGGCAAACTCCAGGAACCCGTACAGACCTGCTCACTAAACCTAGGGCTGAGAGCCAGGGTCCAGGACTGCTCTATCTGCCTCCCTTCATTCTTGCCTCTGCAGTATCTGATAAATCAAGCATGAAATTCATAACAGTTAGAAGACTCCTTCAACATGTTTTTCTAGTCCAACAGGTCCTAAACCGCCATACATTAGAATAAGCTCAGTTTTTAAAAAATACTGATGCCCAGGCTCACGTCGAATGAACGGAATCAAAATCTCTGGAATGGGACCTGGGCAACATATTTTAAAAATCCTCCAATATATTTTTAAAATCCTCTCCAACATATTTTTTAATTGTGCCCCAGGGTTGAGAACCCTACTTTTGTCAGCCCAGAATCTGAAGGCCATGTCAAGGGCGCTGCGGGGCAGTGGGAATCCCTTAAGAACTTCAGTCTGTGGCTGCATTAGCAGAAAGCAGATCCCGAAGTGTTAGGAAAGACTCCTAACATTTTGGTATTCTAAACAGCTCCTTGCACTCCACAAGCATCTGCCCCCCAGAGGCAGGCAATGAGGAGAATCTAGTGCCCTGAGGTACCCAGTTTTAGGAAAGCTCTCAACACTCAGCTCAGCAGCTGTGAAAGTTACTTAGGAGATGTGGATGAGCTCTATCATCCATTTCCATTGTTTTCAGCCTGATTTATTCATCAGTCTCTTTTATGACTAGAAATAATTTCTATTATTAACCACAGAAGGAGTATCATACCCAGAATTAAAATAACTAATGTAAAAAGATGCCATATTAATACTCATATTTAGAAACTTCTCAAAAAAATCAATGAGGATATATTTAATATTTAATTACGACTAGGAAAAACCTGATAGTATAAGTTAGAGATGCATTCAAATTAGAAGTAAGTCAGGAGACTCAAAACCTGACTCAAGGACTATGAAGCTTTCTGGAAGTATTTTAAACCACTTTAAAAATCATGCTATCTGAGGAACCTTCTCAATGGAAGTTATGGAATTCCTACAGCCAGCCCTACTAATCAATTACAACAAAATTATGAAGAATTATTAAGTAGATGTCAGTGCTGCTCTCAGAGTTCAGCACTGCACTTCTCCAATTTCAAAAATTGCCTGCACTCTATTTACTTAGGATGCCTAACCAAATGAAAACAGTTTCTAATTCATAATCAATCAAAAGTTTATCTTTGACCAACACTAAACTTATGTCTTGATCACATATTAAAAAATAGGAAGTCCACATCTTATCAAAAGCTTTAATTTTTTAAAACGATTCTCTATTATCAGAGATAAGCTTCTGAAGAGTTAACACATTTAGTATTAGAAGGTGATTCATGTGTAAAGAGAGAGATTAAGTAAAAGGACAAAGCGCGTTTGAGCTGCAAAGCTCTCCAAGTCAGTTATACGAGGTCAGCAACCCTGTAGAGAAAAATGGTAACACTGAAGGGCACTGCTAACAGATTTAACTGTAGTCCTGTTTGGCTTCTTAGAGCACTTTACGCCCAGGTGGCTGGGTTGTTAGTTTAACCACAAAGAAGCCGTTATCATTTATAACTACATCTGGACAAGTATCTTCAAATAAATAGCATACAACTAGATCCTGGTGTCCCACCCCGCCCCCCTTAGCTCGGTAACATTTAACAGCCATTTAAGTAAATGAAGATATTAAAATCTTAGATCCATTTAACTAGATGTTGATTCTTCGCCAACTGAAGCAGAAAAAACGGCATGAAACTTTGAAGGTTTATGAAAATGATTTGATGGGCAGAAAGACGTTAAGCTCACAAAGCCGGTCTGGAATCTTACCAGGACCTAACCGATCATGACAGATGAGGAAGCCTTATTCAGTGCAGAGGGTCCTTAAAAAGCATCAGCGCCCTACACAACCAGCAGCGCCCGGCACAGGAGCAGCGACTCCTGCCCTTTGGCAGAAACCGGGGCATTTTCACAGAAATCGACTAACTGGCACAAAGTGAAGATCCGTTAGGTAACTCGAAACTGAGAAGTTCTGGAATGTGCTCTACGTATTACAATACAGAAAACCACTCAATTGTGACAAACCAGGAGGGCGCTTTGGGATAAAGACGTTCGCTCGCTGCAGTCCCTCCCGCCCACTTGCGCTTTCTCTCCCCGTTTTTTTTTTTTTTTTTT
>NW_012118487.1:34611751-34612133 GCF_000951035.1 Colobus angolensis palliatus
TCTTCTAATCTGACCTCTCATCTTCTCCCCCAGCCGCTACCCACTGCTTTCCAGCTTTTCAAATCCTGCGTATGTCTGTTTTTCCCTTAGGTTTTAAAAAAGAAGGAAACAACGGAATGAATTTCGAATCAAAATGGTCAAAAATACGCTACTTCATGGCTTGAGAATAGATGCAGATTCAGAGCAAAAACTCAGGCCCCTGAAAGTGCTGAAAACATTTCACTGAGAATTCAATTATTTTCAAAATTATTATATGGTGTTTGGAACCAGTTTTAGGTGTAAGAAGTACGGCCCGGCGCAGTGGCTCACACCTGTAATCCCAGCACTTTGGGAGGCAGAGGCGGGCGGATCACTTGAGGCCAGGAGTTTGAGACCAGCCTGG
>NW_012118487.1:34612183-34624154 GCF_000951035.1 Colobus angolensis palliatus
GGCGGATCACTTGAGGTCAGGAGTTTGAGACCAGCCTGGCCAACATGGTGAAATCCCATATGTAGTAAAAATACAAAAATTAGCCAGGCATGGTGCCGGGCACCTGTAATCCCAGCTACTCGGGAGACTGAGGCAGGAGAATCGCTCACTGCAACCAGGAGGCAGAGGTTGCGGTGAGCCAAGACCGTGCCACTGCACTCCAGCCTGGGGGACAGAGTGAGAATCTATAACACACACACACAGACACACACACTATAGTAAGTCATGTAGATACTGTTAAGAGTAGCATCTAAAATCAGAATTTATGGCCCCTGTTGCTTCTGCTGGAGGCAGAGGAAGGGGTACATTGAATTGCAGAGTTCCATTAATTTGTTTTTTCCTGTAAGAGTTATACGATGTAATTGATGATACATAAGGTAATTTTAAAATGATAAATGAGTACGTTAAGTAACTACAGTAGTGGTATATAAATTTGTGCTATTTGGGGAAAGCCTTGTCTTAATTGGCTCTCAAACTTGTTGCAGGTAAGTGGTGACTATCTGAGGCCAGTGGCGCTGGGGTAAAAAAATTTACCAAGACAGTTGTAGGTAAAGAAAGGCAGAATCATTAGACAAAGTATGAAAATACGTTGCAAGGGAGCAATGGGCAGAATCGGCAGAAAAGTAGCTGACTGTAAGGAAACAGAGGCTTGCTGGCGATTTTATAGAATAGTGCTTATGCTGTATACGGAAGAGGGCTTTGTGCAGTACTGATGTTACAGTCCCAGGTTTTCCTTAGCCCCTGCCTCTGAAGCAACACAATGCAAAAGCCTGCCCTGGGACAGTAACAAATTGACCCAAACAGGTCTTATCTTGGGAAAAATGAATGCTAAATGGATATAAAAAAGCATTGGTCACTTAAGCTGCATCTGTATCCTAAGTGTCACTGAGAGCTGCTGTGACAGTTCTCTGAGATTCCTGGTGTGCACTGCAGTCTTGATCAACCAAACCTGGGAATGACCACCACCAAGGAAAGGAGACACATTCTACTGCCTCTGGTTCCTTTGCCTTTTCAGTACAAATATCTCAAATTTCAGATAACCTTCTGATGCCCCTTCCTTGACATTCTGAAAAGTATGACTTATAGTAGCAGCTTATTTATTTAGAGTTGGAGTTTCACTCTTTTGCCCAGCCTGGAGTGAAGTGGCATGATCTTGGCTCACTGCAACCTCCAACCCCCAGGTTCAAGCGATTCTCCTGCCTCAGCCTCCTGAGTAGCTGGGATTATAGGCGCCTGCCACCACGCTTGGCTGATTTTTGTATTTTTGGTAGAGATGGGGTTTTACCATGTTGGCCAGGCTGGTCTCGATCTCCTGACCTCAGGCGACCCACCCGTCTTGGCCTCCCAAAGTGCCAGGATTACAGGTGTGAGCCACCACGCCTGGCAGAAGGAGCTTATAAAGGAAATAGGAAAACAAAGTCAAGTCACTTGGAAGAGACTGAGGAAAAAGTCTACAATGTAGGAAAACAAGTTGGAGAATGCAAAACCAAGAGAGGAGAAAATTTTAAGAGAAAAACTTTAGACAAATTAAATGAGTTCCACTCTGCAACTTGGCCAGGGAGGTTTTGTTGTTGTTTGTGTTGTTTTTTTGAGATAGGGTTTCACTCTGTCACCCAGGCTGGAGCACAGTGGCACAATCATGGTTCACTGCAATCTGGAACTTCAGGGCTCAAGGGATTCTCCTGCCTTGCCCTCCCAAGTAGTTGGGGCTACAGATGTGCATAACTATGCCTGGCTAATTTTTTTTCTTTAATTTTCCATAGAGATGGTGTCTCCCTATGTTGCCTAGGCTGGTCTAGAACTCCTGGATTCAAGCAATCCTCCTGCCTTAGTCTGCCAAAGTATTGGGATTACAGGTGTGAGCCATGCCTAGCCAACAGGAAGTTTTTATAGACAGAAAAGGGAAGTGAGTTACAGAAATAGCTTGACTGATTACAGCTCCTTGTTTGAATTATTTGGCTATTCTTGGCAGCCTGCGGGCTGAAGCTCAGCTACTTGTGATTGGCTGAGAATTGGGGGTTTGTTATACTCCATGCCTGGTTTTCAGTTTGTTTGTGTACCAAGTTAGGTTGCAGTTCCTTACATTTCCTTACGTAGGGACTCAAAGTATGGAGACAGCCTTGAGCCAATGGCCTCCTGCTTATTTAACAATTTTAAGGAATAGTCAACATTATCAACCTGTCAGTCACAACACAGCTTCTGAGTTAGAAATGGCAATGCAATCATGTCATTTGTGTAGGGTATCATTCTCAATGGGATGACATCAAAACGGATTCCTGGGAGACAAAAACATCTTAGGTGGTTTGTGCTCCAGTGGTTTGTGGCTCTCGGTGCATAAACAGATGTACAATATTATCTCTGGCATTAAAATTTCATGGGACTGGGGATGGCATTGTGAACAGGGAAAAAACATCTGAAAAGGTTCTTTATGGGGATGGTAATGAGAAAAAAGGTTGAGAAAGACTGGTGTCTAGTGAGTATATAATTTATCATCTGAGCTGAGACACTTCTGAGAACGGAAGGGAATGCCATTCCTATTTACGCTAGGACACAGGCATAAAGAGGATTGTCCCCATCAACTATGCGACAACTTGAAACTTCCATTATACTTTATTAACCCTTCTCCGTGGCTCTTTAATTTTCCCTGTTTTATAGTTATTGTTCTAATCTTTCCATCTGGAATATAAACTCCTTAAGAATAGGCACAGTAACATACTCTTTATAATTGTGCCTCATCACTAATTTCTTCTTGAGAAATTCTGTGGTCTCGCCATATCAGACTATTTGTTATTCCCTGAACAACTCCTGCTCTGGTGCCCTCTTTTAGCACAAGCCTGGGGGGGGGTCTGAATTCCAGGGTGTGACTCCAGGTGCCTGTGAGCGTCTACACTCACTCAGCAAGTATCCCTATGGCCAAGAGAGTGTAACATTAAGTAGCAAATAAAAAACACTGTGACTGGTGGAGACACCACAGAAGAAAGGAAAATGTTTTTTTCATACTTCTTGAACAAGAGGCCTTGCATTTTCATTTTGCACCAGGCTCTATAAATTATGTAGCTAGCTCTATATGTATTCACTTATTTGTCTCATCCCAGTAAAATAAAAGTCCGTGAGAAGAGGAGCTTTTTTTGTTTACTGCTATTCCCTAGTGAGACTAGCATAGTACCTGAACATTCTATACTCAGTAAATATTTGCTAATGAATAAAGCAGTTTATGGTATTGCAAGTATCTGGTCTGTTTCTCCAAGCAGGCTGTAAGCTCTGCGAGGGTACAGGCTTCAGTATTCATCCTGGTATCCCATCCACCTAGCCAAAAGGCTGGTGGACCAAAGGTGCTTAGACGTTTGTTTGATCAGTGACTTTAACAGTGAAAAACAGACAGAAGGGTGAGAACATCCGATGTCCACTTGCCCTTCCAGTCTCCTTAGGCAAAACTGAACTTGTTCTCTCCTCTGGAAAGGGATGCATCTGGCTTCATGTGAAATGTGCTCCTGGAGGACAATCTCAGATATGCTGAACTAAAACATGGGGCAAGTGGCTTATGGAGGGACCCACCCTCTCTGATTCTGAAAACCTCCAAGGAGCCCATGATGGTGGCCTGCTTGGGTAAAAGAAAAAACGAATGAAGAATGGCAGTAGAATTCAATAATATTAATATTTACAGTTCATCGTCAGCAGTGTCACTTTTGATCTGTTTTTTAAAGAGACAGTCTGTTACTATGTTGCCCAGGCTGGTCTTAAACTTCTGGGCTCAAGTGATTCTCCCACCTCAGCCTCCCAAGTAGCTGCGACTCCAGGCTCTGCCGCCATACCTAGCTCCATGTCAGGTATTTCTAATTTCTGTTGTTTCATCTCTCCTTCCAAGACTGACTTATGTAACCTCTTTCAGAGTTTCCATCTATGCTGGATTTTTTTTAACCCTCAAGAAAACAAAACAAATTTTTATTGTGTTCCGTCATTGTTCACAATCATGCCTGTAATCCCAGCACTTTGGGAAGCCAAGGCGGGGGATTGCTTGAGCTCAGGAGTTCAGACCATCCTGGGCAAAGTGGTGACCGTATCTCTACAAAAATTTTAAAAATTAGCCAGGCGTGTTGGTGAGTGCCTGTAGTCCCAGCTACTTGGGAGGCTGAGGTGGAAGGACTGCTTGAGCCAGGGAGGTCGAGGCTGCAGGAAGCCATGATCACACACACTCTAGCCTGGGCAACAGAGCCAGACACTGTCTAAAAAAAAAAAAAAAGTAGTCAGGCTTTTCTATATCTATAACTTTCTAAATGTACATGTTCTACATATGCATCAGGATTTTCCAAATTCCTACTTAAGATACATCCTAAATACTAATGGATTATTAATGTCATAGCCAGCAAAAATTTTCTTCAGCTTTTCCTCACTAGTATAAATAGTCTGGTTGCAGTATTGCTATCTTCTACAGATTCCAGGACGTTCTTCAGTTTCCCTTCAGGTAGAGAATATATTAAATATTCACTTTGCAAATGGAGAAATATTAAATAAATAAATATTCACTCTGCAAATGGAGAAAACAAGCTTTATTATAATGATTTGAGATTTTGTGCATGGTAAAGAGATACACATGAATCTTGTTTCTCCTATGTTTCAAGACAGAATTAATTGAAAGTTTCATTGTAGACTAAAGCATCCAAAATACTGTGGTACGTATGTAGCTACGAACATACAAACACTTTGATGCACAGCGTTCATTCTTTTCTTTAAATAGGCAGTCAACATTTGGATTCATAAAAGAACAAATGATGAGAATATATCAGTATCAATGTTAGAGAGTGCAAGACTTAGTGTTCTATACACAAAACATATGAAATAGACCTATAAAGATGGAATGTACAAAATCTAAAAAGAAAAAGCAAAAAAAAAAAACCCTTCATATTCATACATAGGCTTGAAAGTCTATAGAATTGAGAATGACATAAAGAATTCTGTTACAAGAATACACTCCATTGATGACAGAACATTCCCATGTCATAAAGCAAAAGCATTGAGTTTAAGGCTGTGTTGCTTTCAAAAGTTAATGGAAGTGCTGTACATTCATTGGAACAACATAGCCAATTTATTAATCTATTCTAGAATATTAATAGCTTTCATACATTCTCCACGAACAGACCACACAACCACTGCCACACAATTCATCTTTAGAAAGTTTTTAAGATAGCATCATGATTTGTAGCTTACTGTCATTGAAAACAAAACAAATAATTCTTTATTTATACCAAACAAATCTTTGATGGGCACTTAGTTTCCTTTATGGCAATACTAGATTTCTAGTTATCAAAAATATTAAAGTAACTATAAAGTTTAAAACCCTGCAACATTTACAGAAACCAACAGTATTACCACTTTTGCTTTTAAGCTAAATTAGATAATGTTTGCATGAAATAGCTTTAATTTTATCCTACCTGGAGATGTCTTGTTTTTAAATTATTAAATTATCAAACTAAAGTTACTCCTCCCTTTTCAGAAGCTAGTGAATAGAGAGGATACTATAGAGTTTACAAAAAGATTTTTCCCATTTGAAGTAATCTGCAGATTACCTAATGTTTATTTACTACTTCCTCGAATTAACTAAGTAGGTATTACCAAAGCATTTCTGTTAACCCTTCAGTGCTAAGGATTCATAGATACTTGCAGTGTACTGCTATTCCAGTTAACTCCGTGTTAGGACATACCCTGTATATTTAGTAGTGGAAGCAAGTGTGTTCTAGCTGCATGGATCTGGAGTATTTATTTGCCGCAAATCTAGTCACAGTAAATTAAAATAAGGAAACTTAGGGACTTGTTTAGTTCTGGAGACTAAAGTTTGATCAAAATACTAAGTACCATTAAAAAAAATGGCAAACAGTCATAAAGGACTTGTAGTCATGTATTTCTGGATGGTCAAGTGACTCTCTGCCTCCCCATGTCCAGCAAGGGGGGGTGGGAGGTCTGTACTGGGAGGAAATACATTGTCACTGACCTTGAAATCCCAACTGGCAATATTTTGCCTTACGTGCCCAGGGGAAATTTGAATGAATAATTTTTCAGTGCTACTTATCATGAATGTATGACAGGTTCTATACACTTGACAAAGAGAAATCAAACAATAATGGTAGCCCAGAAAAAAGCCACTTATTTTAATATCCTTCTCAGTTTACCAGAAACCACTTTCCATAGAATGTGACAAAATTTCACTTAAATTTTGTCTACTTGTATCATATCAGCAGCACTTTCCCCCAAAAATATGCTTACCAAGAAATACAGTAAATGCACATATGTATCCAAGTGTGAAATGTTATCTGTACTTTAATATATATAATCACATATTTTTTGGAAAAAATATAGTGTTTCCTGGAGTGCCCATAGCATGTGTTTTAGCAACACATAGTGGAGCAGGTCTGATTCAAATTATTCTTTCATTCCAGTTTGTGCCAATATTGACATATAAAAAAATTAGCTTTGTATTCAGTCTACTATTAAGATATCCAGCCTGATAGGATATGATACGATGGCTAGTTAGATTGTAAGTTAATTTCTAAGTTCACAAATATAATTTAAATGTCGTGTAAAAAACCTCTTTAAATCAACTAGTTTTAAGATCAACAGCCTGGGACAGAAAGAATCTAAATAGAAAGCCATTTTTAACTTGTGAAAATAAACTAAAATTAATGTAACCAATTTAAAAACTTTATTTTAAACAATCTAGACAAGAGTCTAGCCTGTCTTTTGTGAAGAATGTTAGTACACGGCAAAAGGAAATTCCCACCCCAGAATGTCAGCTCTGAGGGGGCAGAGATTTTTACCTGTTTTGTCCATCACTGTATTTCCAGCGCCTAAAAGAGTACTTGGTACCTTGTAGGTACTCAGTAAATATGAACGTTTAAATTCAAAGATGTATCTCACTGATGTTAGGAAACAGTGTCTTCATTTAACATTCTAAAAAGTTATTGAATTTTATAGCTTTATCACAGACAGGCTCAAATATATTTTAAAACTCGACCTAACAAAAAAAAATATTAAACCTAAATGTAAATCTTCCTGGAAAAACCTTTTTTCAGAGGCTGATTTGGGGATAATAAATTTAATAGGCAATTTGAAGTAGCTAGATTTCCCTTCTAAATTTTAAGAAGTCCTATATAGAGAATGACTGAATTATAAATTAATAAGCAATAAACATCACATTCATATAATTATACATAGGGAAAACGTTTTCTTATAGTACAGTTCTAAGGTGCTTTCAGTGAAGAAGACCCCAAGTCACCATCAAAAATGTCAAACATGACATCCTATTTGGTAGAACTGAGTAGAAAATTAAACAGTGGAAATAGACCACAGCTTGTTTTACAGTACCAATGACAGATGCAAGATTGACTAAATTGTTCTTAACATTTCTCAAAATGCATTTATATTTAAATTAAATGTAACTCAAGTTCAACTTTTCTTTTGACCTGTTGGGTTTTTTCTTTTTTCTTTTTTTTTGAAAGCACAGAAGGCCATTTTCTGACTAAAAGTCAGCCACCACCATCATTCCTGGAAAAATGGCAAAAATTAAATCTGCTTTAGGGCTTGCTCCACTAGGACG
Source organism: Colobus angolensis palliatus (assembly GCF_000951035.1). Taxonomy (NCBI): domain Eukaryota; kingdom Metazoa; phylum Chordata; class Mammalia; order Primates; family Cercopithecidae; genus Colobus; species Colobus angolensis. The sequence continues at coordinate 34,619,811 of NW_012118487.1, forward strand.
GCTTTAAACTGCTTAGTAAAGGAATGTGCTGAAGAATGGCTGGACGAAGCTTCTGTCTTTCAGAGTGCTGCCTATTTCAATACACCAAAGATTCAGCTATATATATGTGTGTGTATATATATATATATATAATACATTCTATCTTACCCTAATCATGTATACATAGTCCCTTGACACCTCTACTATTCATTAAACAATGATAAATAACCATAACATGCCCTTATCTGTAATGCTTTCAAGATAACACAACTTTGGTAACACTTGCTTTCTAAGGGGAAATCATTTATCAATCACATGCCTTTGGTTGACACCATCAGTCCTCCAAAGGGCTACTTATGGCTCTCTGTCCTAGGATACTGGTGTCCTACTACATGTGCTGACATTTGCAGGAGGTAAAGCTTTCGCTTTCGTGAAGTGGAAGAGGAGAGACACATGTGAAAACATGGTACATAAAACATGACTAACTTTTTTTGATTACATTCCAGTGCAATGATCTGGAGTTAACAGGGCAGTTTGTTTCCCAAAAGGTAGCATTACTTTTGTAATATGCTTTTCAAAGCATTAGCAATTTCAGGTTTCCCTGAAGATGTACTTTGTTTTCTGATACAAGGTGAGCCAAAAAGAGGTGGTGAAAAGAACACACAAAAAAGGATCTTTGTCTAACCCAGAAAGGTTGAGAAATTTGCACTGATTCTTAAGTACTGAACTCCAGAGGCCTGCTAATCAGAGCTGGGATCATTTTGCAAGACAGCCTTTCTTTTTCTAAAGTAATTTATGTGTAGTTGCTGATAACCAAAAAAATGTCACAAGAGTAATACCTACTGTAAAAGTGAGGTTAGAAGATTCCCTGGGTCTTGTGACCTAGGTTAAATGAAGTATATAACTACAATAGATTTTGTTTTTGTTTTGCTTTTGGAAGTTCTGTGCAAAAGCTACCATTCACAGGATTAACAAATACCTTTACATATGCTAGTTTTTTTTTTAAGTGTCTGTTTGATTTGCAAAATTAGTTTAGCTACATAAATCCTGTCCCTTAAGCCATAGTTCACAGATGTAAAACTGCAGTTTATAGATTCAGTAGAAGTTTTTTTTTAACCCTAAACGTGAAATACAGAAATTGGATAAGCAGTTTTTAAGGAAATTGTTACATTCAGAAATAACCTTGGAAAGTTCACCAATGATTCCTTCTGGCATAAAAATCCTAGTCATAATCTGGTCCCATACTGAGAAATCCATTCCAGTTTATAGTGCAAGACCTTGGAAGCGGGTATCCAGCTGCCCACCATTACTGTAAGTATCGATAGACTTTGAAACAGTGATTTCCAGAGTCTGCAACCACAACATGACCATCTGAAGTTAGGGCCAGGCCTTGGGGGCCATAGAGTGGGTCAGCAGATGTGTTAATGTAGGACAAAAATGATCCACTCCCATCAAAAACCTGTAAACAAATAGGAAGTCAGAATGTTATAGGAGAAGTTATAGTAATATGCTGAACATGAGTTAGAAAACTCTTGATGCTAGTGTTTTTCTGTTTCTTGTTTCTTTTTTTCTTCTTTTTTTTTTGACAGGGTCTCACTCTGTCACCCAGGCTGGTGTGCAGTGGTGTGAAGACAGCTTACTATAACCTCTAATTCGTGGGTTCAAGTGATTCTCCTGATTCAGCCTCCCAAAGTGCTAAGATCAGCCTCCCAAAGTGCTAAGTGCTCCCATTATGCCCAGTATATATGCTTTTATATTTAAAACATTAGCATAAGCCAGGTGCAGTGGCTTACACCTGTAATGCCAGCACTTTGGTAGATGAAGTTGGGAGGATCCCTTGAGGCCAGGAGTTTAAGAACAGCCTGAGCAAAATAGCGAGACCCTGTTTAAAAAAAAAAAAAAAGCAGAGAAAAAAAGAAAACAAAACAAAAAAAGGACTTAAGTAATCATCTAGCCATCGATGGATATGTCTTTGTTTATGTCACTATCGTCTCTATAATCCTGCTCTCCACTTACCTTGCTTTCTCTCCTCTCCCCATCTACTTCCAGTTGGTGGAGTAGAATATGCCATTGGCTGCTAGCTTTCACTCGCATTCCTATAGTGGTCACAACAAATATTGGGTGGGAAGGGCCCTGGATGGTGCTTAAAAAATGAATGAACCTTATTGTTCATGTTAAATCTTCACTTATTCCCACTTCCAGTCTCACATCTCCTTCTCCCCCCACCCCACAATTATAAGGGGAAAAAAATCAGCAACTAGATGATGGAAGAATGTTCCTGAGTCATAACAGCAATGAGACAGTAGAAATTATTTTTTCCTTTTTAGAAAAGAGTGGGTTATAAGAAGTCAGTGGTTCCACATGTGAAGTCATCCCCTGGTATCCCAGGAGATTGATACCAAAATCTTCAGATTCTCAAGTCCTTTATATAAATGTCTAGTATTTGCACCTAACCTATGCACATCTCCCCATATATTTTAAATAATCTCTAGATTATTTCTAATACCTAGAGCAACGTAAATGCTATATAATGTAAATAATATGATGTATTTTTACAATTCGTATTATTTTTAATCACTGTATTTAACAAATTATTTTTCCTGAAATTTTTGATCTGTATTTGGTTGAATTCACAAATGTGGGATTTGTGGGTACAAGGGGATGATCATACATTTGGATGTGAAATCATTTTCTTTTGGTCTGTCGGTTTCTGCTTTGTTATTTTTGTTAAATTTTTATTTTGAAATAATTATAGATTCATAGGAAGTGGCAAAGATAGTAGAGAAAGGTCCTGGGTACTCTTCACTCAGTTTCCCCTCATGGTCACACCTTCTGTAATTATAGTACCACACAAAACCCCATACATTGACTTTGGGTTGCGTGTGTACAGTTTTACGTCATTTTATCATGTGTGTAGATTTACCACTACAACCAACATACAGAATTATCCCATCAACATAAAGATCTTCCTCTTGCTACATCTTTATGGTCATACTCACTCCCCTTTCCTCACATCTCTAATTCTTGCCAACCACTAATCTGTTTTCCTTCTCTATAATTTTGTTATTTTTTTGAGAATGTTACACAAATAGAATCATATAGTATGTAACCTTCTGAAAATGGCTTTTCTTCACTCAGCATCATGCCCTTGCAGTGCATCCGAGTTGTTGAGTGTATCATTAGTCTGTTCCGTTTTAATGCCAAGTCATATTCCATAGTATAGATACACCAGTTTGTTTAGTCATTAACCTATTGAAAGACATCTGGGTTATTTTCAGTTTTGGGCTATTACAAATAAACCTTCTGTGAACAACAATATGCAGGTTTTTGTGTGGATGTAAGTTTTCATTTCTCTGGGACAAACAACCAGGAGTATAATTTATGGGTTGTATGGTAAGTATATGTTTAGTTTTTAAAGAAACTGCCAAACAATTTTCCAGGCTGACTGTAGTTTTGCATTTCTACCAGCAATGCATGAGAGATCTAGTTTCTCTACATGCTCCCCAGTGTTTGGCATTATTAATATTTTTAATTTTAGCTATCCTTATAAGTGTGCAGTAATATCTCACCATGGTCTTAATTTGCACTTCCCTAATGTCTAGTGATATTGCACATCTTTTTATGTAAACATCCTCTTCGGTAAAATTTCTCTTAATGCCTTTTGCTCATTTTTCTTTTCTTCCTTTTTTTTTTTTTTTGAGACGAAATTTCATTCTTGTCAGCCAGGCTGGAGTGCAATGGCATGATCATGGCTCACTGCAACCTCTGCCTTCTGAGTTCAAGTGATTCTCCTGCCTCAGCCTCCCAAGTAGCTGGGATTACAGGCACACACCATCACACCCAGTTAATTTTTGTATTTTTAGTAGAGATGCAGTTTTGCCATGTTGGCCAGAAAATGGTCTCAAACTCCTGACCTCAGGTGATCCACCTGCCTTGGCATCCCAAATTGCTGGGATTACAGGTGTGAGCCACAGCACCTGGCCACCTTTTGCTCATTATTCTAATTGGATTGTTTGATTATTTTACTAATGAGTCTTGAGAATCTTTACATTCTAGGTATAATTCCTTTGTCAGAAATTCAGTTGGTAAATGTTTTCTCTCAGTCTGTTGCCTATCTTTTTATCCTGTTAAAGGGATCTTTCACAGAGCAAAAGCTTTTATTTTTTATGAAATCCAATTTGTTAATTGTTTTTCTTTTATGGATTATAGTTTGGGTATTATGTCTAAAAACTCTTCACGGAGCCCTAGTTCCCAAAGATTTTCTCTTAAATTATTCTAAAAGTTTATCTCCTCAAACATTATCTTCTAAAAATGTTATAGTTTTATCTTTTTTTTTTTTTGAGACGGAGTCTCGCTCTGTCGCCC
>NW_012118487.1:34624210-34630220 GCF_000951035.1 Colobus angolensis palliatus
CGCCACCTCGCCTGGCTAGTTTTTTGTATTTTTTTTTTAGTAGAGACGGGGTTTCACCGTGTTAGCCAGGATGGTCTCGATCTCCTGACCTCGTGATGCGCCCGTCTCGGCCTCCCAAAGTGCTGGGATTACAGGCTTGAGCCACTGCGCCCGGCCTAGTTTTATCTTTTACAGTTAAATCTACAGTCCAATTTGAGTCAACTTTTTGTATAAATTAACGTTCATTTTTTTTCCTCTGTGGTGGTCTTAGTTGTTCCAGTCCCATTTGTTGAAACGGCCATCATTCCTCATTGAATTGCTTTTGTATCTTTGTCAAAATACAATAGGCTGTACAACTGTGGGAGTGATTTCTAGATTCTCTATTCTGTCCCACTGATGTATGTGTCTATTCCTCCACCATATTACACAGGCTTGATTATGGTAACCATATAGTAAGTCATATAGCTTACCCTATGGGTTAGTAAGGGTAGAGTGATTCCTCTCAATTTATTCTTCTTTTTCAAAATTGTTTTAGCTATTTCCTTTCCCTTGCCATATAAATTTTAAAATAAGATTTATATTTGCAAAAAATCCATCTGAGATTTTGTGTTAAACCTGTATATTAATTGAAGACAACTGACATCATTGTTGAGTCTTGCAATCTATGAACACAGTTGTTTCTCCATTTACTTAGATCTTCTTTGATTTCTTTTGCCAGCATTTTATAGTTTTCAGCATACAAATACTGAATATGTTTTGTTATTATATCTAAGTATATATTTTTTCAGTGATTCTAAATGGTATTGTATTTTTAATTTTGGTTTTCACTGTTTGTTGCTAGTTTATAAAAACATAATTGATGTTTTTGGTTTTTCTTAAGAGACAGGGTCTTGCTCTGTCACCCAGGCTGTATTGCAGTAGCACAATCATAGCTCACTGCAGTCTCCAACTCCCAGACTTAAGGAATCCTTCTGCCCCAGCCTCCTGAGTAGCTGAGCCTATAGACATGTGCCACTATATCTGGCTAATCTTTGTATTATTTTTGTAGAGATAGGGGCTTCCTGTGTTGCCCAGGCTAGTCTCAAACTCCTGGCCTCAAGCAATCCTCCCACCTTGGCCTCCCAAAGTGCTGGCGTTACATGCATGAGCCACCATGCCCGACCATAATTGATTTTTGTATGTTGATCTTGTATTCTGCAATCTTGCTGAACCCACCTATTGTAGGAACGTTTTTTGTAGATTATTTGGGATTTTCTATGTAAACATCATGTTATCTGCAAACAGTGAGAGTGGTTAATTTATTCCATTGTAATTTGTAAGCTTTTTATTTCCTTTCTACCTTTTGTGCTGGCTAGAACTTCTAGTATTATATCCAACAAGAATGGTGAGACATCCTTGCAGACATACTTGCTCTACAGGGAATGCATTCAGTCTTTTACTATGAAGTATGGTGTTAGCTATAGGTTTTCATAGATGTTGTTTATCAAGTTGAGAGTCTTTCTTCTTAGTTTTCTGAGAGTTTTATCATGAATGGGTATTAAATTTTGTTAAATGATTTTTCAGTGTCAATTGATATGATCATTTAGTTTTTCTTCTTTAGAATTTTAATATGGTGGATTATTACATTGACTGATTTTCTTTATTTTTATTTTTTAAAGGGCAGCCTCCCAAGCCAGAGTAGGTCAGAGACTCCCTGATTTTCTAGTACTAAACCAGTCTTGCATTCCTGGAATAAACTCCACTTGGTCATGGAGCGATTTTTACATATTGCTGAATTATATTTGTTAATATATCTTTATGAATTTTTATACACAGGAGGAATATTGGTCTGTAGCTTTCCTTTTTGTACTGACTTTGGTAACAGGGCTTCAAAAGCTGATTGGAAAATGAGTTGGGAAGTATTCTCTTATCTTCTATTTTCTGGAATAAATTATATACAATTGTTACTAAATTCTTTAAACATTTGGTAGAATTCCATGGTAAAATCACCTCAGTCTAGAGATTTCTTTTTGGTGTTTTAAAATTATGAATTAACTTGTCTTAATAGGTTATAGGGTTATACAAATTATTTCATACTGAAGTTGCGGAGTTGGTATTTTTTGAGAAGTTGTCTATTTCATCTAAGTTGTCAAACTTATGTATGCAGAGTTGTTCACAGAATGCCCTTATTATCCTTTTGATGTCTACTGGACATGTATTAATATTAGTATTTTGTGTCTTTTATTTCCTTTGTCAGTCTTGCTAGAGTTTTGCTGGTTTATCTTTTCAAAGAGCCAGTTCGCTATTTCATGGATTTTCCCTATTGCTTTTCTTTTTTGAATTTCTTTTTTTTTTTTTTTTTTTTTTTTTAATTTTTTGAGACAGAGTCTCCTTCTGTTGCCCAGGCTGCTGGAGTGCAATGATGCAATCTTGGCTCACTGAAGCCTCTGCCTCCTGGGTTCAAGTGATTCTCCTGCTTCAGCCTCCTGAGTAGCCGGGGTTGTAGGCGCCTACCACCACACTTGATAAATTTTTTGTATTTTTAGTAGAGTCAGGATTCCATGTTGGCCAGGCTTGTCGCAAACTCCTGACCTCAAGTGATCTGCCTGCCTCGGCCTCACAAAGTGCTGGGATTAAAGGCGTGAGCCACAGCGCCCGGCCTTTAATTTCGGCCTTGCTTCCTTCTGCTTGTTTGGGGTTTGCTCTTTTCTTTCTAGCTTCTTGAGGTGGCAGCTTAGATCATTGATTTCAAATGTTTCCTCTTTTCTAATAGAAGTATTTAGCATATTAATTTCCCTCTCAGCATTGTTTTTGCTAAATTCCACAAATTTTGGTATGTTCTATTTGCATTTTCATTCAGTCCAATATATTTTACAGTTTTCCTTGAGACTTCTTCTTTGACTCGTGTGTCATTTAGCACAATAGTGTTTTTAAATTCATAAAACAAAACACATGGATTGTAAAAAATCATATTAAAATATAGCTATTGAAATATTACTAAATTATGATAGAGCAATATGGGTGTGCTTCTAAAAATTAGCACATTAAATAATAAGAAATAGTAATGGGTCTAATAATTACTGTAATTTTGAAGTAGTGATGAGAATAAGTGACAATTCAAGATTTTTGCAACTGATATGATATGAAAATTTCTGTGATTTTTCTTGGTGACAAAGTCATAGGCATTACTAAAATTACTATGATTGTTGCTTATATTCATGATTAAGGGAAATGATAATTTTCAGCCAGAGGTTCATAAAAATAATAATGTAATATTTTTGTTCAATGGCCCCCTTGAATTCTATCTTCAGACCCTTTGCGGGGTCTGTGGGGTCCAGGTTAAAACCCCGATTTAGAGGGTTTCACTCTGGTAACATTTTTTCTACTCCATCTTGCTGAGTTTGGTCCTTCTGGTGAGAGTATCTATGGTCCTATGTCCTAACCAAAGGAAAAGAGAAAACATTCCAGTTTGGGGGACAGCAAATTCTTCACTTTTAACAAATGCCAAACACTCTAACCATGTACATTAGCGCGTTGATCTACCTGGATCCTGCTGTTTCCCCAGTCGGCCACAATGATGTTGCCATTTGAATCCACTGCTACACCTGTTGGAGCATTAAACTGCCCATTTCCTTCTCCATTTGAGCCAAACTTCAACATGAATTCTCCTTCCTGATTAAACACCTGTATGAAATATTTTTAAATTATTTTGTTTTACATAGAAATATTTGAATCAACATTATGGATTAAAAAAAATCTATTTGAGCAGATTATTTATAACAAGACCTATGATTTAAGACATTCTAAAAAAGAAAATAAAATCTACAAGATATCATTGTGGTTCCCTAAATTACTGTATAAATCTGATTTATCGTTTGTTAAATGATCGCTTTTTTTGGCTTATATCTGGTTATTAAATCCTTATGTGAAAGATACCTTTATTGTAAATTATAAAATACTATACAAGTTAATATGAGTAAGAAGCACTATAATTTTCAATAATATTATTCTTCCCACCTTTAAAAAAATTGCTAAATTTCAAGAATGGGCATTGTATTTATATTTCTAACAGGATGGATGACCATTAAAAGTTGGATCAGAGAGTAGGAGTTTTTTGTTATGCCAGATGCTCAGAATTTATTATCATTTTACTACATCAACATAACTAGAAAGAGTAGGCTGGACTTCATACTTAGAATGGGAGAAATTCATTGCATATGTGTGTGCACATGAGTGGTAGCAGCAGGTGAGAAATAAGAAGAGGGCTTTTTTATTTATCCTCAGAAGATATTTTAGTTTGAGAATTTATATGATCCTAAGGGTTTGATGAATAGAAAAGTAGTTTCTATTACTCTATTTTCTATTACTCTTTTATCTTTCAGTAGAGAGAAAGGAAGCTGTTAGAAGAAGGGAGCTAAACAGAACTCTTAAGCAAATTCTCTAACAGCTGATATGGCCAAGCAGTGGAGTGCTATGGTTAATTACATATTCTTACTAATAAAGTGCTACTAAATATGTATCAATACAGATCACTGATTTTGAAAAAAATGTTAATGTTTAATGATAACACTATAGTAAGCATAATTGTATCTTGATGATTCAGATGATACCTAATGGTTTTGAAATGTCTCCAGGACATTATTTTTAACTTCCATTGTCATGATGCCTAGATGCATAGAAATACTCATTAACAAGTCAGAAAGTATTATGTACAAGGCACTTGGAGAGTAAGGTTTCCTCAAATGTAGAACTGAAAGAGTTCACTATATTTGAGTGTAGATCTTCATTTGGGGATGATCTCAAGACTTTTTAGAGAGTCACCTGTTGTCATCTCTGATTACAAAAGATCAAAATGACCATTACTTTTAGGCAAGTACCTTGGGAAAGTAGGACACTTCCATCTCTATAGGCTAAACTCACATTACGATAAAAAGAAAGAGTCATGGCTACTTCCTGAATTAATTACATACTTGCCAAGAAAGCAAGCAACCTCTATGGCTCTTTAGAAAGGAACAAGGCAAGAACAACCAGCTTTTACTAAGATGCCATGTTTAAATTTTTTTCTGACTCTTTTTAAAGTCTCCTTTTACATAACACATTCTAGTTTTAAAGACCAATGGGAACATGTTTATGGTGGACACAATTTATTATTCTCTATTTTTTCCCTTATTAAGTCCTACAAATAATCTTTTTGTTTATCTTTCTTTTCTTTTTTTTTGAGATGGAGTCTCATTCTGTCACTCAGGCTGGAGTGCAGTGGCGCAATCTTGGCTCACCACAACCTCCACTTCCCGGTTCAAGCAATTCTCCTGCCTCAACCTCCTGAGTAGCTGGGATTACAGGCGCCTGCCACCACGCCCGGCTAATTTTTGTATTTTTAGTAGAGACAAGGTTTCATCCTGTTGGCCAGACTGGTCTCGAACTCCTGACCTCAGGTGAGCTGTCCGCCTTGGCATCCCAAAGGGCTGGGATTACAGGCGTGAGCTACTGTGCCCGGCCTTATTTATCTTTCTGAGTCAATATGTTTTCCTGGACATAATCCAAATGACTCAAGTGGTTTTGCTTCATTTTGGGATAAGAAGGATGCCAAATCTAGTGTTACTTGTTTTGTGATGAAAAGAAAATATATTCTGCAGATATCTAAGGCATTAATTAGACCCCTTGTTAGCACTGACCTATAGGTATGTTTTTTATACTTATCAACAGAGAAGTGACCTGAATTCAGAACTGCTGCTAACTGCCCAGCATTACATGGGAAAGAAAAAGCCAAGTATTCCATAAAACTTATTTGGCAATAGTTGTCAAAAAGAAGAGAAACAGTAACAACGAAAGGTTATGGTTTTTTTAAACAAGAAGAAAATTGAGTTTAAATAAATAGCTAAAATAATCTATTTCTACCATACTGAAAACTTGAAGAGTTTTCAGAATCTTAAGAATTATGAATGTTTCATATTTTCTATTTTTCCCGATTAAAATGCCGTTTAATTACTTAAAAATTATTCACATGAAAAATTAAGAGGCAGAAGTATGAGCTTAAATAGTTTTTTTTTTT
>NW_012118487.1:34630475-34635032 GCF_000951035.1 Colobus angolensis palliatus
CTAGTTTTTTGTATTTTTAGTAGAGACGGGGTTTCACCGTGTTAGCCAGGATGGTCTCGATCTCCTGACCTTGTGATCTGCCCGTCTCAGCCTCCCAAAGTGCTGGGATTACAGGCTTGAGCCACCGCGCCTGGCTCCCCTGATAATCTTAATTAAGGAAATCTTCTTTTTTCTTTTGGAAAGTTAGGAAACTTTATATGTGCCTATTTTATGAAACTATTTAGTGCTACCAGCCTTGCATCTCAGTTACTTATAGATGTTTTAATTCTTTCTACAGTGTCAGCCAGGACTGGTGAATAGGAGCCGTCCCACATACCAATGCCAGTTGATTCTTAAGAGGTTACCTGGAGCACTGGACAGGAAAGGCTCTGAGATCACAGTTCCGCTTAGTAGAAAAGAGCAACTTGATTAATTATGACTGTCTTTCAGTTGGGAGTGGGCAGAACCTATGCAAGCATTTGCTGGCCTTTGTACTGTTAGGATCTCATATGGGTTTTCTTCTTGCTGAATGCCCTGTAGTTATATGAATGATTCCTCTACAAAGTGAGTGAGAGTAGGAAGTATGAGAACAACCTGTGTTATCCTTTGACAGTTGTGCTCATTCTCCAGGACGGTTATAACCCCTCAGGGAGGCAGTCCCCAGCCCGGTTCCTGCTGCCTCTTTGCTCTCTATTTCCGTCCTTCTTTGGCTATCAACTTTTTCCACTATCCTATTCCTTTTACCAAGACACTTCCCATGGACAGTAGTGTCGGCAGGGAATGCAGATTATCTGCATTTGAGTGTAGCGGGGACCTATGCCACTATGTGAGCATCTCTGGAGAGAATATGGCAGGGAGCAGTTTCAGAAAAAAGCAATAGTGGGCACCTTGTTCCCTTATTCGGACCCCATTTCTGCAGCCCACTGTGCGCTACTGTCTGCACTGCACAGGGACTTGGCACCTATCGAAAAGGTCCAAGCCCCCTCCATTTACTCAGGTTAAAGGCTTTCCAGGATGCGGAAAGGACATCACAGAGAGTACTTTTGGGTGTTAAAAATCCTACCCCTTATCTAGCTATCCCAATCATTAGCACTGATAAGTCATTATTTTGGTTGCTCAATCATTGTCTCAAAGTGCAAACTTTACTCACTGGCATCCTCTGCTGTTTTCTTATTATTTTTCCTTTAAAATGACTCACCTTTTGAAATTTAAATGAATGTATTTAAAAGAAAAACTTTATTATGTCTATAAGTACAAAACAGCATCACTTGATGTAAACAAAAGGTAGCACTAAAATAAATGCATAACTTAAAATAAAAATATCTACAGTGCACTGCCTATGGTCACTGATCATACCTTCAGTGGAACATGCATCACACCTTGAGAAGCTTGATCTAGGATATTACTAAATATTTTCTCATCATTTCAGCAAGTGAGTAATTTGTTTTGAACCATTTTATTATTTCCTGATTTTCTCATAATAAAGTTCAAATCTCTCTCCCCTGGTACCTAGTAAGAAAGATATACTATGGGTCACTGTTTTCTAAAGAACACCAAATGTGTGAAAGCATTCAAAGAAGTATAAAATATATGAATGTATGCTAGGGTTATCCCCCTCCCCATGCCATCTGTTGCTGTAACAGAGCCAAATACCTAATTTTTTTAAACAAAAAGATGCAGAAAATTGAAAAAGTGATTTTAATTTATTGACTAGCCACAAAATATTAAGCTTCAGAAAGTTCTGCCTCTAAGTTCAATGAATTGCTTTTTAAAATTTAATTTTCAAGTCCTCTTCATTTGCACCAGTTTCAAATTAAGCAACTTATTGCCACCACATTTTGTTCAATTTTCCAACTTTCCAAGGTCTGTAAGTCCAAATTAAAACCGGCATCTTTGAGCAGAAGCAAAGTCTACTCTTCTGGTTAACTCCCTTTGGTGCCATATGTAAGTACTGCATTATTTTCTCGCAGACCAATTTCTCCATAAAAGCAGTTAAAAGTTAACAACAACTCATGTGCTTATAGTACCTTGACAGAATGATTATGGAAATCTGTAATAATAATCTCATTATTGCTATTTACAGCTGCAAAATGGGGACCTGCAACAAAGATGGAAAAAAATACGTGATGACTACAACAAAAGTGATTACATATAGCAGTTACTGTAACAATCACACAATATATTAATTTAGTTATTTAAGAAAGTACAAAGAATCACAGACTCAGTCTTTGAAAGATCATTCAGCCAGACCTCCAGCTCCAGATAACATGGATCCTATATTATTCTCTGCTCGTGCCAGTCTATTCTGACTCTTTCCCAATCAGGCTGGGAGTTCTAGCAGCGCTAATGAAGTGGGAGGAGCAGTAAGCATCAGAATTCATTCTCCGTGCCACCATCTGAAAGTCAATCTGCCAGCTTCCTTGAGTATCTGTTAGTCATTTTAGAGCCCTCAGCTCCCACCGAGGAAAGACGTGACAACCCAGCATTGGAAAAGGGACTCCAATATTAATTTTAAAAAACTTGATCAGCTGGGCATGGTGGTACACACCTATACTCCTAGCTACTTGGAGGTCTGAGGCAGGAGGATCACTTGAACCCGGGAGGTTTAGGCTGCAGTAAGCTGAGATCATGCCACTGCACTCCAGCCTGGGTGACAGAGCGAAACCCTGTCTCAAAAACAAAACAAAACGAAACAAAAGAACAGAAAACCCACACTAAAATTCTGGGTGACATTCAGAACCTTGGCAGAACTGGAGACAAAGCACAAACAAATATTATGCAAATTAATACTAAGTGCCAAAAGCATCCTTTTAAAAAGAAAATTAATAAGCTATTTTCAGCCTCTTCTTGCAGATGCAAAAACCTAAATAAGCTTGTGACTGCAAAGTGCTACACCAAAGAGACGTAAAACAGACTGCCCTCCTTAAACCTAGCAAATATTCTAGACTCCAGTTCTCTTACAATAACCTAGAAAGGTGAAAAAAAATTCTCATTCAGTGGCTTTTTAAGCAAAGCTACAGCTAGGCTGAAACGTAGCTATTCCCTTGTTTTTCAAATACTTTTATTTTAAAATTTATACCTTATTTAATATGAATATTTCAAAGCTAGACTTCTGAGTTGTGAACTGCCACCAATAAAAACCACACATGGACTACAGCTCAACTTACTGCCGGGTGGGTGGTGGTGACTGAGAAGCAACGAACCATGCTTTTACTTAGATTTTATCCCCAGCATCTTTCCCAAAGCCAGCAAACACATTAGGTATGCGCTGTCTTCAACATGCTCCAACATCATGCAAATGTGAGCAGAAGAAACATAAAAAACGGGGTTTACATATTACCATCGAGTGTACCTGCAAACTGCCTGTCCCCATTTCCTCGGCTACCAAACCTGGTGACTATTTTCCCGTTTGGCTGGAAGATAAACACGCAGCACGCTTTGTTGTCCACAACAATAATGTGCCCATTGCGGTCCACAGAAACTCCTTTTGGTCCCATCAGCTTTCCTGATCCAATTTTTGTCTGTTAGAAACAAGTACAGAAATAGAAGTAGAGTATAGAGTCAAAGTTTAAACCACTCCAGAACATGAAGATAAACACTGTTTTGGTCAACATTTACCTGAAGGTTCAAGCAGGTACACAGCTACTCATACATCACAATGAACTTCTGTCTTGGAAAACTGGCTTTGTCACATCCATTATCTGCTACTGATATCTATAGAAATCCTTGTTCTTTTATTTATTTTTTTGAGATGAAGTCTCATTCTGTTGCCCAAGCTGGAGTGCAGTGGCACAATCTCGGCTCACTGCAACCTCCACCTCCCAGGTTCAAGCAATTCTCCTGCCTCAGTCTCCTGAGCAGCCAGGACTACAGGCGTGCACCACCATGCTCAGCTATTTTTTTTTTTTTTGTATTTTTAGTAGAGGCAGGGTTTCACTTTGTTGGCCAGGCTGGTCTTGAACTCCTGACCTCATGATCCACCCACCTCGTCCTTCCAAAGTGCTAGGATTACAGGCATGAGCCCCCATGCCCAGCCCTTAGAATCTTTATTCTTGAAAGAGATCACCACCAAAAACAGTCTAGGATCCCCTAAACTGGGGTCACAGTTCCCTGCTGAAGAGGCAGTGTGGTCTGGTGAAAGATCACTGGATTATGACTTGGAAGACTGATCTACTTCCATTGCTTGACTTAAACACACCTGGAATAGCACAGATGGATTTCATTTCCTCAAACTTCAGATTCCTTATACATTAAAAAATGTCCAAAAAATGACAACTCAACAATCCCCAGTGGCATTTTTGGAAGATGTATTAAGTAGAATAAGGTAGGTAAAGGGTTTATTGTAGAGTGTAGCACAGCAAGCAGTCAATGTAGGGAAGCCGTCACTGTCATTGTTATAGATCATAATTAATATCAAAATTGCTCAAGGACTTCATGTCTAAAACACCAAAAGCAACAGCAACAAAAGCCAAAATTGACAAATGGGATCTAATTAAACTTAAGAGCTTCTGCACAGCAAAAGAAACTACCATCAGAGTGAACAGGCAACCTACAGAATGGGAGAAAATTTTTGCAATA
>NW_012118487.1:34636017-34638009 GCF_000951035.1 Colobus angolensis palliatus
GGAGTCACATGTGTTTTATTCACCTTTGTGTACTCAGAGGCAACACACTTCTTGGTGCATAATAAATATTCAATGAATATTTGTTGAATACATTAATTTTAAAAGTCTAGCATTATTATAGGGCAATCATGATGATTAAATGGCTCTACTTTTTATCATATTTTAAAATAGGGGAAAAGCATTTAATTTCTATCAATCATATACCGTATTTTAAATTTTATTCCTGTTCCTGAGTAGACTGTGGTGTGTATTTAAATGTCTATTTGCCATGAGATACAGTAGGTCTTGTACCTTTACTTTTCTTTCGATGACTTGAATTTCTAGACTACATATACAGAAGTGCTTCACTCATTCACTTATTTATTTCCTAATTCTACAAACACTGCCCAAGCACCCACTATTGCCTGACACTGTATTCTAGGCATATGGCAAACAAACACAAATAAGACGTCGCTCCTGCCCTTAAGTATGTCTCAGTCATATTGCAGGGACAAACATGTCTACTATACCTCTTTAAAGAGTCTGGTATTGAGTCTTCATTTTAATATACTTGGGAGAATTCAAATAGGCCATCTAAGAAGGCATGTGAAGTGATAAGTTGATGAGGTCACAGTAGACAAGGAAGGAGAAGGAGCACCCCAGGTGAGGGAACAGCAGGAGGGAATATATGTTAAGTCAGGGAAACTGTAAGAACCACAGTTCTGCCTGGCACCCAGGCTTGACGTGTTAGAGGGAAGCAGATCTATGTGTTTTTATGAAAGAACTCTCCGCCGGGCACAGTTGCTCACACCTGTAATCCCAGCACTTTGGGAGGCCGCAGTGGGAGGATCACTTGAGGTCAGGAGTTTGAGACCAGTCTGGCCAAGATGGTGAAACCCCATCTCTACTAAAAACACAAAAATTAGCTGGGTGTGGTGGCAGGTGCCTGTAATCCCAGCTACTCAGGAGGCTGAGGCAGAAGAATCACTTGAATCTGGGAGATGAAGGTTGTAGTTAGCCGAGGTTGCGCCACTGCACTCCAGCCTGGGTGACAGAGCGAGAGTCTGTCTCAAAAACAATAACAACAACAACAAAAACTCTCGGACATCTTATTAAACAAATTAAGGTAGGGAATGATGAGTGTAGTCTGAGTCCACATGTGTTATATGTGTGCATGTATGTACATAGACTTCTGCAAGGAAAAGTGAGAAATCAGCGTCTATATCTTAGAAAACCCCAAAAGTTATATTCTCGTAGGTTATGCTTTAGCCTTCTTATTTTATCTCTCTATATTAGTGCTGTCTGATAGAAATATAATGTGAACCATATATGTATTTTTAAATTTTCTAGTAGCAGGATGGGACTTTTCCATGATGGGGACTTTAGACTTTATATGCTCCTTTTATTCTTCTAAGTTTATAAATGACGGAGATTCAGATTTCATCTCTTTAGAGCAAAGGAACACAATCACTTAGGAAAGAAACAGTGGTTTTCTTGGCAAGAGAAACTGCTGTGTAAATTTGATTCTGATTCTCCAATCTAGCCCAAAGATCAAAGAGGCTATAACATAATGGTGGGTAAAGAAATAGCATTTGTTCTTTCATGTCTAACTGGAGGGTAAGTCAGCAGAGATCAAAAGGGAGAGAAGGCACTTCCATGATTAAAACAAGAATATTATTACTACTTAACATTATGAACACTTGCAGTTGCTTAGATGATGACTCAACCAAACAATATCAAATGGATAACTATCTAGAATAAAAAGAGAAAATAAAGGATTACTTCTATTCTATCACGTAGTGACAACTAGGGTAGATCTGAAAGAATAACTTAAACATTGAACCAAAATTTCTTTCCACTTCCCTTCATCACTCCTCGTTTAGTTGCACTGGATTCAACCAAGTGAAAGGTAAGAATCCCTGCATTTCCCTGATTGTGTCAACCCCATCTTAAACAGAATAGTAAACAAACAACAAACAAACAAAATATATAAAAGTATATATAAAAAATATA
>NW_012118487.1:34638069-34656789 GCF_000951035.1 Colobus angolensis palliatus
TGACTGCAACCTCTGCCTCCCGGGTTCAAGCGATTCTCCTGCCTCAGTCTCCCAAGTAGCTGGAATTACAGGCACCCATCACCATGTTGGCCAGACTGGTCTTGAACTCCTGATCTCAGGTGATCTGCCCACCTCAGTCTCCCAAAGTGCTGGGATTACAGGTGCGAGTCACTGAGCCTCGCCCAGCAAAAATATTTTAATCCTGCCTTTGGAATGGTTTAATCAGGGTATTTAACTCAACAAATAGGTCCTTAAATTGAACAGGAAAGAGATGAGATATTTTACAGTAAGGTGGCTAAAGGTGTCTCTATTTGTTTGGATAGAAAAGGTTTCTAGATGGGCTAGATGATAGGAGGCAGTGCGGAAGATAGAATAAATTTAGAGGAAGCAGAGAGAAATAAAAATTAGGGCTAATAAATTGGTGAATAAAAGAAAGAAAAGGAGATAAGATGTTACATCTCTGGAACTACTAGGAATAAATACAAAGAGTCTATACTGGTGTTAAACGTATGTCTTTCTCAGCACCTGTTTAATTTTACTGAGTCCCACAACAGAAGAAAATAAGTATTTCTGCCTATACCTGTGGATATTCCACTTGGATGAACTCCTGTGAGGGTCCTAAAGTGTTTTCATGTGCTATCCTTTTACCCTTTGGGTTTTGATCAACACCTATCATAGAAAAGGGTATTGCTGAAACTACACCACCTCCACTCCCCCAATCCTCTAGGGGGCATGAGTGTTCTTTAGACTTTATTCCCATTATTACCCTTCATATTCCAACTCTAAGAACCCAGTTCTTCTAAGAGTGTCTGTTACAGATAGACTATTGAACCGCTGAACAAAAAATGCTTAGAGAGCCCTTCTCTTCCTTAGACATAAAACTCCTGTCTCCGTATGTGAACCTATTTTAGTATTAGCTTCTGAATTTACGAAGACAGATCACAGTTTTGCTAGAGTATAAAACACAAACAAATGGGTTGCCTCCAAACTATATACACATTTTCAAGATATTCAAGATATAAGTATTCACATTAAACTTGTCATATTTGGGTATGTCTTACCACATATACAATTATTAAAATGCAAAAAAAAAAAAAAAAGGGGGGGAAGAAGTTAGAGTTACAGAAAGTCAGGAGATTTTTATGTATATGTGGTCACCATACAGAGCCATTAAATTTCTAGTGGAACCAAAAATTCAAGGGTGATTGAAGAAATTACATGCAATATTGTGGAATAAAAAATGACACCTTTTCAGTCTCCAGAATTGACAAGATGCTGCCTCACACAAAACAGAGGCTCAAATCTGAGAGTTTCACAATTATGTAAGTAACTCATTTAATAAAAACAATGAGGGGACCACAGCAATCTGAAGACTTTAAAAAGGAAAATAGAAATTCTTCCAATAAGAAACCAGTGAGTACACTTTGAGTAATCTTTAGAATTCCAGAATGGATTATGAAAAGCAGCATCTCCAAACTCCTAGACAAGAAAGTGATGACCACCAGGTGCCTGTGTGAGGACATGAAGCCCAAACCATAGCTGACCAAACAAGACTTCATTTTTTTGGACAGGGTTACTAGCGGCATGGAAAAGAACATTCATTTCTTAGATCTTTATTTTGTATATGGCACATAAAATCTCATTTAGTCTTTGCTTAAATCCTATGAGATAGGTCTTTTTCTCTTTTGAGACAGGGTCTTACTCTGTCACCCAGGCTGCAGTGCACTAGTGTAGTCATGGGCGACTGCAGCCTCTAACTTCTGGGCTCAAGCAATCCTCCCACCTCAGCCTCCCAAGTGGCTGGGACTACAGGCCTGCGCAACCACACCTGGCTAATTTTTTTTTATTTTTTGTAGAGGCCGGGTCTTGCCATGTTTCCCAGGCTGGTCTTGAACTCCTGAGCTCAAGCGATCCTCCTACTTCAATCCCAAAGTGCTGGGATTGCAGGCATGAGCCACCATGCCCAGGCAAGACAGATCTTTTTTAAATCAAAATTTTAAATTCGAGGCTATTGAAGCTCAAGGAAGTTACGATTTGCCGATGGTCAAACAGTAATAAGCTGGAATGGCAATGGGTTGATCTGAGTTAAAACTCATGTTGTCAACAGAAATAGAAGCCTCCAGTAGGCTGGACAGGGAAATATATAAGGCACAGTGCAATTGGCCCTTACAAAGATCTTTGACAAGATGTCTTATAATTTTCTTATGAACAAATGTAGAAAATGGGCAGGCTGATACAATTCTTTGATGACACCTCATAAGAGAGATTTCTGTTATCACCAGAGGGCTGTCTACTCTTTGGTGATTTGGTGAAGACACTGAGTCAAATCTTTATTTGCAAAAAGCTGATGCTGGGAATGACAGCAAATATATCAAACAATGGGATCCCTCAAAGTATAGCTCCACTTGCATTTTCTCTGGAAATTCAGCCTTCATTTTCTTTTCTTTCCAAATCCCATATTATATACTTTAGCAATATGTTTTCAGATCGTATCAGTGTGTATGACTCATTAGAGACTGACACAAATTGTTTTCTGTCATTTCTTGTGTATGAGTCTTTTTTCCGAAATGAGCCTGCACATTTTTAAAAGGTGGAAATTATTTTTTACAATTCTGTTTCTCCCATATCATCTGTTACAGGCCTGAGAAAGTAAAAAGTACTTCCTAAGTGACAACATGTAGACTAATTTGAGAAATATAAACTGCCTCTTAATAACGCTTTTCAAAAGCTTGTTGTTTTTCATTGAATTGAGGTAACAGGACCAGTTTCCCTCTAAATCTATGGTTTTAAAGAAAAAAGTGACCAAGCAACCTAATTGCTTTAAAAAACAAAACCACATTTAGGATATATATGAATAGACTTATGAAATTATCACTGTTACTCTCACTTCACAAACTTAGATGTCCAGATGTCTTTGTGTATAAAGAATTGTTGAATGTTGCATGGCATCTCAAAAAAGAAATACACAATTTCATCTTGTATTTCCTATTCCTCCTCTCCATTGTTTAGTGAACAATTAGTAGTTAATCTTACCTTAAATTTCCCATCAGAGGAGAAAATGCTGACCCATTTATTATCATAATCGGCAATGATTATGTCCCCACTGGGATGTACAGCCACTCCTGTGGGCCGCTGCAGCTGCCCCGGAGAGCGTCCCCGTATGCCAAAACGACTTTTGAACTGGCCGTCATTGGAAAATATCTGTGAAATAAATTACATTCATTGGAATGTGAACTAGCACAGGCATCACTGAGGAAGACATAGGCAAAAACATCTGCCATACATACAGAGATCAGAACATGCAAACTCTATTTGAAGAAAAGTCTACATGCACATAAGCTTTTTTCCTTACACCATCTATCTTAAGTCTGAAGTAGGAAAATATGTAACTATATCTATTTTTATCAATATAAGTAGTTAAAGGTATGTAATTAGGGGCTGTACCTGCACACATTGGTTGTTACTGTCTGCAATTAATATCTTTCCACTTGTAGATGCAGCTACCCCCTGAAGATTTGTAAACTCTCCTTTATTTCTTCCTTTGGTACCTAAAATAAATGATAAAACCGTAAAAATTAAGCACTAAAGGGTTAGATTTCTCTGTTTCAGCAAGAGAATAATTCAGATTTCCATAGGTAGCTGAGAATGCATTGTTTTAAAATATACTTTAAAAAAAGGGCACCCTCCCTGCTCAATGACCAAATCCATATGCTATTAAACCTCTCTCCCTGACCAATAGTCTCTGCAAAATCACTTTTTAAAGCAAATGTCAATCTTCTCTTATTAATTTGTAGCTGCATATTTTTAAAAGTTGGAAACTATTTTTTATAATTCTGTTTCTCCCATATCATCTGTTACAGGCCTGAGAAAGTAAAAAGTACTTCCTAAGTGACAACATGTAGACTAACTTGAGAAATATAAAGTGCCTCTTAATAACTCTTTTCAAAAGCTTGTTGTTTTTCATTGAATTGAGCTAACAGGACCAGTTTCCCTCTAAATCTATGGTTTAAAGAAAAAAGTGACTGAGCAAACTAATTGCTTTAAAAAAGCCACATTTAGGATATAACATGTTTAAAATATTCTTAGATCCCACAAAGATATCATAATAAAAACTAATATGGCCTGCCTTTATCTGACATGGCTTTCCCACTTTACCCTATGCCACTGCTATCTGCCAGGTCTGTGCTGCCTTGGGCATGGCATTCTCAGAATGAACATTCTCAGCCCTGCTCACTCTGCCCCTGTCTTCTATCTTTGTGGACCTGGTTTGCATTTGGGGTGTGGGGGGCATGTGGGATGGTTCAGACTCAGTTTGGGTCCTGCCATTCTGGGTTTTAGTGGGAGAAGGGAACCTGGCAAAGGGGCCCTGCCCTGAGGATATGCAACAGGAGAGGGGCCTTATTTTACAGTTTTGCCAAAATTCCACCCTCTCACTCAGCAGCTCTTGGAAGAAATGTGGACTCTTGACTTTCAGTACATTTAACAGACCAAAGGCCACAGATGTTATAAAAACAGTAGGCTAATTTTCATATTACAGATTTACTTAGAGATTATTTTCAAAGATTCAATATATCACAGGCTGGATATTCTTCCTGAAATTATAAAAACATATTCTCACAGGGTGCTTTGTAGATTAAATAAGAAAGGCAAAAGGAAATTCATTAACCCAAGAAAATATTTCCACCCATACTAGATACTTTTTTTGATTTGTTTTCTTTTGTTTGTTTGAGACAGGGTCTTGCGACATTGTCCAGACTGGTCTCAAACTCCTGGGCCTAAGGATTCTCTGGTGTTAGCTTCTCGAGTAGTTGGAACTATAGGTACATACCACGATAACCACCACACCTGGCCATACTAGACTCTCTTTTAAAAGAATAGATGAGGCAGAGAGGAAAACAGCAAATCATCTACAGGTTAACAGACGTCTGGTTTTGTTTCAAAGGAAGTTTTTATAATTTATTTCAATAAGATGATGTAAATATTAATGAATGGAAACAATGAATTTTGCTCAAAAATGACCATGAAGAAAGCTAAATGTTTCCTAGTTAGAGAGAGAGAACCATTCTTTACGTTTATAATTTCATTTATATTCAAAAGAGCAATTTGGGCTGGGCGCAGTGGCTCATGCCTATAATCCCAGCACTTTGGGAGGCTGAAGTGGATGAACCACCTGAGGTCAGGAGTTCGAGACCAGCCTGGCCAACATGGTGAAACCCCATCTCTACTAAAAATACAAAAATTAACTGGGCATGGTGGTGTGTGCCCGTAATCCTAGCTACTCGGTAGGCTGAGGCGGGAGAATCGCTTAAACATGGGAGGTGGAGGGTGCAGTGAGCCGAGATTATACCACTGCACTCTAGCCTAGATGACAGAGCAAGACACTGTCTCAAAAAAAAAAAAAAAGAGCCATTTGCTATTTTGTTTTTCGACATCAATGCAGTGCCTTAGGAAACGGTAGACAAGGATGCACTGGTGATGGCTAATGTCAAACACCTGCTTAAACACTGTTTGGGAATAGATTTGTCTGAAACAGATTTTTGGATTTAGGAATTGAAATT
Source organism: Colobus angolensis palliatus (assembly GCF_000951035.1). Classification (NCBI taxonomy): domain Eukaryota; kingdom Metazoa; phylum Chordata; class Mammalia; order Primates; family Cercopithecidae; genus Colobus; species Colobus angolensis. Next base: position 34,643,628 of record NW_012118487.1, read on the forward strand.
GGTGATGGATTAAACTTAGAATAAAATCAACAACAAAACTGCTGGGCAGAATCATCATAGATGAGCTGGTTCTCACCATACCCATGTGATAGTCAGTTCATTGAATCATGGACCCTATCAAGTTTACTCACTAACTCTGCATCTCATCTACTAGCACCAGCGTGAAAGAAAAATTTGAGATCCAGATACTGTCATATTTTAATCCAAATGTACCAGAAGAAAGGATCTTTGATACTTGATCCACATAGAATCCCAATAACATGCATGAATATGGAATCAATGAACATTCTTGAAATGGCGAGTTGTTTCTGGTAGCGGGGAGCAGGAAAGGAGTGGCTGGCCCTCGAAGGGGATATGTGCCAACATGGTTGAAGGTAAGGAGAGCTTGAGTCTGTTGCCCACATGTAAATTAAATCACAAGGTCGGAGGAACATCTATTTGTCTAACATTTCTTATATGTTTTTGAAAGAAGCTAGATGAAACAGGCACTGCCATTTTTATTTTATATTTGTTTTAAAACAAGTATTATTTTTCGTCTTTCCCCCATGTCTGAATAACAGCTAGGTAACAGGTACAGCAAAACAGATGGGCTAGAAACAGGAACAATTCTAAAATGCTCAGCTTAGAAATAATTTTTCAAAGGTGGTATGGACAAGCCAGGGTCTCAGGAATAAAAACTTCATTTATGAAAAACATTTTATAGGCCAGGCATCATAGCTCGTGCCTGTAATCACAGCACTTTGGGAGGCTGAGGCAGGAGGACTGCTTGAGGCCAAGAGAGTTCAAGACAGCCTGGGCAACACAGTGAGAAACCGTCTCTACAAAAAAAAAAAAAAAAAATTGATAAACACAAGCATGGAATTAAACAATATGAGGAAATGAGGACCAATTAACTGAGACTGGACCATAAACCAAAGAAGAAGTGATTCTGTATAAAACTCAGACTGTTCTAGATTCTTGCTTATATAAAGCTAAAAGTGCATCCAAGGCTTAGAGGGCATACAGGTAGGGGAAAAGAGATACTGAAAAAAAAGAGAGAAGGGGTTAAGAAACACCCGAACAGAGTAGATGAACACTGATTTACTGTCCTTGTGGTCCAGGTAGGGACAAAAACTTCCTGCTGCTCTCCTTCCTCTAACCTTTTGTCTATCCTGCTAGAAGATGACTATTCTATTCAGAAGACCCTGCAGGCAGTAGCAGCTGATAAAAGGAAGAGAAAAAAACAGAGAAAATAGTGCTTTAGTACTAGTCAAGGAGGTGTCTTAGTCAAAAAGAGTCTGTTTTCCTTTTGAAAATATGGACATGATGTTGGAGGAGGGAAAATATGAGCAAAAAATACTAACACTTTTTGTTCTTTACAGAAATAAACACACATTTTTTCAGTGTGAGTAGAAATGGGCAATAGTTGTATTTTGGGGTATAATTTTAAAACTTGGAAAGATATTTAGTTGGATGCCATAGTAATATACCATTCAGAGCAAGGAGAAGGAAGACTCTATGCCTAGCTTGAAATGAATGTGAGATGTTCCATACCTGCTAATACTAGGTCACAAGAGCAATGGACTGTGTTGCAAAAGACCACACTGCTGGAAAGAGGTTCCATGACCTCTGCTGAACTCAAGGGCAATGTGTTGGCCCAGCTCTTATTCTTGGTTTGAATTTAAGGAGAGATCAAGTCTGTTGCCCACATGTAAATTAAATCACAAGGTCGCAGGAACATCTGTTTGTCTAATATTGCTTATATATTTTTGAAAGAAGCTAGATGAAACAGGGACTACCATTCTTATTTTGTAATATTGTTTAAAAAAATTATTTTCTTTAAGCTCCATGGCTCGGTTTCTGAATGGCTGGTTGGCATTCCTGGTAACATCTCCTTATTCTTACGGACATCTTTTGTCATATTGGAGATTATTGATTATTATTATTTTTTAAACTCTATCTGAAAGCACAGCAGAATCAGTGCATTACTCCTGAAGATTAAAAGGACACCACTAGCGTATACTTGGGAGGACAATTGATGCTGACCATTTTCACCAACAGTTAAACTAGAAATATCTTGATGGTGATGCAGCACTATAGCATATTGTCATTATGCTGAAATGTTCAAGTGTTTGTAAAGTGTCTTAAGAAAATTCCAGAAGTTAGAAATAATTTGGGATCATGCCTTACTCTTCAAGCTTTTCACTAAATTCTATTTCATTTGTAGAAAGTCTCTTTTCTCTCTCTAAAGTATTCTAAATATATTTTAAAAACTAGTTCTTTCATAACAAATATAAATAACACAAAACACATATAATACTTATAAAATCTTTTTTTATCTACTTTAATGTAAAAGATTTCATTTGATGGTTACATATTAGCTAGTAAAATGAATAACAAGAATTTTTAAAGTAACTATAATCAATTTGACAATTATTCTATAATTCCATAATTAAACCATTTTGTTTTTCCAGATACAAGTCTAACCTATGAAGCACAAAATGAATTTTTAATTCAACAGCTTCTCACCCATATTCTTCCTGGTCACTTCTACCTACCCCTCCAGGAAGATTACAGAAGGTGAACCCTTAGACTGAAATAGGGGATCAATAAACGCAGATTTCCTCTCACCACCCATTCCAAGTTCATGTGAAATTAAAGATGGCCGGGCACAATGGCTCATGCCTGTAATCCCAGCACTTTGGGAGGCCAAGGCGGGTGGATCACTTGAGGTCAGGAATTTGAGACCAGCCAGGCCAACAAAATGAAACCCCATCTCTACTAAAAATACAAAAAATTAGCTGAGCATGGTGGCACATGCCTGTAATCCCAGTTTCTCAGGAGGCTGAGGCAAGAGAATGGTTTGAACCCAGGAGACAGTGGTTGCAGTGAGCTGGGATCATGCCATTGCACTTCAGCCTGTAAGATTCCATCTCAAAAAGAAAAATAATAATAAAAAATAAAGAAAGAAATAAAGGAAGTCAGTGCTAAATAAATCTAGATGTTTTGAATGGAATGATGCAACAAGATGAAACTCAGCCAAGTGTAGTATCTAACACAGGATCTTCAATCAACTAGATGTTTAACAAATGTTTGCTGGATGAAAAAGTGCATGAAGAAGTTACTAACAAATGAGTAAATTACAACCCCCATTACATCGCTAGAAAACAAAATGTTCAATCATATTTATAGCACTTTCATATACATTCTCTCACATACCATCCCATGAGATAGCAGGACAAACATTATCATCCCCATTTTATAGATGAGAAAGTTGAAGCTAGACACATTGCAGAGATTGTCAGAGACAAGGGGAAGAATAAAACCTGGTTCCCCTGATCCTTTACATAACACTTTTTTCCCCAATATACACATGGCTTCTTCTGGGTTTCAGGGGTGAAGATAATTACATTTTGGGCTCCCATGAATCATGTTTTCTCTTTAAAATCCTTTAGAAAACCCCATCCTTTAACACATGATACTTTATTTAACTGTCTGTATCCTTCACTACACTGTAAGCTGCTTGAGGGCAGGAGCAACATCCGTCCTGTTCACCACCTCACTCTATAACACAGCACAGTGCCTAGCACTTAGTCAATATTAGTCACATCTTTTTCCTCTCGAAATGCAAGAAGAGTTCCCAAGGATGAGATTCTCAAGGATGGGGTGATGGTCCTATAATGAACTAAGATGCCAACTTTGCATGACCTCCCTCCTCATATATTTTAGGGAGGAAAGGTGGTAGTTTGCAGAGGTGGGGCAGGGGAGAGGGGCATAAAATAATATATTTTCAGCTTAGCATCTGGGGACGCTCTCAGATCTCGGTGCTCAGTCCAGCTTCCTTCAAAATGTCTGCTGTTCATGAAATCCTGTGCAAGCTCAGCTTGGAGGGTGAACACTCTACACCCCTAAGTGCATATGGGTCAGTCAAAGCCTACACCAACTTTGACGCTGAACAGGACGCTCTGAACACTGAAATGGCCATCAAGACCAAAGGTATGGATGAGATCACCACTGTCAACATTTTGACTAACCACAGCAATGCACAGAGACAGGATATTGCCTTCACCTACCAGAGAAGGACCAAAAAGGAATTTGCATCAGCACTGAAGTCAGCCTTATCTGGCCACCTAGATAGTGGCTTTGGGCCTATTAAAGACACCTGCTCAGTATGACGCTTCTGAGCTAAAAGCTTCCATGAAGGGGCTGGGAACCAACGAGGACCCCCTCATTGAGATCATCTGCTCGAAAACTAACCAGGAGCTGCAAGAAATTAACAGAGTCTAAAGGAAATGTACAAGACTGATCTAGAGAAGGACATTATTTCGGACACATCTGGTGACTTCTGCAAGTCACCAGACGCGTTGCCCTAGCAAAGGGTAGAAGAGCAGAGGACGGCTCTGTCATTGATTATGAACTGATTGACCAAAATGCCTGGGATCTCTATGACACGTGGGTGAAGAGGAAAGGAACTGATGTTCCCACGTGGATCACCATCATGACTGAGCAGAGCATGTCCCACCTCCAGAAAGTATTTAATAGGCACAAGAGCTACAGCCCTTATGACATGTTGGAGAGCATCAAGAAAGAGGTTAATGGAGACCTGGAAAATGTTTTCCTGAAGCTGGTCCAGTGTATTCAGAACAAACCCTTGTATTTTGCTGACTGGCTGTACCACTCCATGAAGGGCAAGGGGACTCGAGATAAAGGTACTGATCAGAATCATGGTCTCCCACAATGAGGTGGACATGTTGAAAATTAGGTCTGAATTCAAGAGAAAGTACAATAAGTCCCTGTACTATTACATCCAGCAAGACACTAAGGGTGCTGTACCTGTGTGTTGGAGATGGCTGAAGCTCGACACAGCATGAGCATCCAGAAATGATGCTCCCCATACTTCCTGCTAACAGGTCCAGAAAACCAGCTTGTGACTAACAGTCCCTGTGGCTGTTTTTGTGAGGATGATATTAGCATTGCCCCCCACCTCATTTTAGTTGCCTAAGCAGTGCCTGGCTTTCCTGTCTAGTCTCTCCTGTAAGCCAAAGAAATGAACATTCCCAGGAGTTGGAAGCGAACTCTGTGATGTGAAACACTTTGCCTCCTGTGAACTGTGTCATAAACAGATTAATAAACTGAATCTGTACTTTAGAAATAAGTTAAAAATATATATATATTTTTTTTCCTGTAAAGTCTCTGGATTCATGCTAAGCAATTTTATACATCCATTTTAAATTACACTGTTCTAGAGTAAAGTGAGTGTTTCATTTAACTTCTCATCAACTCATTAAGGTATGGTATATAATGAGTTAAACAATTTGAGACTATTTACCTGTAATTCTTTCACTCCCTCCCACATCATCTGACTTCCCCTTTGTTCAATGACTCTTTTTAGTATAATAGCTGATAAAACCAGCTCATGGCTTCTAGTCAGCAAACTCTTTAACAGTCAAGGAAATATAATCCCTGTGTTTTAAATCATCATCAACAGATGCTCTAAACTATTTCTCTAAACTCATTCAGGATTGTTTCCTAATACAGTGTTAGAGTAATGTAATAACTCACTCACAGTGGGCATACAATTAAGTTTTCAAGTATGAGAAGCATCAAATATCTCAACTTTGGAAAACCACAGTAGTTAAAGGGCATTTTCAATGAAGACGAATCATTGTGCAATTTAAAAGGCAGGGGCTTCACTTCTCTAAGCTTCCATTTCTTCAACAGCAAGGATAATTGTATGTTGTCTTAGTAACGTAGCTCTTGGCAGGGCAAGGGCTGGGAGCCTCAGAGGACAGGGGAGCTCTGACTTGTAGCATTTCCCATTTCTACAGTGTAAATGCTTTCATCAAGGCCAATTGCAAGCTACCAACAAGAAGTCACTGAATAAGCCAGTATGGCTTGGCTCCAGCATAACAAATATGATACTGTAGAGTCATTGGGAACGGAAAGTATATTATATCTACTAAGAATTGTAAGTAGCACAATGCCTGGTTCAGAAAATGCCTCTTCCTTTCTCCTGCTTCCATTCCCCATCTATTCCTTCCTGAATGACAACATTTATCTTTGACATTTCACTGAAACTCATGATTTGAAGTAACTTCTCTATACTTTTTGCTTCCAAATTTATGTCTCTAGCTCTGACCTCTTTGCTGAGCTCCAAACCTGTACTACAAACTGCCTGCTATACACTTCAACCTGGAAGATCAAAACTGAAACATATATGCTCTTCATCTTAGCTTCCTTTTCTTGGTTAATAATGATAATGACAATAGTAGTCAATATTTATTGAGTCCTTACCATGTGCCTGCACTGTTCTAAGCCTTTACTTGCATTATTTTAATCCTCACCATATATGGTATACATTAATATCATTCCCATTTTACAGATAAACTAAGGCACAGAGAGTTCCCCTAAGTCATATGGCTAATAATAGCAGGCTGGGATTCAAGCTGGGCAATTAAACTTTTTTTTTTTTTTTTTTTTTTGAGATGGAGTCTTGTTCTGTCACCCAGGCTGGAGTGCAATGGCATGATCTCAGCTCACTGCAACCTCTACCTCTTGGGTTCGAGCGATTCTTAAATCTCCTGAGTAGCTGGGATTACAGGCACCTGCCACCACACCCGGCTAATTTTTGTGTTTTTAGTACAGACAGGGTTTCACCATGTTGGTCAGGCTGGTCTCGAACTCCTGACCTCGTGACCCACCCACCTCAGCCTCCCAAAGTGCTGGGATTACAGGTGTGAGCAATTAAACTTCTGGTCTCTGATATAGTTTGAATGGGTCCCCCCGAAAAAGTTCCGGTTATTAGAACCTGAATTCCCAATGTGGTAGTGTTGGGAGGTCAGGTTTTTAAGGGGTTATTGGGTTGTGAGGGCAGATCCCTCATGAATAGATCAATAGCATTTTGGAGGGGTGAGTTCTCACACGAATGAATTGTTTTAAAAGGGAGCTGAGCTTGCTCTTGTGGTCTCTTTTGCATTTGCTCACTTATCCTTCCGTTTTTCCACCATATTATGATGCAGTACAAAAGCCCTAGCCAGAAGCTGTCACCATGCCTCTGGACTTCACAGCCACCAGAACCACGAGCCAAATAAACTTCTTTCCCTTATAAATTAACCAGTCTCAGGTATTCTGTTACAGCAACAGAAAATGGACTAAGACAAGCTCTTTATCTACCATGTTTCTAACTAATTATGTTAACTATTAGTTCTAGACTACAACTATGAATACGCTAACTAGTACTACCTACTTTGCCTCTGTAAAATGTATTGGACACTATTTAGTGCCAGGCATTGTTCCAAACTTTTTTTGCTGTTAATTAATTTAATCCTCAAAACAAAGGAAACTTTGTAACTTTATAAAGGAAACTGAGGCACTGAGAGGCTAAGCAACTTATCAAAAATTGCACAGATAGAAAACTACCAGTGTTGGGGCAGTCTAGCTTCAAAGTTCACAGCCTTAACTATCTACTCTACTGCATCACTTCCCTACAGCACTCAAGTCTAACAGCTAGGAGTTTAAATTGTTCACCAAATTTCTCTCTCTCCTTCCAAAGCATTTTATAAACATACTGTTTTCTCTCTACTCCATCACATCACTCTTAATTCTGGCACTTATAATAGCTCATGTGGACTACTGCAAAAACTTCTTAATCATCTCCCTGCTTCCTGGGAAACATTTCCAATAGATCTCCTATAATGCCTCCAGGTTCTCTGGAAAGTAATTATCTTAGTAAGTCACTACACTACATTACACCATTCAAAGCCTTCTCACCACCTATATAATAACTATGGTTTCCAAACCTTAGCATGCATAGGTATCACTGGAGCTTGCAGAATGCAGATCTTTGGTCCATCTCATGAGATTCTAATTCTGTAAGTGCAGTTTAGAATTCAGAAATTTTAAATTATAACAGGCACCTCAAGGCATTCTCGTGCATGTGGTTTATGGACCACACTTTGAGGAACACAGGTTCAGAGAACAAAGTCCCAGCTCCTTATCAAGGAAACAAGCTCATCTCTGCTTGTATCTCATTTCATTTGATGCTCCAAGATAATGGAATCATTTACAGTTCCTCAAACTACTCAGTTTCTCACTTTCATGTCTTTGTACCTGCTTTCCCTTCCTCTATAACACTCTTTTCCTCCTTCCATCTGATAAATTCTTTCTTTTTCAAACCCAGCTTAAATTTAAATGTTATCTCAAGGGGCCAGGCATGGTGGCTTATGTCTGTAATCTCAGCACTTTAGGAGGCCAAGGAGGGCAGATCATTTGAGGCCAGGAGTTCAAGACCAGCCTGGCCAACATGGTGAAACCTCATCTCTACTGAAAATACAAAAATCAGCCAGGTGTGGTGGTACATGCCTGTAGCCCCAGCTACTTGGGAGGCTGAGGCAGGAGAATTACTTGAACCCAGGAGGTGGAGATTGCAGCAAGCTGAGATCATGCCACTGCACTTCAGCCTGGGCAGCAGAGCAAGACACTGTCTCAAAAAAAAAAAAAAAAGAAAGAAAGAAAAAAAAGTTATCTCTAGGAACCTTCCTTAACTTCCTTCCACATGCCAGCCTACTCCCCCCACCATCCTGACTTCTGTGCCTTGATTTATACTGAAGTCGCTACATCTTTTACAAGTCTGTCCCCTTCTAAACTGCAGCCTCCTCTAGATCCGAGTAAGTATCTCATCATCTTTTATAAGGACGACCTAGCATAGAAGGTGCTCAGACAGCAGTCACATCCAACTAAGGGGCTGGATAATGAATGGGCAAATATGAAAATCTGAGTTGAAATTACCCCAAAAAATATAAAGGTATTGCCCAGAAAATGATGAATGTCATGAATCTATAAAATTAATACATGTATTTAGGGTTGTTGTATAAACACCAATACATGTTTTATGAAAACGATGTATCTTTAAGCATAAAATCAGTGCTACAAAAAGCTTAGTATGTGTATTACCGGCTGAAAAGCAGAATCACAGTTGCCATCTCACATGTGTATGTGATTGGCTTTGAATGATTTCTGGATTACATGTGGCAGGCTTCAACTCATGTACAAAATGATTATTCAATTCATAAATGTTCTATTATCACAGACCTAACAGCACAAAGGCACAATTGTAGAAGAAAGTTGAATTCTTTTTTTTTTTTTTGAGGGAGTCTCGCTCTGTCACCCAGGCTGGAGTACACTGGCAAGATCTCAGCTCAGTGCCATCTCCACCTCCTGGGTTCCAGCAATTCTTCTGCTTCAGCCTCCCAGGTAGCTGGGATTACAGGTGCATGCCACCATGCCTGGCTGATTTTTATATATATATATTTTTAGTAGAGATGGGGCCTCACCATGTTGGCCAAGCTGGTCTCAAACTGCTGACCTCAGGTAGTCCGCCCGCCACAGCCTCCCAAAGTGCTAGGATTACAGGCATGAGCCACCACATCCAGCCAAAAGTTGAACTGTTTTAATTATAACATAAACTCCACTGATTTGTAGTCAAAGGTACGAATGTTGAAAAGCCAAGTTCTTAGGCCAGTGCTGTTTGATATTGCCTAGCGTAGTCCCATGCGTGTGAATATGTATGAATGATTACCCCTGCAGCTGAATGCATTGTCACCTGATCTGCGTGTTCCTGGGCCTCCAAACCGGAGCCTGACAGTGGTAAGAGGGAAGTTAAATCATAAGGTAGTTCAAAACTTATCCTATTCAAATCAGCAAAGTACTTACGCAAAGCATTCTTCTGGGTACTTTTCGGGAATTATATGTGATTAAAGACACCATCCTTGACCTCAAGGAATTTACCATCTTGAGTAATAAGACCCAAGCATAAGTAATAATAATCAAAGTGGATTCTGAAAGAGAAGGTGGTTTTTGAGACAAGGATAAAATTGGGAAAAGAATTCATGGACAAAGGTGTGTGAGAGCACAGAGGGCGTTCAAGCAGCCTGCACTGCTGATTTGTCCAACCTCATTACTTTTCATTTCTTTGAACTTTTTCACCCTATATGGGATGTGTCTTCGAAATAACAATCATGTCCTCTCCTCTTCACCTTCCTGTACCTCTTCACACTGGTCCCTTTGCCTGGGACACCAATTCTGCCTGCCAACCTGGGTAAGTCCTACCCATCATTAAAGTCCTGGTTTAAATTCCTTCCCATTTCTACAGCTTACCATCACCTATCTCATGCTGTTAGTTGCTCATACATCTATCATCCCAAACTGTCAGCTGAAGAGGGTGACAGAGATGTCATTTCTTTCATCTCTATATTCCCATCACCTAGAATAATGCCTGGCAGGCACGAGGTGCCCTAGAAATGTTTTTTGAGGTGTATTATTGCATAGTGAGTGTTGTCTTTTGACTAGATACTGGATTTGAATGTAAAGTTAAAGAGGAATGCAAGAAAAGATCAACAACAACAATGTAGGAATGAATTTAACCAAGGAGGTAAAAGATCGGTACACAGAAAACTATAAGACATTGATTAAAAAAATGGAAGACAACATAAATAAATAAAAAGATGGCTCATATTCATAGATTGGAAGAATATTAACAAAATGCCCATACCCCCAAGTGATCTAAAATGCAACTGCTATCAAAATATCAATGACATTTTTCACAGAAATAGAAAAAGCAATCCTAAAATTCATATGGAACCACAAAAACTCCCAAATAGCCAAAGCAATGTTGAGCCAAAAGAATGAAGCTGGAAGCATCATACCATCTTATTTCAAAATCGACTTCAAAGCTATAGTAATCAAAACAGCATGGTAGTGGCATAAAAACATAGACCATTGGTACAGAATAGACAGCACAGAAATAAATCCACACATTTACAGTTGATTTTCAACAAAGATGCCAACAGCACACAATGAGGAAAGATCAGTCTCTTCAATAAATGATGCTAGGAAAACTGGATAGCTACCTGCAGAAGAATGAAATCAGACTTTCATCTCAGACCATATACAAAAATCAACTCAAACTGGATCAGAGACTTAAACATAACACCTGAAACTGTAAAACCACTAGCAGAAAACATAGGGAAAAACTCCATGACACTGTTCTGGGCAATGATTTTTTGAATATGAATGCAAAAGCACAGACAACAAAAGCAAAAATGGACACATGGAGTTACATCAAACTAAAGAGCTGTACAGCAAAGGATCACCAGAGTGAAGAGACAACATACAGAATGGGAGAATATTATATCTTGATAAGAGGTTAATATCCGAAATACACAAGGAATTCAAACAACTCAACAGAATGAAAAAAAATAGCCTGATTTTAAAATAGGCAAAGGTTGGCTGGGTGTGGTGGTGCATGCCTATAGTTCCAGCTACTCCAGAGGTTGAGATGGGAGAATCGCTTGAGCCCATTGAGCCCAGAGTTTGCATTCAGCCTGGGCAACAAGGTGAGACCCCATGTCTATTTTTTTTTTTTTTTTTTTTGAGACAGAGTCTTGCTCTGTCACTTAGGCTGGAATGCAGTGGCGCGATCTTGGCTCACTGTAACCTCTGCCTCCTGGGTTCAATTGATTCTCCTGCATCAGCCTCCTGAGTAGCTGGGACTACAGGCGTTTGCCACCACACCTGGCTAATTTTTGTATTTTCAGTAGAGATGAGGTTTCATCATGTTGGCTAGGCTGGCCTTGAACTCCTGCCCTCAGGTGATCCACTCACCTTGACCTACCAAGGTGCTGGGATTACAGGCATCAGCCACTGAGGCCGGCCTCCATGTGTATTTTTAAAATACAAATAAAATTTAAAAAAAAAACAACAGGCAAAGAACCTGAATAGATATTTATCAAAAGAAGACATACAAATGGCCAACCAGTATATCAAAAATGTAATCTCAGCACTTTGGGAGACCAAGGTGGGTGGATCACAAGGTCAAGAGATTGAGACCATCCTGGCCAACATGGTGAAACCCTGTCTCTACCAAAACTACAAAAATTAGCTAGGCGTGGTGGTGCACACCTGTAGTCCCAGCTACTTGGGAAGCTGAGGCAGGAGAATCACTTGAACCTGGGAGGCGGCAGTTACAACGAGCTGAGATCATGCCACTGCACTCCAGCCTGGCAACAGAGTGAGAATTCATCTTAAAAAAAAAAAAAAAAGTTGAACATCATTAATCATCAGGATATGCAAATTAAAACCACAATGAGATAATACCTCATACCTCTTAGAATGGCTATTACCAGAAACACAAAAGAAAAAATTAGTCAGGTATGGGGGCATATGCCTGTGGTCCCAGCTACTTGGGGGGCTTTAGTGGGAAGATCTGGAGGTTGAGGCTGCAGTGAGCCATGATCTCGCCATTGTACTCCAGCCTGGGGAAACAGAGCAAGATTCTGTCTCAAAAAACACATAAAAGATATCAAGTGTTGGCAGAGATGTGGAGACAGTGGACCCCGGCACAGGTTGGTGGGAATGTAAATTAGTACAGCCATTATGGAAAACAGTATGGAAGTTCTCAAAAAAATTAAAAATACGACTATCATATGAACCAGCAATCCCAGTACTGGGTATATATCTGTTAGAAACAAATTTTTGGTGCCGCAAAGAAATAGCACTCGAACATAAATTTAATTTTCTAAGCAAGGCAATTTTTACTTCTATAGAAGAGTGCAACTTGCAAATGGAGTAATGGCGAGAGCACACCTGGACAAGGGAGGGGAAGGAGTTCTTATTCCTGATGCAGGTAGCCCCTACTGTTGTGTCATTCACCTATTGGCTAGGGTTGGACCATACAGTATAAGCTAATTCTGATTGGCTATTTTAAAGAGAGTAGGGGTATGAGCCAGAGTGGTGAGGTGAGTATTTTGGTGGGAAGGACGGTTAGGAACAGGTAACTAAAGGTGACTTAGGTCAGAGCAGGTGACAGAGGTGACTCAGGTCAAAGCAGGTGATCGGGATGAGTCAGGATGGAGAAGGTGACCAGGGAACAGATGTGAACTACCAATTAAAACTGATGGAAAAGGTTGTTTCTGAAACTACGAGGAAGTTAAACTTTAAAATGGAGGACGAAGAACTGAACATACTGACATATTGATTCTTTGAAGAGAAATCTAGAACTCACTGTATCTAAAATATCTAAAGAAAATGAAGTCAGGATGTCAAAGAGTTATCTGCACCCCCATGTTTCACTGCAGCACTGTTCACAATAGCCAAGATATGGAATCAACTTAAGTGTCCATCAACA
>NW_012118487.1:34656909-34659826 GCF_000951035.1 Colobus angolensis palliatus
ATAGTGGAATACTATTCAGCTTCAAAAAGAGGAAATCCTGTCATTTGTGACAACATGGGTGAACCTGGAGGACATTATGCCAGGCACAGAAAGACAAATAATACATGATCTCACTTACATGAGGAATCTAAAATTGTTGAATTCATAGCAACAGACAGTAAAATGGTAGATACCAGAGGCTGGGAAGAGTGGGGGTAAAAGGACTGGAGAGATGTTGATCAAAAGACAGAAAAATTTACTTTAAAAAGAGGCATAAGTTCAAGAGAACTATTGTAAATCATGGTGACTGTAGTTAATATATTATGGCCAGGATGGTGGCTCACGCTGGTAATCCCAGAACTTCGGGAGGCCGAGATGGGCAGATTGTTTGAGCCCAGGAGTTTGAGACCAGCCTGGGTAACATAGTGAGACCCAATCCCTACAAAAAAACAAAAGCAAATATTAGCTGGGCTTGGTGACATGTAACTGTGGTCCCTGCTACTTGGGAGGCTGAGGTAGGAGGATCACCTGAGCCCAGGAGGTAGAGGCTACAATGAGCCATGATCATGCTACTGTACTCCAGTCTAGCCAACAGAGCAAGGCCCTGTTTCAATAACAAGAAAAAATAAATTATATACACTTGAAAGCTGCTGAAAGAGTGGATTGTAAGTGTTCTCACTACAAAAAAATGATAAATATGTGAGGTAATGCATATGTTAGTCTGATTTAGCCATTCAATAAGGTATACATATATCAAAACATCATGTTGTACACCATGAATATATACACATTTGGAGATTAGGTCTTTGAAGGGGTGATTAAATTAAAATGAGGCTGTTAAAGTGGGGCCCTAATCCAATACGATTGGTGTTCTTATAGGAAGAGGAAGAGACAGTAGGGGCCAAGCCACAAAGGGATGACTATGTGAGGACAAAGAGGCAAGAAGGTGGCCATCTGCAAGGACAGAGGCCTCAGAGGAAACCCACCCTCCCAGCACCGGGATTTTAGACTTCTAACTCTAAAACAGTTCCAGTTTTTCAGAACCGTGAGAAAATAAATGTGTGTCATTTAAGCCACCCAGACTGTGGAATTTTGTTATGGCAGCTTTAGCAAACTAAGACAGCATCTTTACTTCATTGATAAAGTCAGACATCGTGCTGCATGCCAGGCACTGTTCTAAGTTCTTTACGAATGTTTACACATTTAAACACCTTTCCAGCAGTGCCAATACATCACTATGGCTGCATTTCTCAATGGGTAGGAGGGGAGAAGATACACCCCCTTGTCCCTGGGGTGGGACCTGGGGGCTCAAAACCAATATAGTTTGAGCACAGGAAACCCCTGAAAGACATATCTCTTTCTTCAAGTGGGTATCAGAGATGATGATGATGATGACGACGAATAACAAGAGTAAAATCTTAGCTACCATTAATTGAGCTCTTGCTGTACACAGGCAACATGCCAGGCGTATTACAAGAATTCTCTCATTTCACCCCCAACAGCAACCTTAAGATTTATATAATATTTCATTCCCTTTGCTTTACAGAGGAGAAAACACTGTTCAAAAAGGGTAAGTCAGTTGCCCAGCTGGTGAGAAGAATCAAGATTCTGACCCAGATCTGCCCAATTCTAGTTCTGAGTCTTTCACTGCACATGGCCTAGGGGAGTAGACTGGGGTCACTTGGTGGGAGGTGTGGTGGGTGGAGGTTTAAATGAGAAAATGAATTTCTTTGTAATGCAAGAGATCAGTGGGGAGCCAGCAAGTTTTTTGAAACGAAAAGGTAGTAGGGATAATCTAAAAGCCTTATCAATTATACATGCAAAAACAATAGCTCTCATTCATTTAGCTCCTCCTACATGTCAAGCATTCAGCTTGGAACTTAGAATAGTTCTGGTAAGCAAATATTTTTGCATTTTCATTTCATGGACATAGAAGTTGAAGTTCAGGGAAGCTGAAAGATTTGCCCAAGGCTCAAGTAAGCAGTTGAACCGGAGTGGCAGACCTGGGCACCTCCCAGTCCTGCATCCACCCAAGCTCATCCACTCTGCTCTGGTGGAGAATCAACAACCCCTGCACCCATATCACACATCTGGCTGTGAATGTATGAGGGCTTCCACGCTCTGAACAGACAAGTTACATATCATATCATGGTCTTTACCAAGATTCAGCCTAAAGCATTAACACTGAGCAGCTCTGCCCAAGAATGTTCCACAGAGCCTTCATCTCCCAAGATGTTTCCCATGGAAAAAGTTCTATGGTTGGAAGTTTGGATGTGCTGCCTGTTATCTACCCTTCTCCTGCCTAAGAGACTTACAATGCACATCAGCAGATTCTAAAGGTTTTAAGAAGTTCGGAAATTTTAAAAAGTCAACTTTCTTCATTTAGCCTAAGGTTTCCCCAATTTAATTGAACCACAGAATTGTTTTTCTACATGTGCCAGCTAACATACAGTGCAGGACCCTTTCAGAGATACTGCATTGTTAGATGGAAGAGGGAGGAAGAGAAGGCTGTTGGAGTTACTTTTTGAAGCTAACTAAAATGCAGACTTTTCTCCCCTTAAGAATTATCAAGCCCTTTGTTGTTTACATTTAGTTGCCTTCTACTGAGAACACAGACAGTTTAAAAAGACAGAGACCACAAATCAGAGGAGGGAAGGGCTATTTGCAATTCCAACTCTCTTGGCTCATCCTGCACCTTCTTGCTTCCACCCCAACCTCGCCCCAACCCCATTCTTTCTCCAAGTTTCCACCCCTCCTCCTCTCCTTCGGGCTGCTCTCCAGCTACACACAGCTAGAGGTGGTTGCAACTTGCAATGCACACATCCCCTCCCTCCTGCAATGCAGAAGCAGTGACAGGGAGGCATCAGATGCTCTGCCCAGCCTACAGCCTCAGCTCTGGCACAAGAAGACACTCCCAGGGAAGAGGGGCGTTGGTGGT
>NW_012118487.1:34659936-34672114 GCF_000951035.1 Colobus angolensis palliatus
ATTTCCTACAATGAATATGCAGTCCTTGTGTTTTAAAGAGGAGGAAGGACAGAAAGGAGGGAGTAGGGAGGAGACTAGAGGCGGAAGAGAAGGAAATATCTCTGGAGGAGACTGCATAAGCTCGACTAACAAAGGTATCAAATTTTACAGCAGTACATCTCCCAACACCTGCAGGTAGAGTTCCTGGCTGCAGTGTTGCTATTTGCAATGACACGTGCCCAGTTACCCCTTAACCAGTGCCAGCTCAGGCATCAGGCACAGAAGCCCTCTCCTTACCCACTCGAAAGATCAGATCGTCTTCGATGGGATTCTCTTTTCGTTTTCCAGTGCTGTACATGCTTGCGGGTCTTTTCACAGCTTTCTGCTTGACGTGGCCACTCCCTGGGGACTTAACGCGCCTCTTCACGCCTTCGGTGGTAGGAGACACATCAGCGGATCGAATCACTTTCAGCTTAAACGGGCTGCCTCGGATGTGCTGGTCATAGAGTCTCAGAGACAGGGTAAAGTCCCCTTCCTTCTGGACAGTGTACAAAAACTCATAGGTGCCGTTCTTGTTGTCCAGGATCTCCCCGTCTGCCACGCTCCCGTCCGGGGTGCTCAGTTCGGCGGTGAGGTAGGCGTTGCCGGTTTTGCACAGCTCACCGTCTTTGTCCTTGGTGGTGATGGTGACGGACATGGGCTGCCCGATGATGGTCTGCCGCAGCCCCTCGCCCGTGGCCACCGTCTCTGAGGCGACGGCGTTGGTGGTTAAGATCGTCCCGAGGTTGTGGATGGATTTCTTCAGCCCCTCGGTTTCCACGATGAAATCCAGCTGGTCGTTCTCCCGCGGATGCAAGGGGAAGTCCTGGTCGGCCAGCTCGTTCAGCTTCTCGCTCATCTGCTTCTTCACCAGCAGGACCTCGGTCTCCGTGCCATGGTTGAGGGCCTGCGCTGTGAAGTTGCTGCAGCTCTTAATGCTCTCCTGCCCCTGGAGCAGAGTATCCAGCTGCGACTGGAGGACCTGCGGGAAAACCGGAGGCCTGGTGAGCTGTCCCACAGGGCGGGGCCCAGCCCGGGGCAGTGCCCTCCCCCAGAGAGAAGGAGGCTCTACACCTGCCCACGCAGGTGGCTCTGAGCAAGTGGTGTTTGTCAACCCAGGGAACCCAGTGCTAATGCAACGTCCTAAATTGTATTCCCAGTACCTTCTCGAGGTTTCCCTTCCGCCTTGCCCTCTCTTCCACACATGTATTTCTTGGCTCATGTGTTTTGGAGAGGGGAAAACAGAAAACCAAGAGCATAGCAAACTAATTGCTATGCCTGACATCTGAAATATTCATTATTCAGTATCTTTCCCCAGTGTCCAAAGCTGCCCCATCACCATCTAAAGGAACAGGAAGTAAACAAATGAAAACTCTCCACATCTGAACACCAGAGGTTTTTCATCCCTGTTTTGTGAACAGATATGCAGAGTTAAACAAAGGCTGCAGTCAGGGTTCAATTTGAAGCTGACTAACAGGTTGGTGTGGGTGAGAGAGCAATTAAGAAACTATTTCACGTTATAATTGAGGAATGAAAACAATCCAGTTTAACTCTAAATCCTGAAAGCATTATATTATATTCAACCGTGCCTCTTGTCAAATTATAAACTAGTACTTAAAGTCACAGAGTCATCGAATTTTGCTGAAAATAGGGGAAAAAAAATAGCTAGATATTACATTCAGTGAAAACTATAGTTTACTATACAATGATGACACTTAAGGACCCCTTGTTGCTATTAGGAAACAATAAGCTAGTGCCCTTGGATATCATGTCTCTTCTAGGACATCTGTAATGATTCTGGTCTTACTTTGTGTTTGAGGCCATAGTTGACCTCCAGTTCCATAAGCAGCACACTTTTGCGCACATTTAAAGTCTTCTGGAGCTCATCAAAGGTGGAATGAATGTCATCCACAATGCTGGCCTTCTGGTTGGTTAACTGATGAATGATTTCCGAGATGAACTGAAGAGCAGAATCTATTTCTGGGAGCCTGGTGGACAGTCGTTAAAGGTCATTATTTAACCTCAACCCAGAAATATTCCAAAATCTATCTAAACACTACATTTTGTTTAAAAAAATTTCTATGCCTTTCATCATCATCTTTAAAAAACAATAACCAGAGAACAGAATAAGATATGACGTAATTACTGCCTTAGAGAGAAGAGACTTTGTCTCTTTAGAGACAATCAAAATTGTCAATTTCAATCTACCATCAATTGTCCAATTTTGATAATTAATTAAGGGTGTAAAGACTTGAAGTTCTCTGAAAAGCCATTCTGGCCAGGTTAATTCTTTGTTGCAGGGGCCGTCTGGTGCATTGCAGGATGTTTAACAGCATCCTGTCCTCTACCAGATGCCAATAGCTCTCCCTGCCCTGCCTCCCATTCCCCAACCCCCTGCCAAAACACACAGTTGTGACACAAAAAATGTCTCCAGGCATTGCTGAATGGCCGAGAACCACTATTCTAATAGTTGTGTCTTTTCCCCTAGCCACATAAAACACTATCCATACTCAGTTTCTTGAGAACTTCTCGTAAGTTTCCAAGTTCTTTGAATTACTATAGAACAACCACACTTTTCTCACTGCAGCTATCAGTAGAGAGATTTATTTTGTCTGCTTTCCTGCTGGCTTCTCATTTCCTCTCTTTGGTCTTTCTCATGCACCACTCAGCTACTCTGTTCCTTCATTTCTGTGCCAAAGAAGGAACTTGGAAGCAGGAAAACAAGGAAAATTAGCAATCATTGCTCAAGACCATTTTGCAGAGCTCAGATAGAAAGGAGCCAGTCACAGCCAACAAAATGGCCTGTATGTGTGTCAGGAACAGCAGATAAGGAAGGCTCCTCAGAGAGCCTGGTTTCAGGGATGAATTCCAGAACTCTCCTGAGAGCACTTTCTTTGAGTGTACTTTAATTCATGTAATCATACTTAGGTACTAAAAGAAAAATGCCACTCATAACATAAGGAGGTTGGAGTTCTACCAACAGGCAGAAGACAACCTTCCACACTCATTAGTTTATGACAACAAATCCATGATAAAATAACTTATTTACCCACAAAGCCTGATATCTCAAGGGAAATATGAACCTCCTGCTATACCTAGACAAGAGGCCATGAGGCCACGCCTCAAGTACAGGCAGCCAGTTGGGGGTTTGGGGAAGGGTGCCCCACCTTTTGTTGACAGCATCCAGCTGGACCTGGAGCGAGGCCTTGTGCTGTTCCACCACATCCTTGAGCGGAACTGTGGGGTGCTCTGCGTGCTCCCCCTCCGTGCACTCCCGACACATGGCAGTCTCACAGGACTGGCAGTAAAATTCCATCACCTGTGGATGACACAAGAAAAGTTCCTGGTTCTGGGCCACGGGTTGAGGGCTTACTCTACACTAAGCACTTGCCTTGCAGTCTCTCATAATTAAATGAGAGCCACCCCAGAATGTCAGCATTATTAAGTCCAGCTTCACAGGAGAAAAGGAAGGATACATTTTTATGTGACAGGTCTCAGAAGTGGAGCTGACTTCTAAGCTCCTTCTATACCCATAAAACCAGCTTCTGGGTATCCACTCCCCTAAGGCAGAACAGTATAGGGCTGTGGCGCTCAAACATTTTGATCTCAGGACCCCATTATAATCTTTAAAAATTATTGAGGGCTCTAAAAGAGTTTTTGTGTGTGGGTTATATTTATAGATATTTCTTATATTAAAAATTGAAACTAGGCTGGGTGCAGTGGCTTATGCCTATAATCCCAGCACTTTGGGAGGCCAAGGCTGGAGGATTACTTGAGGCAGGAGTTTGAGACCAGCCTGGGAAACATAGCGAGACTCTGTTTCTACAAAAAATTTAAAAATTAGTATTTAATCAAATTTTTAAAAATCAGAAGTGATAAAAATTTTAAAGTATTTAATTTATTAAAAGCAGTAATAAGCCCATTAAATGTTAATGTGAATAATGTAATTTATGAAAATAAATATATTGTGAAAAACAAAAACATGTTGTGGGAAGAATGGCATTGTTTTCCATTTTTGTAAATATCTGCAGCGTCTGACTTAACAGAAGATAGCTGGAGATTTGTATCCGCTTCTGCATTGAGTTCGTTGTGATAGCATATATCACATAGCATGTGGAAAATTCCACTGTACAGTCTTGAGAGAATGAGAGTGAAAAAAGCAAATAATGTCTTCATATGATTACAAATATAGCATTGACCTTGAAGACTGCTTGAAAACGTCTTGGGACCCACAAGAGTTCCTGGACTACACTTTGAGAACTGCTACTATTTGGCTAAGAGACTTATCCAAATAAGAATTCAGGTTTGATCTGTTTGCCTCTTGGCTTCACCACTTATTTAGCTGAATGACCTTGAACAAATTTTCAGCCTCACTGTGTCTCAATTTCTGCCTCTGTCAAATGGAGACAGTAATAGTAACTACTTCACAGGGCTACTATGAAGAATAAGTAGGTTAGTATGCATGAAGAATTCAGATGGCACCTGGCTTTGGTACATAATTAGTTCTTAATATGTTGTAGCTGCTGTGGGGATGATGATGATGATGACTTACCCTGACAATGATGAACTGTCAGTAACAATATAATATAAAGCCAGAAAGTTAGCTTCCTTGTAGAAGTATTACCCTGTTTTCTCAACTGGAAATAATGTCTTCCAGTTTTCAATTCCCAAAGCACTTTCAGGAGAAACTTTTTCTTGACGTATAACACAACATAGAAAAGGGCATAAATCTTAATGCAGCTTGATGGATTTTCACAAAGTGAAGGCAGTCACCAAATTCCTTTTATTTATACCCAATTTATGAAATATAAGATTTTAAATTCCTAAGCCCAGGAACTCTCCCACCCGGAGCCTAGATAATACCATACATTTAGTAGGTATTCAACAACACTGCTGAATGAGTGAATGAGAGGATAAGCGAATGAGAGGAGGCTCTTAGCTATGATTCGGGTGGCATTTGTAAGACCAACCAAGGGATACCTCCTTCCTCATTAAGACTCACTATGTTCCATAGTGCTTTCTGGAGAAGATTCTCCTAGGAATAAAGCACTCAGCTTGCTCATACTGAGCTCAAACATGTGTTTTGGAAAAAATCTTTTCTGGTGAACCAAATTCAGATAAAAGTCCTTCAAACCATGTCCAAGATAATTTTAAGTTTCATATTTATCATAGTTTCAAGTAGGTACATAGTAAGTAAGAGGTTTAGAAAGACACTTTTGTTTTGTCACATAAAGATGTAATTTCATGTACTTTGCTCCTCTGCAGGCCTTTTAGGAATAGGCTTGAAACATCAATTGGAAGTTTCTTTTATGCATTGGCTGCTCAAAGTTTCTTTTATGCATTTCTCAGCTGGGTGCCATGGCTCACACCTGTAATCCCAGCACTTTGGAAGGTCAAGGTGGGAGGATCACTTGAGGCCAGGAGTTTGAGACCAGCTGGGGCACCACAGCAAACCTCTGTCTCTACAAAGAAAATTTTAAAAATTAACTGGACGTGGTGGCACATGCCTGTAGTCCCAGCTACTTGGGAGGCTGAGGTGGGAGGACTGTTTGAGCTTGGGAGTTTGAGGCTGCAGTGAGCTATGATTGTGCCACTGTACTCCAGCCTGGGTATCGGAGGGAGACCCTATTTCAAAAAGGAAAAAAGTATTCACACTTCTCATTAAAATATGTTTTAATAAATAAACTCAAATGAAAATTCAAATATCCCACAGAAAGACTATAATACCGGTCATTTGCACCTTATTTTGGTCCAAGTCTGATACAATCCAGCAGAAAGCACAGCTTATAGAAGCTGTTCAATAATTATTTGCTGAGGGACCATATGAGCTAAGGGGTACTTGCAAGGGATTTCCCCAGTGAGAGAAGACTATACTTTGGGTTGCATTTGGATATTTTACCATATTGCTTGCCTTCATGTGTTCAGGAAATAGAATGATCTAAAACTATATGCAGTGTCAGCAAATGCTTGGTAACAATATATAAGCCCCATATCATAAATATTTTACTTGTTATTAAAAAAAACCTCTTAATCCAAGAGGTTTCCTGTTTTTCTGGCAGAGGATTTCTGTTCCTTCCTGGCAGAAGGCAGGATAATTGAGCATTCCCCACTAAATTCTGAGATTTCCTTTGGAAAAATTTCATCCCCTGGGATTTGTGAAACATAATTCCGATGAAGGCTGAGCTTTTTTATTACTTCATGGCTTCAGCCAAAGGTGGTTTACTTTTACCAGACATTTTATCTCTAGATTATATACAACTAGATTAGCATTTACTAATATTTCATCTTTATGGTCAGTGCTCAGGAGGTCTCTTTAAAGCAGGTTGTCACTGCCAGTCATATGTACCAGAGGACAGACCAAAAATAGAATGTGAAAAGACTTCTTCCCTCAGGTTATTTAGGGTGTTGGGGTGAATATAAGTATATGAACTGAGGGAATAGGCCACATTAACAGTGCTTAGTCAATCCAATGGCACTCTTCCCAAACTAATCTAGTCTGGGACTGAGTTCCCACATCTTCACTGGAAGAAGGGAGCATGGCCTCATGTCTGGAATGGGTCTGGACCAAAGGCAAATTTTACTTGGGAATCAGTGTGCACATTGCATTTAGAAGTTGCAAATACTATACCATATTTTTGCATTTTGTGGTCTGAGCTGAAGTTTCCCAGCAGTGTAAGAAGCGAGATGACAAAGAATACTCATTGGAAGAGAGAAAAGGATGCAAAATAATATAGAGTCACTAAAAATGTAAAAATCCTCAAGACCAGAGTTCATCATGTATGACAAAAGATCAGTATCCATTACTATTATTATCCTTCTTTTTAATTCATATTTTTAAATGATTGCAGGGAAGTGATGTTACTGAAAACAGCAGCATAAGAAAATCTATGTCATGTCACTGGTTGGTAGCTAATCTACTGGAACAGACTTCATTAGCCACATAAAAAATACAAACTTTACAAAATTAGTTCCATTGGATAATAAAAATGGGGAATGAAAAAACATAAAATGATTAGTTTAGAAAAGTCACCAAATAACAACAGCAAAAAACTGTAATAATCATCAACAAAAAACCCTAGAGAGAGGGGAGACTCTGATTTCCAGAGTCGCCACAATATACAACTTTAAATGTTCAGTTTCCATTAGAAAAAAGTGAAGCACACAAAAAAGGGCAAAGTTCACAAAGAGGAATAAAAGAAATTAATAGGCACTCTCCCTAAAGAAGCCCAGACTGGACTTACTTGACTTTAACTCTTTCATATATGCTCACAGAGCTAATGGAAACCATATATAAAGAACTATAAGAACAATGTCTCACTAAATGGAGGATATTAATAGATAGGAATTACTTTTTTAAAAGCCAAATATAAATATTGTAGGGTTAAAAAATATAACTGCAATGAAAAATCCACTAGAAAAGTTCCACAGAAAATTCAAGCAGGAAGAAGAAGGTTAACTTGAAGATAGGGCTATTGAGATTATACAGTCTGTGAAGCAAAAAAAAAAAAAAAAAAAGGGGGGGGGGAAGAAACAGTAACAAAACCTAAGAGACCCGTGGGACACCATCAAGTGTACCAAATATACCTAATGAGAGTCCCAGAGGAGAGGAAGAGAGAAAGGGAAAGAAACAATATTTGCAAAAGTAATGGCTGGAAACTTCCCAAATTTGATAAAAGACACAAATCTACACATCCAAAAAAAACTTAATAAAATCCAAACAGGAAAACTCAAAGAGATCCAAACCAAGAAACAGTATAACCAAAACATAAAAAGACAAAAACAAAGAGAGAATTTTGAAAGCAGCAAGACAGAGGTGACTCATCTTGTACAAGAAATATTCCATAAGCAGATTTTTTTTCTTTTTTCTGAGATGAGTCTCACTCTGTCACCCAGGCTGGAGTGCGGTGGCTCAATCTCGGTTCACTGCAACCTCTGGCTCCTGAGTTCAAGCAATTCTCCTGTCTCAGCCTCCTGAGTAGCTGGGATTACAGGTGCGCGCCACCATCCCCGGCTAATTTTTGTGTTTTTAGTAGAGACGAGATTTCACCATGCTGGCCAGGCTGGTCTCGAACTCCTGACCTCAGGTGATCTGCCTGCCTCAGCCTCCCAAAGTGCTGGGATTACAGGTGTGAGCCACCACGCCCGGCTGCAGATTTTTTAATAGCTGATTTCTCATCAGAAACTATAGAGGCCAGAAATCAATGGGGCAACATATTCAAACTGCTGAAAAAAAATAAGCCTGACAACCAATACTTTTTTATCTGGCAAAACTATCCTTTAAACATGAAGGAAAAATTAACACATTACCAGAAATAAAAAAACTGAGTGTCTGTTGCTAGTATACCTTCCCTACAAGTCATGCCAAAGGGATTCCTGCAAGCTGACCTGATTTGATATACTACAAAGTAACTTGGGTCCACATGAAAAAATAAGGAAAGCAGGTAAAGGTAACTACATAGATAAATATAAAGGTCAGTATTAATGCATTTTTGGTTTCTAACTCCTACGTGACATAAAATAAAACTGCATAAAACCGCATAATCTGTAATTACAAATCTATGTAGATGAGCATATAACATATAAATATAAGCTAAAAGAAGCAAGGATTTTACATACTATTGAAATTATGTTGGTATTAATTTGAATTAAATCGTTATAAGCTAAAATGTTAATTATAACCCTCAGGGCAAACAATAAAGAAAAATAAAAATATGCATAGTAAAATAAATGGGAAGGGAATCAAAATGGTATACCAGAAAATATCTATCAAACATAAAAGAAGGCAGTAATGGAGGCATAGAGGAACAAAAAGATATGCCATACAGAAAAAAAATAGTAAATGACAAAAGGAAAGAAAGCCTTTCTTTTCAGTAATTAAGTTAACTAATTTAAATGGATTAAACTCTCAAATCGAAGGGCTGATACTGGCAGACTGGATTGAAAACATAATCCACCTATAGGCTCTCTATACTAATTTTAGACCCAGAGACTCAAATAGGTTGAAAGTGACAGGATGAGCCAGATGTGGTGGCTCATGCCTGTAATCCCAGTACTTTGGGAGACAGAGGCAGGAGGGTTGCTTGAGTCCAGGAGTTCAAGACCAGCTTGAGCAACATAGTGAGAGACTCTGTCTGTTAAAAAAAAACACAAAAATTAGCTGAGCACAGTGGCATGTGCCTGTAGTCCTGGCTACTCAGGAGGCTGAGGCAGGAAATTGAACCCAAGAGTATGAGGCTGCAGTGAGCTATGATCATGCCACTGTACTCCAGCCTGGGAAACAGAGCAAGTCCATCTCTTAAAAAAAGAGAGAGAGAAAAAGGAAAAGAAAAAAAAGGAAGTGAAAGAAGGAAAATAATATTTCATGCAAACTGTAACCAAAAGGGAGCTAGAGTGGCTATTCTAATATCAGACAAAATATACTTAAGACAAAAGTTGGACAGTATATAATTGACAGAAAGGATATTATAAAATTGATAAAACTTTAGTTAGACTGACCAGAGAGAAAGCGAGGTGGTGGGGGGGTGGGGAAGTGCAGCAGGGGTGGTGTGGGAGAAGAGAGAGAGAAGACTCAAATTACAAAAATCAGGAAGGAAAGTGGTGGGGAATCTACTACTGACATCACAGAAATAAAAAGGATTATAACAGAATACTGTGGATAGTTTTATGCCAACACATTGAATAACTTAGACGAAATGGACAAATTCCTAAAAACACACAAACTACCAAAACTGACATGAAGAAATACAAAGTCTGAATAGACCTATAATATGTAAGGAGATTGAATCAATAATCAGGACACTTCCAACACAGAAAAGCCCAGGACCAGACGGTTTCACTGGTGAATTCAACCAAATATTTTAAGAAGAACTAACACCAATCTTTCTTAAACTCTTTAAAAAGAATAGAAGAGGTTGAGGGGTAATACTTCCTAACTCATTCTCTTAGGCCAGTATTTCCCTGATACCAAAGCCAAAGCTACCACAGGAAAATTACAGACCAATAACCCCTATAAATATGGATGAAAAAATTCTTAATAAAATGCTAGCAAACTGAATCCAGCTGTATATTAAAAAGATTATACATCATGAGCAGGTGGGATTTATCCCAGGAATGCAAGGGTGGCTCACCTAGACAAATTACTATATGTAATACATCACATTAATAGAATGAGAGAAAAAAACTCATTATCGTCTCAATTAATGTGAGAAAAGCATTTAACAAAATCCAACATCGTTTCATGCCAAACTAGAAATAGAAGGGAACTTCCTCCTCCTAATAAAGAGCATCTACAAAAAACCCACAGCTAACATCATACTTAATCAAGAACAAGAGGATATTCACTCTCATCACTTCTAGTTAACAGTGTACTGAAGGTGCTGACCAGGGCATTTAGGCAAGAAAAAGAAATAAAATGCACCAAAATTGGAAAGGAAGAATTAAGAATTTCTCTATACAGAGATGACATGATCTTATATACAGAAAATCCTAAAGAATACACACACACACACACACACATTCACACAATTAGAGCTAATAAATGAATTCGGCAAAGTTGCAGGATACAAGATTAACAAACAAAAATCAGTTGTATTTCTAAACACTAACAATGAATAATCCAAAAGTGAAATTAAGAAAACAAATCCAAGCTAGGCATGGTGGCTCATGCCTGTATCCCCAGGACTTTGGGAGGCTGAGGCAGGAGGATTGCTTGCCCCAAGACCAGGCTGGCCAATATAGTGAGACCTGTCTCTATTTAAAAAAAAAAAAAATCCATTTACAATATTATCAAAAAGAGTATTACATAGTTGGAAATAAATTTAACCAAGGAAATGCAAGACTTGAATACCGAAAACTACTAAATAGCCAAAACAATCTTGAAAAAGAACAAAATTGGAGGACTCATAGTTACCAATTTTAAAACTGACTATAATGCTACAGTAATCAAAACAATGTAGTACTGGCATAAGAATAGGCATATAGATCAATGGAATAAAATGGAAAGTACAGAAAGAAGTCCATACATCTATGGTCAATTGATTCTTGACAAGGGTGTCAACACAACTCAAAGGGAAAAATAGCATTTTCAACATATTATGCTGAGGTAACTGGAAATTCACATGTACAAGAATGAAATTAAACCCTTCCTTCAAACCTTATACAAAAATGAACTCAAGATACATAAAAGACCTAACTGTAAGCTAAAACTATAAAAATCTTAGAAGGAAACGGGGTGAATCTTCATAACCTTGAATCAGCAATGGATTCTTAGCTATGACACCAAAAGCACAAGCAACAAAAGAAAAAATAGAGAAATTAGCCTTCCTTAAATTAAAAGTATTTCTGAATCAAAGGACACTAATAAGAAAGTGAAAAGAAATCCCACAAAATGGGAGAAAATATTTGCTAGTCATATCTGATAAGGGTATAATAATCCAGAACATATTAAAAATTCTATAACTCAAAAACAAAAAGATAAACAACCCAATTCAAAACTGGGCAAAGGACTTGAATAGACTTTCTCCAAAGAAGATATACAAATGGTCAATTAGCACATGAAAATATGATCAGTATTGTTAATCATTTAGCAAATGCAAATGAAAACCACAACAAGATACCATTACATACTCACTAGAATCAAAAAATCAAAAATAATAAGGGTTGGTAAAGATGCTGAGAAATTAGAATACTTATGCTTTGCTAGTGGAAATGTAAATTGGTGCAGCCACTGTGAAAATAGCTGGTGGTTTCTGGCCAGGCATGGTGGCTCATGCCTATAATCCCAGCACTTTGGGAGGCCAAGTTCGGAAGATCACTTGAGACCAGGAATTCGAGAGCAGCCTGGCCAACATGGCAGAAACCCCGTTTCTACTAAAAATATGGGCATGGTGATGGGCATCTGTAATCCCAGCTACTCAGAAGGCTGAGGCAGGAGAATCACTTGAACCCAGGAGGCAGAGGTTGGAGTAAACTGAGATCATGTCACTGCACTCTAGCCTGGACGACAGAGTGAGACTCTGTCTCAAAACAAAACAAAACAAAACAAAAAAACAGGCCGGGCGCAATGGCTTACGTCTGTAATCCCAACACTTCAGGAGGCCAAAGTGGGCAGATCACCTGAGGTGAGGAGTTTGAGACCTGCCTGGCCAACATGGTGAAATCC
>NW_012118487.1:34672591-34682765 GCF_000951035.1 Colobus angolensis palliatus
AAATCAAGACCATCCTGGCCAAGATGATGAAACCCCATCTCTACTAAAAATATAAAAAATTCGCGGGGTGTGGTGGCATGCACCTGTAGTTCCAGCTACTCGGGAGACTGAGGCAAGGGAACTGTTTGAACCTGGGAGGTGGAGGTTGAAGTGAGCCGAGATTCCGCCACTGCACTCCAGCCTGGAAAAAGAGCAAGACTCTGTCTTAAAAAAAAAAAACAGTTGGTGGTTCCTTAAAAAGTTAAACATAGAATTACCATATGGTCCAGCAATTCCGCTTTTAGGTATACACCCAGGACAATTGAAAGCATATGTCTGCACAAAAACATGTACATGAATGTTCACAACAGCATTATTCATAATAGCCAAAAAGTGGAAACAACTCAAATGTCTATCAACTGATGAATGGATTAATAACTTATGGTATATCTATATAATGGAATATTATTTAGCCATTAAAAAGAGTACTAAAATACTATAACATGGATGAACTTGAAAACATGCTAATTGATAGAAGCCAGACTCTAAAACTCACATATTGTATGATTCCATTTATATCAAATGTCCATAAGAGGCAAACCCAGAGACAGAACACAGGCTGATGGTTGCTAGGGATTAGTGGGAGGAGGGAGTAGCAGGTGACTGCTTAATGGGCATGGAGTTTCTTTTTGGGGTGATGAATATGTTCTGTAATTTAGACAGTGCTGATATTTGCACAACTTTGTGACTATACTAAAAACCACATTAGTTGTACTTTTTTAAGTGGTTGAGATCTGGTGCAGTGGCTCACTCCTATAATCCCAGCACTTTGGGAGGTCCAAGCAGGAGAATCCTTTGAGCCTAGGAGTTCGAGACCAGCCTGGGCAACATAGCAAAACCCTATCTCCTAAAAAAAAAAAAAAGTTAGCTAGGTTCGTGGCATGCACCTATAGTCCCAGTTACTTGGGAGGCTGAAGTGGGAGGATCACTTGACTGGGCAATCGAGGCTGCCATGAGCCATGATCATGCCACTGTACTCCAGTCTGGGTGACAGAATAAGACTTTGTCTCTAAGAAAAAATTAAAAAAAATAAAAATCATTAAAAACAAAACAAAACAAAAACAAAAGAAACAGGCCAGGCTCGGTGCCTCACATCTGTAGTCCCAGCACTCTGGGAAGCTGAGGCAGGCAGATTGCTTGAGCCCAGGAATTTGAGACCAGTCTGGGTGACAGAGTGAGATTATGTCGCAAAACAAACAAACAAATAAAATGGATGAAATATTAAATTTTATGTGATGTGAATTTTATTTTTTATCTTGTATTTATGTATTTATTCACTTTTGTAGAGACAGGGTCTCACTTTGTTACCCAGGCATGTCTCAAACTCCTGGCCTCAAGTGATCCTCCTGCCTTGGCCTCCCAAAGTGAGCCACCAAGTCCAGCCTGAATTTTACTTCAGAAACGAACAAACAAAAATTGATCACAGCTTTGAAGAGACAGCAGCAGACCTGGGTTATTATTTCTAGTTCAATATCTTAAGTGTGTCTTGGGAAGCCAAGGCCCTGAAATGATTTTGAAGTATCAACAGCTAGTCATTCTCAAAGGCTTGTGCTTGGGTTCTGACAGCTTTGGTTCAAGCTGAGAGCTAATTGTGTGGGGCCTGTAATTCTGCTGAGCTCATCCATTTCATCCACCTCCAGTGAGATGATACTGGTGTGGCCCGGGGTGGGTGGGCAGGCCAAAAGCCAGGATGAGCTTGTTGTTGATGGATAGTCACCGCTTCTGTTCACAAAAGAGATTGGCGGGATCCTATGCATTCCTAACATGCAAAAAGGAGGGTCAGGGCCTTGCAGCCAACCCTGAGGCTTCTTAAGGGCACTGACAGTTGATCCTGATATGGAAGCGGAAACTTGTTAGTGGAAGTGGAAACTTGTTAGCGGCAGGGCAGTCTTAACGAGGACCTCTCCTTTGCACCTTTGACACCCTTGATAGTCAGGTGCCTAAGCAACCAATAACAGGGTTTAATGATCATTTGTGTTCCAGGGACCATGAGGCATAAGCTCAAGTGTCTGCTTTAAGTGCAAAGAACCTGTTAGATCACTGGCCATTATTCTTCTTTTTCTTTTGTATTTGAACAATGCCACCATGGCAGTTTAATTAGAAGACAGATAGTGTCACAGCACTTAAAGTTGATAGGCTTTCATTCACCCGTGCCAATCAGCATCAGACAGTGGGGATGGTAGCACCCTGCTTTATTGTTAATGACTTGATTTTATTAACCTTCAGATGCTTGGATTGTTTTTAAAGATCTACTCATAGCAACTAACTGCAGCAATTTATCTGGAACATTGTATGCATTTGGCTTGAATAATGAAGACTTCTGTTTCAAAACATCAGCAATGAACTTCTACAATCTATAATCAAACAATAGAATTATTTAAGGCACATGCTGCTAATTTTCCAAGCATTCTTGCCTCCTAATGTTGCACATTTAGATTATTTCCAATTTGTGATCTTTATCCTCCACTCTAGCTATTTCCTTAGAAATATTTCCACTGATGGAATTACTGGATTAAAAAATGAGAGGTTGTGTAAAATGCTCATTACATTTTGTCAAATTGACATAAACTTTCTGAAGAGCAATTTACCCTTCCACCCACAGCATATGAAAATGTCTCACCATACATACCCTCAAGAGCGCTGGTTACTACCTTTTTAAAAATTTGTAGTTAATTTGAGAAGAATTGATTATTTGTGAAGCTTGACATTTTTCCATATATGATTTTTAGGCATTTATATATCCTCTGTGGATTTTCTGAGTTCTTTGCTCATTTTCTTTTATGATGCTCAAATTTTTCTTAATTTGTAAGTGTTTTTACATATTAAGAATTTGCAGGCCAGGCGGGTGGCTCATGCCTGTAATCCCAGCACTTTGGGAGGCCGAGGTGGGCAGATCACAAGGTCAGGAGATCAAGACCATCCTGGCTAACATGGTGAAATCCCATCTCTACTAAAAATACAAAAAATTAGCCGAGCATTGTGGTGGGCATCTGTAGTCCCAGCTACTCGGGAGGCTGAGGCAGGAGAATGGCTTGAACCCAGGAGGCGGAGGTTGCAGTGAGCCGAGATCATGCCACTGCACTCCAGTCTAGGCAACAGAGAGAGACTCTGTCTCAAAAAAAAAAAAAAAAGAAAAAAAAAGAATTTGCTGGGGGGCTGGACATAGTGGCTCATGCCTGTAATCCTAGCACTTTTGGGAGGTCCCTTGAGGTGGAAGGATCCCTTGAGGCCAGGAGTTTGCAACCAGCCTGGGCAACATAAGACCTTGTCTCAACAAAAACTTAAAGAATTAGACAGGCATGGTAGCATGCGCCTGTAGTCCCAGCTACTCTGGAGGCTGAGGCAGTGGTATCACTTGAGCCCTGGAGTTGGAGGTCACAGTGAACCACGATAGATAGTGCCACTGCACTCTAGCCTTGGTGACAAAGTGAGACTCAGCCAAAAAAAAAAAGGAATTTGCCAGGGTATTTTATTTAATAATTTTACAGCTAATGTCATAAATTAAGCTACTAATGATTTTCTTTTTGTTCTATCTTCATTAAGTTTTGGTATCAGGGTTATAAGCATATCACATATTATCACAAATGTAATGGGAGAGCTTTCTAGCTTTTCCTAAAATACAGAAATATATATACTATGTATTTAATAAACATACTATATTATGTATAGATATTTCTGTTCTTTTCTTTCTTTGTGTATGTTCCATATGTTATCACTCTTTTCCTAACTTGAGTTGAATTCCTTTTTTGGGGGGGTGGGGGTAGGGGCAGGGTCTTGCTTTGTCACCTAACCAGGAGTACTTTGGCACGATCACAGCTCATTGCTGCCTCGACCTTCTGGGCTCAAGCAACCCTCCTGCCCACCCCCCAACCTTTTTTTTTTTTTTTTGAGACAGAGTCTCACTCTGTTGCCCATGCTGGAGTGCAGTGGCATGATCTTGGCTCACTGCAATCTCTGCCTCCCAGGTTGAAACAATTCTCCTGCCTCAGCCTCCCGAGTAGCTGGGATTATAGGCATGTGCCACCACGCCCAGCTAATTTTTGTATTTTTAGTAGAGACGGGGTTTTAACATGTTGGCCAGGCTGGTCTTGAACTCCCGACCTCAGGTGATCCACCCATCTCGGCCTCCCAAAGTGCTGAGATTACAGGTATGAACCACCGTGCTCGGCCTCATGTTCTGATTTTTCTGGTAGAGATGAGGACTCACTATGTTGCCCAGGCTGGAATTCTTTTTAAAAGGAAAATACTTAAACCTATAAAATTTCCTGGGTAGGGATTTGACCCTGCACATTTGATAGAAAAAGTTTCCACTTCCAATATTTTGTAAATAGTCCAATTTTCTATTATTTTCTCTGATTAAATAATTACTAACTTTTAAAGGAGATTTGTTTTTTCCCCACAAACATGTGTTACTAACGTAATTTTAGTGCATTGTAGGGCAGGAACTTGATTTACACAATGGGAAAATATAGTGATATTTTCTTTGTGACCCAGTACAAGATTAATTTTAGTTGCTGAAGTTCTCACGATCTTAATAGCTTACTTAACAGACTTTAGCACATGCCTTTTTATTTGTAGGGGGCAGATTCTTGAGTCAAAGAGTACTCTTTTCTCTGAAATTCACACTCTCTTCTCCGGGCCCATTGATGCTATTCTAGTTCCACCTCTTATCTCCCATTTGGACAATTCAGTAAACTCATAATTGGTTTCCCAGCCTTTAGTGTCTGCCACCCCATTCCTCCAAAATGTCAATAAAATACCTATCTCCTGTTCGGAAGGCTTTGATGCTTTTGCAATTTAAGAAATTGACATCAAATATGTTCTTAATGACATTCACAGCTCATCCCAATCTCTCCCCATCTTTCTTTTCAGGCCCACCTGTGCCTCATCCTCACTTCCCCTGTCTCCATGTTCTAGTTGCTTCCTTGAGCTACAAGCTGTTGCCTGAATTTCATGACATTCTCACTTTACTTATGGAGGTAACATTTATTTATTTTTTCTTAATTTTTTTTTTGAGACAGAGTCTTGCTCTGTCGCCCAGGTCGGCAATCATGGCTCACTGCAGCCTCAACGTCTGGGCCCACAGGATCCTCCTACCTCAGCCTCTAAGTAGCTGGGACTACAGGTGCACCCCCTTCATGCCCAGCTGATTTTTGTATTTTTGGTAGAGGTGGGGTTTTGCCATGTTGCCCAGTCTGGTCTCAAACTCCTGGGCTCAAGCAATTGGCTTGCCTCAGCCTCCCAAAGTGCTGGAATTACAGGCACGAGCCACCATGTCTGGCCCCTAGAAACGTCAGGGGCCTACTGTAGACACTGGTGTAAATTTGGGATGCGAAGGGGCTCTCATGTAGAATGAGAAATAATGACAGTCAGAAACATTAGCTCGGCCGGGCACAGTGGCACACACCTGTAATTTCAGCACTTTGGGAGGCCAAGGCAGGTGAATCACTTGAGCCCAGGAGTTTGAGACCAGCCTGTGCAACATAGTGAAACCCTGTCTCTACAGAAAATACAAAAATTAGCTGGGTGTGGTGGCATGCACCTGTAGTCCCAGATACTGGGGCAGACGACGGGACTGAGGTGGGAGCATCACTCAAGCCAGGAAGATGAGGCTTCAGTGAGCCATGAACGTGTTGCTGCAGCCTGGATGACAGATGGAGACCCCGCCTCAGAAACAAAAACAAAAACTGAAAAACCCATAAAAAACAAAACAACCTAATGTTTCTAAGACTTTACTCCTCTATCAAGTCACGTCTCCCAAAAGTCTCATTTTAAGGTGCACTCTTACACCTGATAGAAATACCTTCCCAGAACTAGTACTTACAGTGCAAGCTCCAGGCAAAGACAGCCTCAGCATTCACTAAGTGCCAGTGTGAGAAGTGGTCATGAGGAAAATACTCAAACTGCTTTCAAAGGCAGCATTTGAAAGTTCTTTTTACAAAATTTACACGATCAATTTCCCTTGGCGTACAATGCATGGAAAACTGATAGTTATTAATAGCCTGGTGTGCTTTCAATTAAATCGTTACAGATGTGTAAGTCATGGTGTCCTTCTCTTGTTTTGGCTACCAGAAAGCTGAGGATGCTGTTTCCTCCAGGGCTAGCTTTTACGATGTGGCCAGCAAGCTTTGTGACTTAAACTGTTCCAGCCTCAGTTTCTTCATCTATAAAGTGAAAGTAACGAACAACTACATTGCAGAGGGGGGTTTAAGGAGCCAAATACGGTGTCTGGCAAATTTGTTCAACAAATATGTATTGACTTCTATGTATAAGACACTGCGCTCAGTGCTAGGGGTCTAATGACAGGTCCTTGCCCTCCCAGAGCTCACATTCTAGAGGGAAAGCCAGGACTAATAAGTACACAAACACACAGTTGATGGCAGGCGGACTACAGTGAGCACCAGGGAGGAAAGAAAGAAGGGACATGATGGAGGGCAACCGGCTGTAAGAGGCGACGTGTGTTAGATGGTACAGGTGGAGAAGACTGCTGTGTGCAGGAGAAATTTGCAGTGAGACTTCAAGGAAGAGAATGAGCTCGCCACATAAAGAGGGAACAAAGAGCAACCCAGGCAGAAGGAACAGAACAGCCAGGCCCTGAGGAGGGAAACCATTTGGCAGGTTCTAGGAGGCTGATGAGGCTCCAGCACTGCGTGCAGAGAGAATGCTGGGAGATGAGGTAAATAAACAGTAGTGTGGCTAATAAGAATTTCTTTGCTCTAATGACTGCTTGCTTGTCTTAGTGGTTTTATTATACCTGGGCCTTCTATTTTAAGCAGTTTCAAATACTTTTGAAGTGACCAATATACAAATGAGATAAATATAAAGTCATTAATTAAAAAATTTTAAAGTTGATATTTATCAAGATGTTACTATATGATTTACATGACTTGAAAATTTAATTCTTCCAATATTCTATATGGTAAATACTATTATTACTTTTTTTTAACTGATAAGGAAATGAGACACAGAGAGTTTAATAAACTTGCCAAAGCTGGCACAGGGAATAAGTTTAAGAGCAGGATTTGAATCAGGCAGCCTGACTCCAAAGCCAATGTCCTTAGACACTGCACAGTGCTGCCTCTTCAGGTGATATAGCTAGTGTGAATCAGTTACTTGATGGTACACACAGGTCCTCCTGAGCTTCTAACAGTTATTGTACTCACTAGTAGCAGGAAATACGTTTGGAATTCATAATCTATAATCTACAACCAGGGATTCACATAGCTTCAAATTCTATCTATTAATAAGGAATAATGTCTAATGTAGCATGAGAAAATATCCCTCCCAAGAAAAATAAAGAACTCTAATTAACATTTTAATAATCATTCGCAACTTGCAGAACTTATCCGTTGTTAAATCTGCATCCATAATTTATTACACAGATGTTTATGTAGGTCAAAGTATGCCCAGCTCGCAAATAGCCACTGGTTTGCTCTCCTGGGGATACCAACAATATGTGTGAAGGAGACACAGTGGAGATTGATTTTGTTATTTCAATAGTTCTGGTCAAAGAAAGGGAGCAGGTAAAGTAGTCTGAGGGCTGGTAAAATCTTTTTTAATTACTCGTTTTTCCAGATGGAGTTCTGTTTCAATGTGTAATCTCTGATGTGCCCAAAGCCTCCCCAAGGCCACAGTATTCATGCTCCCGGGTAGTATCTGCCATCCGACCACTTACATTCCCATCGTGGTTTGGGCAAGAGAGAGGCTTTCCCGCAGCCACAGCAGTGACTGTCTCCAGGATGGAAGACTCCTCAACGTTGCTGCCTGGAGTTCGCTGCAGCACGTCCATCAGGTTCGTGATGAAGAAATTGTTTTGGAGCGCAGCCACCCCTTTCTCGGGCAGGATGGAGGTCTGGCGGCACACTGGGCAGGAGAGGGTTAAACTGTGGGCGGGAATGTAGTTCTGCAGGCACCTGTTGCAGAAGCAGAGGTGGAGGGACACTTAGCACAGTGCAAAACCACCACTTCTCACAGATACCATACATGTTCTCAGTGACCACACAAGGTATTTGGCAGAAACTCCCATCCCAGTCTCCTTTACTAGAAAAATAATATTTCAGAAACCAACAGGTAAGCTGTACTCACACTAATCAGGCAAATGATTATGCTCAAGGAAAAAAAAATGTCATTGGCCTTTGTAGTGTTTTCCAGAGCCTTGGCATATAAAGTGTGGTCCAGGGACGAGCAGCCTCAGCCTCCCTGGGGGGTGCATTTGGTAGAAATGCAGAATCTTAGACCCTATTGGACACTGGCTGAGTCAGCTCCCCATGTGATTTGCATACATGTTAAAGTTTGAGAAGCACTGGCTCACAATATCTAGCAGTGGGCTCACAAATGTGTGGACTTTGAAAATGGAAGAAACACATCAAATATTTTTGTTAGCAATGAAATTCTTCTTACATACAAAATCATAATGAGATATGAAAAACACATCAAAGTGGCAAGGTTTGCTTGAAGCAAGGATGGGACACCCAGAGTCAGAGCCACACCATCTCTTCTCCTTGTCTCTACTCAACAGGTATCAACTTAACTCATTTAGTTAAAGAAGTGTGTCACTAATAATGACTCACACATATGCTGCTCATTGAATTCAAAGTACTTCCAAAGAGCCTATGAGGTCGTTACTGTTATGATTCCTTGAGACACGTGATGAAACAGACAGAGACAGGCCGGCGTACTTGTCCAAGATACTTAGCTGGCCGGGGGCAGAGTACGAACAAACACAGGCAGTTTGGCACCATAATCTTAAGCTCTCAATAATCAGACTGTACAATTTTTCCAGTACCTAGCCAAACAATTCAAAACACACCAACCTAGCCCCATTCCCCTTATTTTGCAGATGAATAGACCTGACATCAAAGACATTCATTGATCTTCTCTATGTCACAGAGGTAGCTAGCCCTGAACCAATACCAGATATGAAATAGCTTTTGCTAAGGTCATTAATGACGCCTGAATCCAGCAGATGTTTTTCAATTTTATCTTACTAGACTTCTGGGAAGTATCATTAAGCTTGACTATTGCTCTGCTCACCTTCCTTTTTATTGAAAAATTTCTCTTCCCTTGACTTTATGACACCACACTCACAAGGTTCTCCTGTCTGCTCTATCTTTTCTGAGTCAGTACAGTTTTGAGTTAATCAAGTTTCCATTCATCATGAGACCTCTTCTCTTTCTGGAATATTATATTCACATCGCATGTGTGGCTACAAGCATAAGGCTCCCACAATTATATTTCTTCCCACAGACAGCTCCTTTGAGCCCCATTAGCTGACTTCTTGACATCTTTTCTTAGATGTCTTGCAGGTCCTAAAACTCAGCACGAACAGAACCAAACCCAAGATCTGCTCCCAGACTGTATCCTCTCCCATTCTTGATGAATAGCACCTCCATCCATTTATTTAAACAAACCAGAAACTAGGAGTCATTCTTAAAACAGTAACTCCCTTACTGTTCTTCATTTCCCATATCCAACCCACCACCAAAGCATGCCAATGCCTACATATCTTTCTAACCTCTCCAGTTCTCTTCATCCCCTGCTATATTACCATCCTTGTACCCTCTAACGCTTCTCCACATTGCAACCAGAGTGACCTTCTCAAAACTCAAAGTTAGTCATTTAAATCTCCCTCCCACACCATCTGAGATGAAAGCCCTGCCATGGTTTCCACTTCCACTGCTCTTACAACAAAGACAAAAATACATACATGGTAACATAGATTACACATCTCATATGGCCTACAACCTGCATATTTTCTGTGTCTTCCTCTCATTTGCTGCATACCAGCCACAGTGGGCTTATTTAAGTTCTTCCCCAGTGTTGAATAACCCTCTCACTGTAGCACCTCTCACTCACTATAGCAACCTCCCACTATAGCACCTTTGCACATACCTCAAATGCTATTCACTCCCCTTTGCTTAATTTTTACTCATCACTGGGGTTTCTGCATGATCATCACTTCTGCAAGGAAGCCTTCCCTGATTAGGGCAAATTCCTCTATTACTCTTTTTTTTGACTTGTTTGCCTAAGGGTTCTTCAGAACTTACTTTACAAATGATGCTTTAGGAAAAGCTTTACATTTTCTGGAAGGTTGTCTCTTGTGCCTAAAATGTCCTGCTATTAGCCAATTCCTCTT